>NC_090836.1:6667500-6975000 GCF_028021215.1 Eschrichtius robustus | reverse complement strand
CAGACCAGCCTTGGTTTAATGAAGAGGAAGGTGAGACAGGAAGCAGCAAGGCACAACCTTTAAAAGAATGACAACCATTGAGGACACGACATAAACTGGTTAGAACCAACTAGGTCCAAGATGGCTGATGAGGGACTTCCCTGGTGGCGCAGTGGTTAAGACTCCGCTCTCCCAATGCAGGGGGCCCGGGTTTGATCCCTGGTCAGGGAACTAGATCCCACACGCATGCCGCAACTAAAAGTTCACATGCCACAACTAAGGAGCCCCCCTGCTGCAACTAAGGAACCCGCCTCCTGCAACTAAGACCTGGGGCAAGCAAATAAATTAATTAAATAAATAAATTAAAAAAAAAAAACATTGTCTCCATGAAGGAGACACGCCATTATTAAAAAAAAAAAAAAAAAAAGGCTGACGAGTTGACTTCCACTAGACCTTGAGCTTTAGTATCCGCTCATTGTAACACATCAGAAAGCTAAGTGACACACCCACAGGCTCCATGACAGTTCTGAGGCTGACCATAAAAGGCCAAAAAGTGGGCGGTGACCAAATTCTTGGAAATCTCCACCCCTTTCTCAAAATAGTTGAAATAATCCTCCCACTCATTAGCCTATGAAATTACCACCCCTATAAAAACTGACAGCCCTGTACCCTGGGACCGCTTGCCTTCTGAGATGGCCCACACTCTATGGAGTGTATATCTCCTTGAATAAACCTTCTTTCACTTTACTGTGGCTCACTCTTGAATTCTTTCCTGCGCGAAGCCAAGAACCCACACTTGGCAGCCATCCCAGGGACTCACCTGAGACCTGGGACTCAACCATCCTCTCCAGCCCCACTTTCTTTCCTGCAACAAAGGGATTCAAAGGCTCAGGGAGATTGGAATGTTCGAGTAGACTTGCCATTCAAGACCTATTCAGCCACCCTGGGAGGGTCCAGAAGACTCTTTCGCCACTACTGTGAGAAATAAATTTGTGAGGGGAGCACCAGTATCCTTGAAGCACTCTGTGATGGCCCTTCCCCAGAGGCCAGACCTCACAGTGAGAACTGCAGTCACTGAACTGGGAGACCTAAATGCAATGGGCATAATTGAATTCTGGGGTGGCAGGGGCCAAATGGCAGCATTCAACCCCCAAAGACAAGGTGAGTGGGGTTACCATAATGGACAGAAAGTCAAAGCAGAGATCAGAATTGTCTGACTGGCATAGACTTATGGCATTGACTAGTTGATCAGAGTGTTCCAGAAGTGAAATCGATAGGAAGCCTACTAAATTCTTACTTGATCTGGATAAGCAGAAATGTTTTAGGTCAAGTGAACAAAAGTCTAACCCGAATCTTAAAAACAGAGTCTTGGGCCCTTAGTCATCCCAGACTTGAGCCAGTTTATAGACCTTTGAATGAAGGAGAGGCTGGGTGCCCTTGAGGAAGCATCCTGGTAAACTGTCAGAGATTTGTACTGTTAATCTTTCTCCCAGCCTTCCCCAAAGAGACCTACAGCCTTTTACCAGGGTAACTGTGTCTAGGGGAAAAGGAAATCATCAGACTTTGGGTGATACTGGACACTGGCTCTGAACTGACAGTAATTCCAGGAGACCTAAAACATCCCTGTGGTCCACCAGGCAGAGTAGATTTATGGAGGTCAGGTAACCAATGGAGTTTTAGCGCAGATCTTTCTCACTGTGGGCTCTGTGTGTCCCCACATCCATTCTGGTTATTTCCCCAGCTCCAAATGCATACTTGGATTAAATATACTAAGGGAATTCCCTGGCAATCCAGTGGTTAGGACTCCATGCTCTCACTGCCGAGGGTCCAGGTTCAAACCCTGGTCAGGGTACTGAGATCCCGCAAGCTGTGCAGCGTGGCAAAATAATAATAATAAATAAATAAATATAAATATACTAAGCAGCTGGCAGAATATCCACACTGGCTCACCTGTGGAGTGAGGGCTATTATGGTGGGAAAGGCCAAGTGGGAGTCACCAGAATGGCCTCTACCTAGGAAAATGGTACACCAAAAGCAATACCACATTCCTGCAAAGATTGCAGAAATTAGCATTGTCATCAAGGCCCTGAAAGGGGTGATGATTTCCACCACGTCCCCATTCAACTCACTTATTTGACCTGTGCAGAAGACAGATGGATTATCCTAAGTATAACCAGGTAAGTGACCCCAGCTGAAGCTGCTGTACCAGATGTGCTCTCATAGCTTGAGCAAATGAACATCCCCTGGTACCTGCCATGTGGCTATTGATCTGGCACATGCTTTTTTATCAATACAAAACAGAAGCAGTTTGCTTGCAGCTGGCAAGGCCAGCAATACACCTTCACTGCCTACCTCAGAGGCATATCAACTCTCCAGCCTATGTCATAATTTAGTTCTTGATCTGGATTGCCTTGATTGATTGATCTTGATTCCCTTCCACAAGATACCACACTCATCCATTACACTGATGTCATTATTCTGATTGACCTAGTGAGCAAAAATTAACAAATACTCTAGACTTACTGATAAACCATTTGCATGCAGAGGGTGGGGAAAAAATCCAACAAAATTCAGGAGACTTTACCTCAGTGAAATTCTAGGAGTCCAATGATGTGGGGCATCTTGAGATATCCCTTCTAAGGTAAAGGATAAGTTGTTGCATCTGGCTCCTCCTACAATCAAAAAAGAGGCACAATGCCTATTGAGCCCCTTTGGATTTGGGAGGCAACATAATCCTCATTTGGGTTTGTTACAAGTAACCAAAATCCACTAGTTTTGAGTGGAGATTAAACATGGGGATACCCTATAACAGGTCCAGACTGCTAGGCAAGCCGCTCAGCTACTGGGTGCATGTGGTCCAGCAGATCCAATGATGTTTGAAGTGGCAGCGGCAGATGGGGATGCTGTTTGTGAAACTGAGTCCTATGATTCATTTATAATTAAAACTAATGCCTGGGCTTCTCTTCTTGTCTTTCTCATTCCTCTTTTGTTCCCTTCTGTCTTAGCCCATACCAATTTGACCACATGTTTGCTAATCAATAAGGAGAATGAAGATCAGGTGACTTGAGCTACACTTTCCGATAAGCATCACTGTTTATGTGCTGTTTAAGTTATCTTCCAGGGCAAGATGGCCTTTTCCAGGGTCCTCTCCCCACCCAGGTCAACAGACCAAAGAGCGTGGACTGCAGATGACTAAGATGATTAACCCCAGCTCCTCTGTTCTTCCCCTTTAAAAACCCCTAATTTAGAGACCAAGTTGGAGTGGATCCGAGACTTGCTTGGCGCCCTGCAATAAAATCCTTACTCTGCTGCAGACACCCACTGTTGGGAATTCCCTGGTGGTCCAGTGGTTAGGACTCAGAGGTCTCACGCCGAGTTCCCTGATCTGGGAACTAAGATCCCGCATGCCACACGGCACAGCCAAAAAAATTCAATTCAGTTCAATTCAATTTTAAAAATACCCACTCTCGGGCTTCCCTGGTGGCGCAGTGGTTGAGAATCTGCCTGCTAATGCAGGGGACACGGGTTCGAGCCCTGGTCTGGGAAGATCCCACATGCCGCAGAGCAACTAGGCCCATGAGCCACAACTGCTGAGCCTGCGCGTCTGGAGCCTGTGCTCCGCAACAAGAAAGGCCACGATAGTGAGAGGCCCGCGCACCGCGATGAAGAGTGGCCCCCGCTTGCCGCAACTAGAGAAAGCCCTAGCACAGAAACGAAGACCCAACATAGCAATCAATCAATCAATCAATCAATCTTTAAAAAAAAAAAAAAAATACCCACTCTCAGAGTTTGGCTTTTTGTGCTGTGGGCACATGAGCCCTTTGTTCGGTTTCATTTGGAGTCTTCAGCAGGCCCCTATAGGTGAATCGCAGGGCAGGCTCTTAGAATTTTGAAGCAAAGCCCTGCCATCCTCTGCAGATAACTACTCTCCTTTTGAGAAACAGCTCTTGGCCTGCTACTGGGCCTTAGTAGAGACTGAACGCTTAACCATGGGCCACCCAATTACCATGCAACCTGAGCTGCCCATCATGAACTAGGTGTCACATGACCCACCCATAAAGCTGGGTGTGCACAGCAGCATTCCATCACCAAATGGAAGTGGTCCAAGCAGGCTCTGAATGCACAAAAAAAGTTACATGAAGAAGTGGCTCAAATGTCCATGGTCCACACTCCTGCTACACTGCCTCCTCTCTCCAAGCCTGTACCTATGGCCTCATGGTGAGTCCCTACAATCAGTTGACAGAGGAAGAGAAAGCGAAGGACTCCTTTACAGATGGCGTCGCAGGATACACAGGTAGCATTTGAATGTGGACAGATGTCCCTTTCTGGGACATCTCTGAAGAAGAGCGGTGAAGGGAAACCCCAGTGGGCAAAACATAGATTAGTGCAACTGGCTGTTTATTTTGCTTGGAGGAGAAATGGTCAGATGTGCAATTACATATCAATTCATGGGCTGTAGCCAGTGGTTTAGTTGGATAGTCGAACACTTGGGAGGGACACAATTGGAAAATAGATGACAAGGAAATTTGGGGAAAAGGTATATAGTAGGCCTCTCTGAGTCGGCAAAAAGTATGAATATATTTTTGTCCCACGTGAATGTTCACCAAAGGGTGACCCCAGCAGAGGAGGATTTTAAGAATCACATGGAAAAGATGACCTATTCTGTGGATACCAGTCAGCCTCTTCCCAGCCACCTATCACTGCTTAATGAGCTTTGAACAAAGTGGTCATTGGTCATGGTGGCTGGGATGGAGATTATGCATGGCCTCAGCAACATGAACTTCCATTCACCAAGGCCAACTTAGCTCAATGCCCAATCTGCCAACAGTGGAAACAAACACTAAGTCTCCAATATGGCAACATTCCCCAGGGGTGATCAACATGGTGGCAAGTTGATTACACTGAATTACTTCTGAAACCACACAACTCAGATGGGGACTTGAACCCACGGGCCAGGACTCGAACCCAGCCAAAACCCAAAGTGGGACGTGAACCCACTCTCTTCTAATTGAGATCACACCACACATGTGGTCTCAGGACTTGATGAAACTCAGATTCTTTATGTCTCATCACAGAAAGAATTCAGTGAGAAACGAAGTGATAGGTAAGAAGTGGATTTATTTAAAGAGATACATATTCCATAGACAGAGTGTGGGCTATCTCAGAAGGTGAGAGGCCCTAAAATATGGGGTATTTTGTATTTATGGGTTGGGTAATTTCAAAGGCTAATGAGTGGGAGGATTATTCCAACTACTTTGGAGAAGGGGTGGAGATTTCCAGGAATTGGGCCACTGCCCACTTTTCAGCCTTTTATTGTTAGCCTCGGAACAGTCACGGTGCTGGTGGGTGTGTCATTTAGCATATGCTAATGCATTACAATGAGCGTATAATGAGGCTCAAGGTCTACTGGAAGTCGAATCTTCTGCCATCTTGGACCTAGTTGGTTCTAACCAGTTTTTGTCCTGTCCTCAATGGCTATGTCATTCTTTTAACAGTTATGCTCTGCCCCCTTCCCTCCCGTTTCACTTCCATCATGGAAGGCCAGCATTTTGTTCTTACTGCAATTAGACACTTCGGATATGGATTCGCCTTCCCGCTTGCAATGCTTCTGCCAAACCTGTTATCTGTGGACTTACAGAAAGCCTTATCCACCATCATGGGTGGATAACATTGCTTCTTATCAAAGAACTCACTTCACAGCAAAAGAAGGGCAGCAACAGGCCCACGTTCATGGAATTCACTGGTTTTATCATGTTCCTCACCATCCTGAAGCAGCTGGCTTGATAGCTTTTGCAGACCTTTGAAGACTCAGTTACAGTGCCAGCTAGGTGGTGATGGGGCTCAGGACAGGTCACCCCAAGATGTGTCAGGCTGACATGCAGATTATTTTGAGCTGAAAACAGCAAGACCTAAAAGACTCAGGAAGAACCTTTGAACAACTCCCCACTGTTATTGCCCAAAAGAACTTAAAATAGTAGGGCTGTCCCAGGAAGGAGTTATAGATAACTATAGTAAAGTATAAATTAGGTGTGGTAGACAGGGAGAAACCTAGCAAGGCCCATTTGATCAAAGTCCTCTCTGTGTGCCATTGTCTTTGGATCTGTTTGCCAAATATTAACTCTTTTTATCTTCCTGTGAATTACCTTACTTCCCTTTGAAGGGTCAGACTCCTTGTCCTTAGTCTAGAATAATATATATTCTTCATCTTGCCTTGCTGTCTTTGGAATTCTTCATGCTTATGTGGATTCCCCATGCGCATGTAATAAATTTGATTTTCTCCTCTTAATCTGCCTTATGTCATTTTAATTGACAGCCAAAAAGAACTAAGAGGGGAAAGAGGAGGAAATTCCCCTCCCCCATAGTGGTTGTGGGGAAGAAGAAATTGTCCTCTACCCTTCTAGGTTCTTCTGGCTGGTCTAAGAATCAAATTGACATGAGACAGAGTTACAGGAGAAAATCAAACAGAAGTTTAATAACATGTTTACATGGGAGAGACCCAGGAAAACTGAGCAACAAAATGGCCAAAACCCTCACCTTAAATAGCATCTTCAGCTAAAGACAAAAGAAAATGGTGGGGACAATGGATGGGACTTCAAAGGGGAGGAAAGAAATTCATATGGAGGTGAAAAAGCAAATGTTTGGTAAACAAATGTTTTCTGGGCTGTGCAGTTACTGGACACAGAGTCGACTCTGATCTCAGGCCCTGCAGAGAGTTTCCCCCACCACACTCAGCCCATATTCTTTGCAAATATCTCTGGTGATAGGTCTATTCTAGGAACAAACCCTCTATCTGAATTGTTTTAGGCAGTTAGGGAGAAGGTCAAATGTTCTTCCTGAGTCTTTTAGGCCTTGATTATTTTCAGCTCAAAATAATCCACATGCCAAAGAGACATTTTGGGATGACAAATTTTGCTCCCCTACAGTGGTCATAGCTGGCAAGGCTGGGGCAAGGTCCTCCAGAAAGCTGGATATGCTCTGAATCAGCATCTAAAATATTTCACCCACAGCCAAGATTCATGGGTCCAGGAATCAAGGGGTGGAAATGGGAGTGGCAGTGATCGCTACTAATCCTAGGAACCCACTAGCAACATTTTTCCTTCCTGTCCCTGTGTCCTTATGCTCTGCTGGCCTGGAGGTCTTGGTTCAGAGGAAGGAATGCTTCCACTAGGAGACACAACAATGATTCCATTGAACTGGAAGTTAAGACTGCTGCCCGGCCACTTTGCCTGTTGATTTAGAGGCATGAGGAACTCAAAGAAGGGAGTTATAGTGCTGGCTGGACTGACTGACCCTGACTTCCAAGGGGAAACTGGACTGCTTCTCCACAATGGGCATAAGGGAGAGTAAGTCTGCCATACAAGAGATCCCTTAGGGCTTCTCTTCCCATTACCATGCCCTGTGATGAAGGTCAATGGAAAACTGACAATCCAATCCAGGCAGGACTATTAATGACCCAGACCTCTCGGGAATGAAGGTGCGAGTCACTCCACCAAGTAAAGAACCACAACCAACTGAGGTGCTTGCTGAAGGCAAAGGAAATATAGAATGGGTAGTAAAAGAAGGTAGTTATAAATACCGACTATGGCCATGTGACCAGTTACATAAAGACTGTAATTATCAAAAGTATTCCTCCTTGGAACTAGTGATGTAAGCCTCATGTCTACTCGAAGACGGCGGTCTTTTCCCCTCCCCCTCTCCTTTGACTATAAAACTGTAGGGGTTTCCCTGGTGGCGCAGTGGTTGAGAATCTGCCTGCTAATGCAGGGGACACGGGTTCGAGCCCTGGTCTCAGAGGATCCCACATGCCGCGGAGCAGCTAGGCCCGTGAGCCACAATTACTGAGCCTGCACGTCTGGAACCTGTGCTCTGCAACAAGAGAGGCCGCGATAGTGAGAGGCCCGCGCACCGCGATGAAGAGTGGCCCCCGCTTGCCACAACTCGCACAGAAACGAGGACCCAACACAGCCAAAAATTAATTAGTTAATTAATTAATAAAAGAAATATTTAAAAAAAAGCAAAATTGTACCCCACTTAATCCACAGGGCAGAGCTCCCTCGCCTGCCCGCTTGCATCACTTACAAGCGTCCTATATTAATAAATCTACTTCTTGCCTGTCAAAAAAAAAAAAGTATTCCTCCTTACTTTGTTATGAATTTATATGTATACATAATATGTTTTTTTCCCTCTTATTCCCTTATCATGTACCATAATATATATTGACTTTCTTTCATAGAATTGTGGGGTTTTTTTAACTTAGACTCAGTGATTTCCCCTCATTAGAATGAATCCCCTGCTCCTCACTAGCCTCATGACATCCACACATCATGTTATTTATACCTCCCCTTGCATTCTTTCTTTCTTTCTTTCTTTGGCTGCGTCGGGTCTTAGTTGCAGCATGCGGGAATTTTTGTTTGCTGCGTGCAAGCTCAGTAGTTGTGGCTGCACGCGGGCTCAGTAGTTGTGGAACACGGGCTCTAGAGAGTGCGGGCTTAGTTGCACTGCAGCATGTGGGATCTTAGTTCCCCGACCAGGGGTCGAACCCACATCCTCTGCATTGGAAGGCGGATTCTTAACCATTGGACCACCAGGGAAGTCCTGAACTTAAGTGTTTTTTGTTTGTTTGTTTGTTTGTTTTGTTGTTGTTGTTGTTTTAATTAATTTATTTATTTAGCTGCGCCGGGTCTTAGTTGTGGCATGCGGGATCTAGTTCCCTGACCAGGGATCAAACCCGGGCCCCCTGCATTGGGAGCCTGCAGTCTTAACCACTGGACCACCAGGGAAGTCCCAAGTGTTTTTAATTTTACATCATAGTATTGAAGTTATGAGAGATCAAGGAGAAGAGTAAACATCACTTAAGGACTTTACCTCACCTTCTGGGGAAGGGATTGGTGCATTTTCAGTTGCACACAGGATGGTTGTATCACGTTAGGTGGAATGATGACCTTGTTGTCTTTATTTGGAGAATAAGTATGGCTTAAGGACACGCATATGAGTGCCAAATTGACAGCGGGTAGACTCGTGATGATTAATTTTATGTGTCAATTGACTGGGCCATGAGGTGCCCAGATATTTGGTTAAACATTATTCTGGGTGTGTCTGTAAGAGTGTTCCTGGATGAGATAAACAGTTGAAAAGGCAGACTGAGTAAAACAGATCATCCTCCCCAACGTGAGTGGGTCTAATCCAGTCCTTTGAAGGCCTGATAGAATAAAAGGCTGAGTGAAGGAGAATTTGCTCTCTCTGCCTGCCTTTGAGCTAGAATATTGGTCTCCTCCTGCCTTCAGACTCAGACTCGGCCTGAAAATAACACCTTCGGCTCTCCTGGTTGTCAGGCCTTCAGAATTGTACTGGAACTGGTCCATTGTCTCTCCTGCATCTCCAATTTGCTGACTGTGAATCTTGGGACTTCTCAGCCTCCATATTCTCATGGGCCAATTCCTTATTTTATATATATATACCTATATATATGTAGTTGACCCTTGAACAACATGGGGGTTAGGGATGCCAACCGCTTACACAGTTGAAAATCTGTGTATAACTATACAGTCGACCCTCCGTATCAGTGATTCTGCATCTGCTGATTCAACCAACTGTGGATCGTGTGGCACTACAGTATGCATATAGTAAAACAAAATCTGCGTATAAGTGGACCCACACAGTTCAAGCCTCTGTTGTTCAAGGGTCAACTATATACATTTATCCTACTGGCTCTGTTTCTCTGCAGAGCCCAGACTAATACAGAAGCTTAAACATGTTCTTTAAAGACATAAAACTATTCAAAAATATAGATTATCTAAGAGTTTTTTTTTTTCTTGGCCATGTCACGTGGCTTGTGAGATGTGGGATCTTATTTCCCCAACCAGGGATTGAATCCGGGCCCTCGGCAGTGAGAGCACAGAGTCCTAACCACTGGACCGCCTGGGTATTCCCTAAAAGTACTTTTTTAAGCAGACCATTAGAAAAATACTTTTAGGGACTTCCCTGGCGGGCCAGTGGTTAAGACTCTGCGCTTCCACTGCACAGGGCACAGGGTCGGGGAACTAAGATCCCACATGCCGGACTTCCCTGGTGGCACAATGGTTGAGAATCCGCCTGCCAATGCAGGGGACATGGGTTCGAGCCCTGGTCCGGGAAGATCCCACATGCCGTGGAGCAACTAAGCCCGTGCGCCACAACGACTGAGCCTGCGCTCTAGAGCCCGCAAGCCACAACTACTGAAGCCCGCGCGCCTAGAGCCCGTGCTCCCAACAAGAGAAGCCACCGCAATGAGAAGCCCGCGCACTGCAACGAAGAGTAGCCCCCACTGGCCGCAACTAGAGAAAGCCCGCTAGCAACGAAGACCCAATGCAGCCAAAAGTAAATAAATAAAATTAAAAAAAAAAAAAGATCCCACATGCCACATGGTGTGGCCAAAATAAATAAATAAACAAATAAATAATTTTAGAAAAGAAAAGAAAAATACTTTAAAACAAAGAGGAAAACTTCTCATAAAGATGGCAAATTAACTTGCCTCTTGTGCCTAAAATCCCACTAAAATATAGTAAAGGGTGGGGCGGAGAAGGTATAAATCTATAGGAACAAAGTGAATGGAAGAAGAGCAGATGAAACATTTAAACACAGTTTTGAAAAATGGAAAGAAGGTGGGGTGTAGTGATGATACCGCCCAGGGGAAGTAGCTGACGAGGAACCAAAACAGGAGGAATAGCCTGAAAGCCTAGACTCCAAAAAGGTGGACCCTCAAGCCCCCTTCTTACCTAGCACAGCCAGGGAAGTACCCAACCCCACCACCACCAGGCAGAGAATTGATGCTATATTCTCTGCGAAAATGGATAGGAAAGCCTCTGGACCCAAAGACATCAAGCATTGCATGGAACAAGAGAGAGATGTACACCCATGAAACAGACGTACATCTTCCAGGCAGGAGACTGGCAGACTCCTCTCTGAAGAGACTGAATAATCCTAAAGAATAAAGCCTCCAGGGACTTCCCTGGTGGTGCAGCGGTTAAGAATCCGCCTGCCAATGCAGGGGACACGGATTCGATCCCTGGTCCAGGAAGATCCCACATGCCTCGGAGCAACTAAGCCCATGTGCCACAACTACTGAGCCTGCACCCTAGAGCTCGCGAGCCACAACTGCTGAAGCCCGCACACTCCAGGGCCTGGGTGCCGCAACTACTGAGCCTGCCCACTGCAACGAAGAGTGCAGCAATGAAGCCCAACGCAGCCCTAAAATAGAATTTTTAAAAAATTTAATAAATAAAAAATAAATAAACCCTCCACATACAGACATTTGGAAGTTTCTAGGTCAAAAGGGGAGCTCCCAGCCCAATCCCCTTCAGGGAAATTCACCAGTCAACAAGCCCTACTCAGGGCCCATGTATCCAATCAACTTTGTAATGCCTTGTTTGTATTTGAAAGGACAGTCGGCATCTTAAAAGAGATAAAAGAAACAAAAGGAAAGCAGAAATCCTGAGGGAAAAGGAAAAATGCAGGGAATGAAGACGAAGAAATATAAATAAACAAATAAAAAATCCCCCAAAATCCCTAATTAATCTTCTCAGAAGGATAGTATAGCAAAGTTCATCCATAAAACAAGAACGCTGTGGGGAAAAAAAGACACTATCTCAGCATAAAGAGTTCTTGAAAATTAAGAATATGAGATGGAGGGAATTAATTCCCTGGAGGTCTGTGGTTAGGACTCTGCACTTCCACTGCAGGGGGTGCGGATTCCATCCCTAGTGGGGGAACTAAGATTCTGCAAGCTGGGCAGCGCGGGTAAAAAAAAAAAAAAAAAAAAAGGTTATTAAAAATGAGATGGAGAAGGGAGAGTACATGTAACTATTAAGGAATAGTTGGTGGCCTTTGTGTGAATAGTTTCATAAGTAGTGAAAATGAGTACCAAGTTCTAATGGACATAAAGACTGGTGGGTAAGTGTCTTAGTCAGGGTAAGTTAAAGCAGTAACCTTAAATCTTGGGGTTTAATACCACAAATGTTTATTTTTCGCTTAAGCTAAGTGTTGAGCAAGATGCCATTTGGGCGGCTTCTTCCATCTCATACTATACCAGACAGGAGGCATGGCCTCTGTATGTGTTACTATCCAGGGAAGAGAGAAATTTGGGAGTCACACTGGCTGTGCACCTCCTGGGCCAGGAAATGACACTTCATTTCTGCTTATATTCCATCGGCCATAACTAGTCACGTGGTCTCAAGCTTACTGCAAGGGGGTTGAGAAGTTGTAAACCGACACCTGGATATTGAGTGAACTCCGACAAGACTGTTTCTCCACAAGTACGGTAGGGAGGGAAAAGAGGGCAGTAACCTCAGAGAAAGGGAAGATGTTTTAAGGTGGGAAGCCCTGCAGATAGTAATAGATAGTAGAGGTCAATGAACCAGAGGAAAGGGAGTAGAAGGAAATACTGAACTTGCTAAAGAAGGCAGGGCAGGGAAAAGCAGTAATGAGAGAGGAGGGATTTCACTAATACCTTATGCTTATTTCTATACAGACACATCCACTTTGGTTTATAATTATCTTTTCATGTGTCTCTTCCCCCATACACAG
This sequence comes from Eschrichtius robustus, assembly GCF_028021215.1. Classification (NCBI taxonomy): domain Eukaryota; kingdom Metazoa; phylum Chordata; class Mammalia; order Artiodactyla; family Eschrichtiidae; genus Eschrichtius; species Eschrichtius robustus. The sequence goes on along the minus strand of NC_090836.1, from coordinate 6,962,460 downwards.
AGCTTCCTGTGGGCAGGGACTGTCTCTTATCGATCTTTGCATCGAGGGACCAGCACAGAACCTGACTTACTAAGCCCTCCATGAATGTGCTTCATTATAAAGTAAGAGGCCATATAATCTTAATCTTCTCCCACTCACCAGCTCAGCAGCTAGTGTAACTGGAGAAACAGGTGCTGCGTCGGAACAGTAGGAAGAATGAAGGGAATGTAGCTGATCAAACACCTGAGGGGAAAGGCAAACAGGAACCTGTTGTGTCAACGGAGATACAGCCTCTTGCCACACAGACTCTTGTCTTGGAAAACCAGAGGTGTAAGAAGGGGCAGACATATTACCTAATTGCATAAAACGAAAAGAAACTGACTTCCTCTATTTTTAAATAGGGTCCAACTAACTAGATGCTTTAATAAATATATTTACTTATTCAGCAAATCAAAGATTTTAAGAGTCTTAAATAACATTTAGCCAAACACTTCAATTAGGCAAAATCTAGTAAAATTGAAGGTGTGCAAACCTTACAACTCATGATTCCCCTCCTGGTTATAAACCCTAGGGGGGTGTTTTCTACACTGAGCAAGTAGTGATATCAAGTTAGTGGATCCTGATGAGCAATTTTTTTAATGAATTAAAATAGAATAGAAAATATAAGAGAACACATCACATACACACGCTGCACGCATGCGTGTACATATTAGTTGCATAGTGTATGAGCATGTGTGTATACTGGATAGCAATGTGTTTCCTACAATAGACCCCAGTTAATTTAAAAAAAAAAAAAACAGTTTGGAGTTACAGCCCTAGAGAAATTTTCACTGTTGCTTAAAGGAGAATGTCCACAGCAGCCATGTTTGTAATAGAAGAAATACATGAATAGGAAGTGATCCAAGTATTCCTCAACATAATCATGAAAAATAATTGTGGTATAATCATACAGTGCAATGTTACTTCACAGTTAAAACGACTATATTACAGCTACATGTAGAAACATGAATGCCTCAATAAAGATGTTAAGCATAAAAACAAGCTGCAAAATGATACATTCACTGTAACCATAAATATAAAGTTTAAAAGCATGCAAAACTATTTTATAATTGTTTCTGGATATATATACAGAGTGTAAAGTATAAAAATAGGCATGGGGTTGATAAGTACCAAAGTCAGAAAGGAGGTAACCTCTGAGAAGGGAATGAGGGAAATGCCCTGTGGAAGGGATACACCAGGCTCTTCAGCTGTACATGTGATGTTTGTTTCTTTTTTTTTTTAATTTATTTTTGGCTGTGTTGGGTCTTCGTTTCTGTGCGAGGGCTTTCTCTAGTTGCGGCAAGCTGGGGCCACTCTTCACTGCGATGCGCGGCCCTCTCACCCTCACGGCCTCTCCTGCTGCGGAGCACAGGCTCCAGACGCGCAGGCTCAGTAATTGTGGCTCACGGGCCTAAGTTGCTCCGTGGCATGTGGGATCCTCCCAGACCAGGGCTCGAACCCGTGTCCCCCCGCATTGGCAGGCAGACTCCCAACCACTGCGCCACCAGGGAAGCCCTGCTGTTTGTTTCTTAATCTGGGGGATGTTATATTATTCTTGACTTCTCTGATTTTTTTTTTAAATTTTGTCCCCCCAAAAAGAGGAGGGAGGTGAAATTTAAGGTTTCAATTCTGTCTCTGCCACTTACCAGGGAAGGAACTTAGCGAGTTCCTTAATTTCTCCAAGCCTCTGTGTCTGTAAGAGGACATCGTAATAATAAATATCCTGTTTCATAATCAATTAAGTGAAATAATATGGATATCAGAGCTGCATAAAGCGCGAACTGCTATAGAAGTATTAGCTGTAATTGTACAAGAATGCTCCACGAATTCCAGTGGTTACTGGAAACTCTTAGTGTTCCTTTGTTAAGTATTCTCACGGAACCTTGTTCCTTTCTCTTGCAATTACACTCTTTATATGACCGTGCGCCATCCCCACTCCACAGCTTTGGGCTCAGAGCCCAGCACAGGCCCTGGCACATTTTCGTTAGTCTAATCTGAACAGTGGAAGTAAGAATGGGAAGCAAGGCGGGAAGAAAGGACTTTTATTTTGTCTTCAGTCTCTATCCTCTTTGCACTTTGATCTTGAACCTGTATTACCTGAATAGTGACAAACTAGTTTGATTTTTAATGAAAATCATAAGGATTAAATCAGCATATCTTAACTTCATCGTCTCTCGGGGGAAGGTAAAGTTTTAATACAGGAAGTTACATGAAATCAAAGGAGCAGGCAAAGAGCGCTGGGGGCGCCGGGCTCTCCCCACCCTCGGGGAGGGAAGGCGGCATGTCTAACGGTTCAAAAACGGCCGAGGCGCCGTTAGGGGGCGCTCGCGAGGCCGCGACAGGAATTCCCGCCCTCCCGTTACATGCCCCAGTAACCCCGGCGCGCCGGCGACCGAGAGTAACCTCGCGGTCGGGTGACGGCCCCCCCGCCCTGACTCTCGCCTGCTCCGTCTCAGCCAATGGAGAGGCAGCGCTCGAGCCGGCCGGACTCTCGCCCGCCCCGACTCCTCCCCCGAGCTGTTAGAACTGAGTTGTACCTTCGCCGCGCCGCCGGCTTCTGACTTTTCCAATCACGGGTCTAGTTCCCGATTCCAAGCCCCGCCCCCGGCCTGCCCCGCGTTCATTCTAGGCCCGAGTCACCTTTGCCTTACAAGCGTTCGGCCCCGCCTCCTGCCTACCTTGCGGCGTGAGGCCCCGCCCCCTGCCCGGGCCGACCAATGACCGGCTGATCCCGGAGCCGCTGGGCGGTCCTGCAGCCAATGCGCACGCCGTGGGCGGGCTCCGGGCCGGAATTGGGGGTGAAGCTCAAGCGTTGTGCCCACATTCGGGGCGCGCGGAGCTGAGGGGTCCCCGGGGGGCGCCCGGAGCTAAGATGGCGTCCGCAGCCGAGGGGGACGTGGGAGCGGTGGCGGAGCTGGCGACGGTGCTGCGGTGGGGTTTCCAGGACCTGAGCCTTAACAAGTTGGCGACGTCCCTGGGCGCGTCAGAACAGGCGCTGCGGCTCATCATCTCCATCTTCCTAGGTAAGGACCCCTCGCGGAGTCCCCAGGGAACGGGGAAGTGACCGCCCCCTCTTCCCGGAGCCGCCGGGAGGGCTTTGTGGGGTGCAGATGTGAATCCTAGAACACACCAACCAGCTGTGGAGAGGAAGACGAGTCTAGTCCCGAGTCGTGGGCGCTGTGCCCTCTGAACCTCTTCACCTTTCCGTTCGGCCCCTGCTGTACCCTTCTGGCCCCTCATTAGGCGCCACCACCCTCTCATTCTGCCATGCTCTACCCTGTGTCCCGGCGACCCGTCCTTATTTGTCTCTCTCTGGAGTTCTACTCTCTTTCCGTGTGTACTGCTGTTATTAATATCAACCGTCACACACGTGCGCTTCTTATTGGCAGGTATAGGCCCCCTAACTTAGATATTTTAGTCCTATGGGCCCCCTCAGCCCCATACTCCATGCTTGCATATTCTGAGTGTCTCTTGTGCATTCCCAGCTTGTATTACACCTTCATCTTTTTGTCCCGCTTCTAATGTTTTCTTCTTATACCATATTGCTTTTTCTTTTCCTTAGCCATACACCTGTCATTTACCCTGGAATATCGTTTTAATACTGGGCTTGGGAAACAAGAGTGGCAACCTCTTAAAAACTACCCATGCTACCCCAAGCGTTTATTGCACACGTGGTTCAAAGGATGTTTTGTATCTGCATTTATGTCACAACAAACTGTATTATAACTGGTTTATAGGCTTTTTTACTGCATCCTTCCTCCGTGGTTTTTTAATACACGGAAGCAGCATGGCACAATGAGAGAAAAAAAAAGGTGTGTGGACTTGGAAGGCAAACAAGCCAGACCCGGCCCTGCTGCTGCTTACAAACTGTGGGTCCCTGGGCAAACCACTTAACCTCTCTGAGCCTCAATTCTCTTATTTATGAAATGAGGACGATAATGCCTATCTAATAGGACTGCTGTAAAATCTTGTAGGACTTCAAAGGTGAAGAGCTGATACATAAATATTTGAGTAGCTGGAAGGTTTTAGGAAGGTTATGGGACATTAGCTAGGAGAGTAGGGGTAGGGAAGAACTAAGCACACAAGACTGGGGGGCAAGAGCGGGTCTGAACCACAAGAAATTTGAGATAAGTTGGGCAGATGTAGAAAGCCTTCAATGCCGGGAAAGAAATTTGGAAGTTACCCAGTAGTCAGTAAAGACACTGACATACATCACCTAACCCGATCTAGATAATGGGAGAGGCATTAATTCATATTTAAACAACCTTGGGTAATGTCATTGTCACTTGCCTATTACACGCCAAACCAAGATAATCTTCCTTTCTTCCAGATGAAGGTCACCTTTTCCCTCCCTTGTAGAACTGTAAAATTTTATAGGCGGAAGGAACGTTTGGTTGTGTGACTTGCTTCATGTCACGTCACCCAGATCTAACCCAAATTTATCAGTACCTCAATCTAAGGTTCTGTGCACCACACCAACTTTGAACTTCCTACTTCTTCATCCTTGTCTCTGGCCCAGTTATTTGTTGGGATTCTAATTGGCAATTAAGAGTGTTTACATTTCATTCCTTAGGAAGCTCACTGTTGATGTCTCAACTATAAATTGAGAATGTAACACAAGAAGCAACAAATTATAAGGGGCAACCTGTTAAATGGAGCTGGGGCTGGAATTAGGACTTGGAATCTGTCCTTTTAGTGCTGACATAACCAAATACAGCCTGTGCACTCCTGGTGGACTACTGTATACTATCATGGTGCATACAGCTGTCTAGAAAATTGTTTTCTCCGTATCCCACCCCTCTAACCTCATCCTCTCATTACCACCAAGCATCGAAGTAATAAACACTTGGCATAATACATCTACCACACTCCTGAGCCCCCTTGTCCATTGTACCATTTCCCACATCCCCCCTTCCTATCCCACATGCGCTATTGCCTTCAGTACCTCACAGTATATCTCACGTTTAGATCAACTTGGGGTTCATGTTACCTCAGATCAGGCATAGGTCTTGCACGTGGATGTATAGGACTGTATTTTCTAGGTTTATGTTAAATACATACATAGAAACATAAATTGATAAGCTTGTTGACAAGTGTGTGGAAGAAAGGGTGCATTCTGGTTGTAAATAAGTTTCTCTTACAAAGGTGTTATCACTTCTGTGTATTGTAACCTAGAAACCAGTAGCCTTTCAGCAATGGAGTTCCTGAACCAGCTCTCTCGGGGAGCTGGGATACTGGAGGAAATCCTTGCTTGAGGTACCAAGAAGGCCTGTAGTCCGAAATGATTTCTGACTCACTTTCTTCACTTTCTACTAACGAGATTAATTTGGGTTAAAAGCACCTAAATGCAGGTACTGTGAGGGAAGAGTTAGGTATTATATATTGATATCAGACATTCACATTTTAAAGGGATAGTCTCATAATTTTTTTTTTTTAATTGTACTCGACTCTTCTTTTTTTAAGGGAACTTTATTTTTTTAATTTTTATTTATTTATTTATTTTTGGCTGCGTTGGGTCTTCATTGCTGCGCCCAGGCTTTCTCTAGTTGCGGCGAGCGGGGGCTACTCTTTGTTGCGGTGCTCAGGCTTCTCCTTGCAGTGGCTTCTCTTGCTGCGGAGCACGGGCTCTAGGCGCTCAGGCTTCAGTAGTTGCAGCACACGGTTTCAGTTGTTGTGGCTCGCGGGCTCTGGAGCGCAGGCTGAGTAGTTGTGGTGCACGGGCTTAGTTGCTCCGCAGCATGCGGGATCTTCCCAGACCAGGGCTCGAACCCATGTCCCTTGCATTGGCAGGCGGATTCTTAACCACTGTGCCACCAGGGAAGTCCCAATACCTAAACTTTTTGAAACATCATTGTATCCTATGATCTTTGGAATAAACAAAATGCTCTCAGATTCTTTATGGCTTAGTTTTCCCCGTTTGCTAACATCTCTTGTTATTCTCCAAATATTATTATCATTACTGAATCATATGATTACCCCCTCATTACTATTTTAATTAGATAGTCTCATTACTTTTTCCTTAACATCTTACTCTCCCTACTTGAGTTCTGTGTGCTGATCTTGAGGTGGGCCAGCCAGCATCAGCCTTTAAACCTTTTTAACTGAGACCCATGATAAGAAATACATTTTACATCATGACCCATTATACACATAGGTGACTACTTGCATTGGAAGCAAAAGTTTCAGGAAACATTACCCATCCTGAGTATAGGCAGTGTGTTTGGCTATTTTCTGTTTTATTTTTTAGTATTGTTGATGACCTGCTAAATTGATTTCATGACCCATTAATGGGTTACAACAAGCAGTTTGAAAAATCCTGAGGTAGAGGCTGTAATTTTTAATATTCCGTACTTCGAGGAAAGGGTAAGCTTACGAGCACTGCTGCACTGGAGTATTTTGAACAGGCAGGGGACTGTTGTGGGAGGCATGTCTGTGTTGCATATGACTTGCCAGGAGTTTTGATGGAAGATAAACTCTGCTGTGAGCTCTGGTGCTGGCAGGTGCTACTGGAAAACATCTCGGCCTCAAAAACTTGGGTCTGCTCGTTCCTTAGCATAATTAATAACATGAATTGTCCCAAACGAATTCAGTAAAATGTACCTACTGTGGGTGAAGCCCTGTACTGGACCCTTGCGAGGTCAAGGGCGGTGGTGCAGAATGAGTAATAGGGCCGGGCACCCGAAGGTATGACATTCTGTCGGTTGGGGGCAGGGAATGGGCACAAGATAAGTACTGTCATAAGTACCACAATAACAGGCGGAAGTCTAAGTGCCATCACACAGTTACAGAGCTTTGTGAGATTTAAACACTGGACCTTTAATGAACTTTGAAAGTCGTTGAATAAGGTTTCAGCAGACGGAGATGGTGAGACGGAGGAATAGGATGAGCCAGGGGCACCGAGGCAGGGACGTGTGGTTACACATTCAAGGAACAGGAAGTGGTCCAGTTGGACCGAAGCAGAACCTAAGTAGAGAAGTGGTGGGAAATAAGACTGGAAACGTGGGTCGTGGAGCCTTGAAAGCCAAGGCAAGGAGTGTGCGCTTAAGCAGGTGATAGGGAGCCACGCCAGATACTTGAAAGGGGAGCGATGTGGCTGGCACTGTACTGGGAGCTGATACAGCAGTAGAGGCTCTTTTGGAAGGTGGATCCCGTGGCCACTTTCATCTACACAGCTGCTCGAGCCAGAAGCCTAAGAACCGGCCTTGCCGCCTCCCTTTCTCTCTCTCTCCCCTCACCCCCATCACCAAGTCCTATCAACACCACCTCCAAATTGTGCGTCAGATACACCACTTTCCTCCATCACCACGGCCACTGACCGTCTGTCACCGGAACCGCCTGAGCGGCCCCCGATGGGTCTCTGATTTCTTCCTGCCCACCCAATCCCTTCTCTGAGAGCAGCCAGGGTGGTCCGACCCTGCGCCTCTCCTACTCAGACCCCTGCAGGGGCTCCCGTACAGCCCTGGGAATCTCCTGCTCCAGCCTTGACTCAAGCAAGTTCACAGCCTTGTAGCCACGTGGCCTTCCCCCAGTTCCTCAGAAAACGCATCAGGTCCTTTCCAACCTCGAGCCTTTGTACCTGCTGACCCCACTGCCGGCAACGCGCTGCACTCATTACCCACCTGACAGAGGCTTTTCGTCTTTCAGGCCTCAGTTCAAATTTTCACTTCCTCCAAGAGTTCTTTCCTGCCTCTCATTTTAAATTAAGTCCCCTGCTGTACTTTCTCCTACTGACTGAAATTTCTTTCTAAGTATATATGCCAATGTGTAATTATATATTTGCAGATGAGGGCAGATATCACGTAAGTTTTGTTCATCACTGTGTACCCAGAGTTTAATACAGTACCTAGCTTATGGAAAAGGCCCAATAAATACTTGTTGAATAAGCGAATGTGTGAATGAATGACTTGGCAACTGATTACATGGAGGATAAAGAAGTAGTTGGAAAAAAAAACCAAACTCAGTCCTTCTGCCAGCATAGCTGGAAAAGTGACAGTGTCTTTCACAAATGAGAGGTCAAGAGGAGATGGTGCTCAGTGCCAGGGAATGATCTAGTTTTGGACTTGCTTTAGGTTCCAAGGGCACCTCCAGGTTGTCTTGTGAAGCCTAGTCTTCAGTTCAGGAAAAAAGTTGGACTAAAGATATAGTTTTAGGGGCTTCCCTGTGGCGCAGTGGTTAAGAATCCGCCTACCAATGCAGGGGACACGGGTTCGAGCCCTGGTCCGGGAAGATCCCACATGCCGTGGAGCAGCTAAGCCCATGTGCCACAACTACTGAGCCTGCACTCTAGAGCCCTCGAGCCACAACTACTGAGCCTGCGAGCCACAACTGCTGCAGCCCACGTGCCACAACTACTGAAGCCCACACGCCTAGAGCCCATGCTCCGCAGCAAGAGAAGCCACCCCAATGAGAAGCCCACGCACCGCAACGAAGAGTAGCCCCCGCTCGCCACAACTAGAGAAAGCCTGCGCAGCAACAAAGACCCAATGCAGCCATAATTAATTAATTAATTAATTAATTTTAAAAAGATATAGTTTTAGGAGTCAACAGTGATATCATAATTGAGTCAGGGAGGGACTGAAGCTTACACAGAAGAGAATCTAGAGTGTGTTGACGTTGCTGCCCTTTGCTGATAATGACGGTGGCTGACATTTATAAAGATGATAATATGTGCTCAACAATACCCCACCTAAGCTTGCCAATTACCCCTAAGATATTTACAGTACTCTTACCATCTCCTTTGTGTAGATAGGGAACTGGGACCTCCAAAGGTTGAATAACTTTCCTAAGGTCACACCTGTTTCTACCCACCTCTAAAATCCCTGCTCTTCACCACCTTGGGATTGGGAGGAGCATGCAGGGGTGGGAAAGACAAAGACCCTTGGTATCCTTCACTCTTCTCATTCTACGTGATTGAACCAAGATGTAATCAGCACGTGAGATACCTCTCTGAGGCCAAAGCTGGCACCGGCCAAATGAAGCAGATGGCCACCCCGCCCAGCGCGAGCTTCCTCCCCAAGCTTGACCACAGCTGTGGCTTGGCTGGTAGACTCATCAAAAATGGCACTTGGGGGTAAGGACTCATTCCTCGGAGGTTCCGAATTAGCACCACTACGGTTAGCAACCTTTAAAATCAAAGGAGGTCCTACAGTTAAGCTCCCTTTGGACCAAAGTCAGGTCTGGCCCTTCAGAACTAAATCATCATTCAGGGCAAAAAGCTTTCTTCAGGTAGCAATATGAAGAAAACCAAAGCTAAGCAAGATGGAAATTGAACTGCATTAACTAAACAAATGGGACTTCGGACCATAATACAAAGCAGGTTCCAAAAATTCTATGATTGTGAAATAAGGGAGTCGTCCTAAATGACTTTCAAAGCCTCTTCTGATCCTAAAAGGCTAGGTACATTCTACATTTTAGACTTTATTCTAATTCATAGCCACAAATTTCATCATAACCTAAAGCTTCCTGTTGGGGATTTCTTTTAAATATATTTTTCAACTACTTTTTTTTTTTTTTTGAAAATAAATGCTCCAACAAACCAGTTTGACACATTCATGACTTTCAAGCAATTAATTAGAATTTTACTCATTCTCTCTTTTTTTTTTAACATCTTTATTGGAGTATAATTGCTTTACAATGGTGTGTTTGTTTCTGCTTTATAACAAAGTGAATCAGTTATACATGTACATATGTCCCCATATCTCTTTTCTCTTTCCAACTACTTTTTATCTACACTCCAATATCTTACATTGCGCAAAACTTCATGTTTGAATGCCAGTATAACTTTAATGTCAAACAGAACCATTTCTTTGCAGAGGCATGTGTAAATGAGGGCCCATGACACACAGGGTAATTTAACAAAAGCAATTACATGCCCACTGACATTAAATCTGTCTGGGCAGCCATGGGAACTCACTGAAGGAGTTCCGTCCAGCAGCCTTTTAAAAATGGGATTTGGTCTTCAAAAAGGAAATGGCATTTCAGCTGGACCTTAAAAGGTGTGGAAGATTCTAGTCAGGTGGAAATAAAAAGGGGAGCTTTCCAGTGGCAAAGAATAACGAGCATGTATGTGGAGAGCAGGAAAAGTGAGAACATTCTGAGGCACAGCAAGGACTCCAGTTTGGCTAGAACAACAGAGGCTCCATAAAGGAGGAGCAGAGAAGAGCCTGATGGAGTGTTCAGGTGTGTGGGAGGTGCAGGTGGCTGAGTAAGCTGACAGCATGTGCATCGTCTTCAGAGACCTGCAGGCCTAGGTGCACATCTCTAAAACTAATTAAGATTAAATATGTACTGGGACTTCCCTGGCGGTCCAGTGCTTAAGACTCCGTGCCTGTACTGCAGGGGGCACGGGTTTGATCCCTGGTCGGGGAACTAGGATCCCTCATGCTGCACGGCCCGGCCAAAAAAAAAAAAAGAAGATTAAATATGTACTAGCTCTTTCACCATCGACCAATTACTAAACTTCAGCCATCCTTTTCCTCATGTTCCCAAAGGCCAGTTTTACTAAAGAAATTGAGGTTAAGAGTTAAGCAGTGAATCTGATAAATAATTTTTTAGTTATGTTTAATTCATAACAAGCAGCAATATTTTGAAACAGAATACAAAATTTACCTGCATTTTAAAAGATAATATAGTCATCAAAGAGCTTTTTTATTTCTAGAGAACTGCCTAAGCAGATCCTTCGCATGTGTGCGTTCACTCTCATTCTGCTCTGGCAAAGCGTGAGAAGCATTGCTCCTTGGGAAGCTCTGAGGACTAAATGAGATGAACTGTATAAACTCCTGAGCAAGCCTGACCCAGGGTAGTTTTAAGTAACCGTTCTCTCCCTTCCCTCAGTAGATCTTCGTCTCCTTCCTTTTCGAGGAGACCAGCAGCATCAGCTTTCCTAGAAACTCGTTAGACACGCAGATTCTCAGGTCCACCCCCAACCGACTAAATGAGAAACCAAGGATGGGGCCCAGTGATCTGCGGTTTAACAAGCCCTCCAGGTTATACCGGTTCCCCTGATGTTTGAGGATCACGGGTTTAGTGTGTGGCTTCAAGTATCTGTTTTGTAATACTTGATGTCCTGATAGTACCTTAAACTTTTTGAAATGTCATTGTATCCTGTGATCTTTGGAATAAACAAAATGCTCTCAGGTTCTTTATGGCTTAGTTTTCCCCGTTTGCTAACATCTCTTGTTATTCTCCAAATATTATTATCATTCTTGAATCATATGATTAATGTCATTATAATAATGACATTATTATATCATTATCATCTTTATTATCAGAACTATCATCATTACCCACACCGTCTGTTGTGACTTGGAGCTTTAACAAAAATTAGGTGCCCTCGTTGCAGCTGCCAGGGAAAGATGTTCTAAGTGAACTGTCCTCAAGCAGAGAGTTTTTAAGTTCGGGGTGTGTGTTGACATTTTCCCAGCAGTTGCTGAAGTGAAGGGTAAGGAGATTTAGGGCCCACTTGGAGTTCTCTTGATGAAGCAATCATAGCTTCCTAGAGACCGTAAAGCCTAAGATTTGTGTAGCCCAAAAGATGTTGTATGCATCTTTATTTACCTCTATTTTCAAAACAAGAAGGGGAAGCGGGGGGCGAGTAAGACACTAAAAATAAGGATAAGTAATTTCTGGATAAGAATTTCCTTTTGGTTTAAAATGGACTGCTTTTTAAATCTAAGTTCCTCCCTATTCAAGCAGTGGCTTTGAAGATAAGTGAGATTCATGAAACTCTGGACACCCTGAATGAAGGATTCTGTCTGAGAACCATGTGTACTATAATTGTTAGTAATAGAGGCTTCTGATGGAAATGTCATTGCGTTCGAATTATAGGGACAGTTGGCCAGAAAGCGGGTAGAAGGTCAGGCCAGAAATGATCAGACTCAGGTTTTGTTCTTGATTCATATGAAGTCAAGTAGATGGTTTAAATGCCTGACGCTAACCATAGGCTAAGTTTAAATTAAAAATAAAAAGCTTTGTCAATTAAAGATACTTTTCAGTATCAAGTAGCTCTCATGTTGCTACGGCATTTTGATAAGAAAAGTATACATAGTCAGACGTAAATAAAGACACAGATGTAGAGAATGGACTTGAGGACATGGGGAGGGGGAAGGGTAAGCTGGGACGAAGTGAGAGAGTAACATTGACATATATACACTACCAAATATAAAATAGATAGCTAGTGGGAAGCAGCTGCATAGCACAGGGAGATCAGCTTGGTGCTTTGTGACCACCTAGAGGGGTGGGATAGGGAGGGTATATGGGGATATACGCATGCATATAGCTGATTCACTTTGTTATAAAGCAGAAACTAACACAACATTGTAAAGCAATTATACTCCAATAAAGATGTTTAAAAAAAAAAAGTATGCATAGTCATACCTGCTACATGAAATTATAAGTGGTGAGATAGTAATTTTGCAGGCAATTAAGAATTCACTATAAACAAAAAATAGAGGACTCGTGTGCATATGTTGTATGCAAATCTGAGGAGGATATGAGAGCCCAGGAGGCTAGGTTCTGGTCACTGTATATTTGTATGTGCTCTAATGAGAAGTGGCTTCCATGTAGACGTGCTAAATGGCTTACAGCTCTTGAGGTTTCCAGTTTCTGCTGTGATAGCAATTCTAAACTCAGATGGACACCACTCTGGATTACTGTCCATAAATATAAAACTTCTGTTTGCAAGCCAGCAAGCAGAGGCCAACTGGAACGGTGCCCTTTAAGGCTCCTATAGCTTATAACTCAGACAAAAGTAGAACAGACTGATTACAGTTTGAGGACAGCATACAGGGCCCTGGTTTAAAATATTTGACCCATAAGGGCTGCTAGAAATCCTCATTCTTTAGCTAAAGGATAATTTGATTCCACTCTTTAATACTTCTTTAGTTCTTCTGAAAGAGTAGGGAACAAAAGCAAAACATATGAACTCCTATATAGCATGCATTTGTATTATTTATACTGAGCCTAACAGAGTAATTAGGGGGACCTGGTCATCATCTCACCAGAAGCTCCAAATTTCTTCAAGTCTTAACCTCTTGTTTTATATTTTTAAGGTATGTGTGTTTTTATTACATTCTAAAATATATAATTTTTCAATATTTTTGAAAATTCTTCCCAAACCTTCAAGTAATGTTGAGGTGCTGATTTAGAAAGAAGATTATTTCCAGTATAGATGGTCAGGGATAAAGTGAACTTCATCAAAATTAAAAATTTTGTGCATTGGGACTTCCCTGGCGGTCCACTGGTTAAGACTCTGTGCTCCCAATGCAGGGGCATGGGTTCGATCCCTGGTTGGAGAACTAAGATCCCACATGCCTTGTGGTGTGGCCAAAACAAACAAACAAACAAAACTTTTGTGCATCAAAGGATACTATAAAGAAAGTGAAAAGAATGAGAAACAGAAAAAATTTTAAAAAAGGAGAATGAGAAAATATTTGTAAGTCATATATCTGATAAGGGTCCAGTATCCAGAATATATAAAGAATGCTTATAACTCAACAATAAAAAGACAAATAACACAATTAAAAAATGGGCAAAGTATACGAATAGACATTTGTCTAAAGAAGACATACAAATGGCCGATGAGCACATGGAAAGATGCTCAACATCGTTAGTCATTAGGGAAATGCAGATCAAGGTCATAATGACATACCACTTCACACCCACCAGGATGGCTATAATCAAAAAAAAAAAAGAATAAACAAGTGTTGGTAAAGAAGTGGAGAAACTGGAATCCTCATGCATTGCTGGTGGGAATGTCAAACAGCTCAGGCACTGTGGAAAGCAGTTTGGCAGTTTCTCGAAGTTAAACGGTTACAGTATGACCCAGAAGTTCCACTCCTAGTTATGTACTCAAAAGAATTAAAAGCATATGTTCACACAAAAACTTGTACACACATGTTCATAGCATTATTATAATAGCCAAAAAGTGGAAATGACCCAACTGATGAATGGATAAACAAAATGTTATACTCGTAAAATGGGATATTCAGCCATAAAAAGGAATGAAGTACTGATACCTCCTACAGCATGGATGAACTTTGAAAACATGGTGCTAAGTGGAAGAAGCCATACACAAATGGCCACATAGTGTCCGATTCCACTTATGTGAGATGCCCAGAATAAGCAAATCCATAAAGACAGAAAGTATTGATCGGTGGTTAAGTATTGATAGATTGGTGGTTGCCAGGGGATGAGAGGAGGGTTGAATTGGGGGTGACTGCTGAGAGGTGTGGGGTTTCTTGTTAGGGTAATGGAAGTATTCGGGCATTAGGTAGTGGGGATGGTTGCACAAAACTGTGAATATACTAAAATTCACCGAATTGCACACTTGAAGAATAAAGAATGACTATGTATGATCACAAAGGTAGAGAAAGAGAACCCAAAAAATAATTACAACCATTCAGATTCATAAGGACAATTAGAGGGTGTGATGCTGTTATCTTTTCTCCTGTTAGAATCTTAGAATCTTAGCTGGTTCAGAAAGAGTTTATTGTTTCACTTGCTGGAATACTTGCTGAGAAAAAGTATTGTTTTTTCAAGATAAGAAGCGAGAGGAGGGGCAGACAGGTCAGAGAGCAGAGAAGATGAGGCTGGGGGCTCTGCAGGCCTGGCCAGCCCTCCGCCCCCCCTCCCTGTACCTGTGCTCCCAGGTGAGAAGCATCTCTGCTAGTTGACTTGTGCACCCCTTCCCACTCCTGGACTTAAATAGGTGCCCTGGGTCTGAAATACTTAGCCTTAGCGGATAATCACAGGATCTTTCTACTCCCTTCCCACCCCCAGGGCCCCACTCCCTTCTCTTCCCGTCTGCCCGAATTCCTGTGTCCCGGAAGTTAGTTACTCTCCTTGAGGTACCCGTTTCAGCCACTGTATGTTAAAAAGTGAACAAACCCGGAAGAGGAGTTCCATGCTACGTGGTGCTGCCTTACTCCACATACTGAGCTAGGGGCGACGATGCACCCCAGGGTCCAGACTCACAGCCTTACCGCCCCGTCTCTCCACAATTTGCTTCCCAGCCCTTGCATCCCAGCTGGCCCACCCTGCCTGCTACCAGCCACAGTCCTGCCCAAGCCTTCTCAGCCTCACCCCTCCCAGGCCTGAGCAGCTCCTGAGAGCCAGGATCCTGCTGCCACCATCCCTCCTGCCCCCAGCCCCCCACCTCAAACGCCCACCAGAACTTCTTTGGGGAATATGCCTATTATTTGGAGGACCTTGGATGAAGCCCTGTGTCCGCGGAATTTTGGGAGTGGCAGAATTTTCTGGTGTATGCCTAGTTTTGTTGTGGTGGTTGACTTTTTTTTTTTTATAAATAATCCAGGGTTTGTGGGACCTGAAGCTTCTATAATCCTGGTGAACTTCTTTAAGAAAAAGAATACAAAAATATCTTGCATGTTTTTATAAAAACGTATGACCTTGGGAACACATCGCTAGCTCCTGCCTCCACCCCCCCAACCCCCCACCCCCGGTCTTAAAGGGGCCCATGCAGATGAAGGGCCTCAGCCTGAAGCCTGATTAAACTTCCTGGCAAATCGGCTTCTTCTGGGAGTACTGGGTGCAACTGAGACCTTTATATTTGAAATTTGCTATAGGCTTACTTTAAATCAGATTGAGGTGGGCAAAGGCCAGAATTTCCCACCTCTAGGTTAGAGGCTTGAGCCTGAGATTTTATATCTTAAAACTGGTTAAATGAATACTCAAATTTTAAGAAATTAGCTATAGATATGCTTATATAAAATATTTGTCCAGGGGTCTTTCCTGGTGGCTCAGTGGTTAAGAATCCGCCTGCCAATGCAGGGGACACGGGTTCGAGCCCTGGTCCGGGAAGATCCCACACGCTGCAGAGCATCTGGGCCCGTGCGCCACAACTACTGAGCCCGCATGCCACAACTACTGAAGTCCGCACGCCTAGAGTCCGTGCTCCGCAACAAGAGAAGCCACCGCAACGAGAAGCCCACGCACTGCAACGAAGAGTAGACCCGCTCGCCGCAACTAGAGAAAGCCCACGCGCAGCCAAACAGCCAAAAGTAAATAAATAAAATAAAATAAATTTATATAAAAAAAGAAAGAACAACACTGTGATAAAAAAAAATTTTTTTTTAATATTTGTCCATACGTAAATATTTTTTAAGTGGCCTCAAGGAAGTACATGTATAATGCTTTTACAGATATTTTCTCTTTTAATCTGCACAGCAGCCTGCAAGATGTCTAATATTTTCCCTGTCGGCTGAAAGAAAAACGCACAACCTAAAAGTTGCAAGTTAAGTTTTATTCAGGGACCTTACTGAGGACTATAGCCCGGGAGACAGCCTCTCAGATGGCTCTGAGGAACTGCCCCGAAGAGGCAAGGGAGGAGCCAGGATATATAGGAATTTTTTTGCTGGGAAAAAACATGTAGTCGAGCATCACAAGATGACTGCTAATCACAAAGAACAGACATCTCAAGTTAATGATTTTAGTGCTTTTCTATGTATGGGACGATGCAAGAATCTGGGCTAATTGAAACTATTCCTTAGATATACATCTTAACTATCTAGGGCCCGTATCCAAAGCCCAGAATCCTTCCAGTTTTTCTCCATCCTGAATTCCCCTCTGGGTGCATTATTGGTGGGTGACTGCACTGCCTGATGGCTTGGTCCCTGTAGAACTGGAATGGGGGGCAACATTCTTTTCTTTACATCCCTATTTCAGAGATGAAGAAATTAAGGTGCAAAGAATCTAAGTGATTCACCCAAGCAGCAGAGCTGAATTTCTAAACCAGATTACTCTGATTCCTGAGTCCGGGGATATTCTAGCTAGAATCAGATAATCTGGCTAGAAGTTGCCACCATGTGGTTTGCTAACTTGCAAAGAATTAAAATGTGATAAAATGCACTGAATATAAGCAACAGGAGTGCCATTTATCTTTGCTAGAAAAGGCATTTCGGTGTCTTAAAGCGCATCAAAGTCGGTCAACATCTCTTGTCCCCGTTCCACTAAAAGGAAGAACTGCTAGTCAACAGCCTTAACATTCTTTCGGTCTATAAATTTTTGTCATAACAAAATAACTACGTGACCATTTGAACAATCTGTAGTGGTACAGAAAAGACTGTAATCCAGATGTTCACAGATGAAGACGGTGTTCCGAGCATCCCTTTTGCCATCTGATCAGGCTTGAGATACTCCTGAGGGCTGGCCACTGCCGGGTGGCTGACTTTTCGTGGGCTCAGAAGCCAGTGAGCGCCTGAGTGTCTGCTCCCCGTAGGGTCACACAGAGGGGATGGGCGGCTTCAGGGCTGGTCTGTTGTAGTATTATAACTTTCCAGCTTTGGCAGCAGGTTCCACCAGCCCGCCGGCATGTGTGTCATTGACACTAAGCTTAAGAAGTCCTTGCTTGTTAATTACCAGAAGCACGTGGTTTGAGTGGGGCAATTGAAGACTGACTTTTGGTGGGACTTTGGGGCAGTTCAGGTTTAGGTTGTTTATTTGGGTTAAGTGACTAAAAAAACTAATATTTCTTAATATTCATAAGAACACTTTTCCTTTCTTTCTCACAAGTAAGAGCCGTTTACTAGTTTACCCTTAAGATGTCCCCTCTGTTCTTCATTTTTTCCCAGGACATTTTGATCATTTGT
Source organism: Eschrichtius robustus (assembly GCF_028021215.1). Lineage (NCBI taxonomy): Eukaryota > Metazoa > Chordata > Mammalia > Artiodactyla > Eschrichtiidae > Eschrichtius > Eschrichtius robustus. The sequence goes on along the minus strand of NC_090836.1, from coordinate 6,944,836 downwards.
CCCAGTTTCCCTGAATCCTCTACTACAGTTGTCAAAACATTTGAGATGCTCAGCTGGAGGTCACTTTCAGAAATGAACTGCACAGGAAATTCCCTGGTGGTCCAGGGGTTAGGACCCGGCGCCTGCACCACTGTGGGCCTGGGTTCGATCCCTGGTCGGGGAACTAAGATTCTGCAAGCCACGTGGCATGGCCAAAAAAAAAATTGGAGGAAAAAAAAAAAGAAATGAACTGCACAGTATGAGGGTAGGGACAGGGAGTCCCCAAGAATTGATGAAGAAAGAAAGTAGGGAAGAGCACCTAAATTTAGCACTGAAATGAAGTTTTTGAATGGTTTTAGATAGGAAGATAAGCAGACGTAAACATGGGCCTGTATGCGTCTGTGAACAGAGAATCAGGATAATACAGCTGTAGCTTTAAAAGCACACAGCTGGTTGTTAGAGATGCACTCGCAGGCCACTGCCAGGTGTCAAGGCATGCGGCAAAGTTTCAGCATGGAAATCAAGTGATGTGGGTTCTAATTGGAGCTCGAGGCATGCCAGTTATCCCCTTTGGGCCTTAATTTCTTATCTAATGAAGGGTTTGGAGTCAGTGATTCCTAAGGTTTCGTGGGTTCGAAGAATTTGGAGCTTATGAATAACCATTCAGCATATGATTCAGCCCGAGCCATAGAGACTGTCAGAGTGGGGAAGGTGTGTTGGCACCTTGGCCGTTCTATCGACAAGGCTTAATCTGCAGAACAGAAACAGGGCCATTGTGAACAAATTCCAAAGGCGAGCTTCATCCCCACCTCAATGTCCATAACCTCCCAGTGTTCTTCCAGCTGGCAGAGTGATCAGTAACTAAGCTCGAAGCATTAAGTGCCTAATCAGTTACCTATCACCGAAAAGAGACAGTGTCTTCACCCTTCACGCAGGGCTTCACTCTACTTCCTATTTCTACTTGTCTTCCTTTTCTCTGTATAGTTCTTCAGCACAAGGAATTTCCACTTTGGTGAAAGAAAAGAAAGGAAATTTGAGTGGCAGGTCTTCACAGTAGAAATAAGAATGATAAAATTATCATGTGAAAATATTTGTTAAAAATAATCTACAAATAAGCCATATTCAAAAGCAGTCCTATTTTATATTCTAGTCTGTGATTCTTGGGAAAACTGAACTGAAATTTGATCCTGAAAGTGGCCTTCCAGTTGCCCAAAGCAAAATACCCATTATCTATGGGAACATTACATAGTCTAGAAAAATTTCAACATCCAGATGATGCAAGGCTGAAACAGGTTTTTCCAACCATCTCCTTTAACTAGAAATGCCAGAGTCAGCATAATCTTGTCAGTAAACAATCCCTAAGAGCAGTGATGGATGGACAGAGCCTTTTTTTGAGATCCTCTGTCCCCCATCCCTTTATCTCTGACCATAAGCATGAATTTTGAGTTTGAGATGACTTTTAGTCACTTTATTCTAAGGAGCCCATTGACACTCTGAACCAGATCTTCTCACAGGAGGTGCGGGCAAGTTGCCCTGGGCTGGGGGTATGCTACCACGTTCCTGAAGGCCAAGGAAGAAATAGGTAGGCAGGAAACAGGGGCGATGAGCTAGACCACAACTCTCGGAGGTTGACTGCAAAAGGACAGTAGCTGGAAGGAGCAGCACAGGGCCGAGGGGCGGGGCTAGAGGGGCGGGGCTGTGCCTTTGGAAGGGGGCGGAGGGAATGTGCGGAGCAACTGAGTCATGGGTGGATCCAGCTTCATCAGTCACAAGCAGTCAGTACAGGTTAGATAACTGCTTTGATGTGTTTGATGTCACTGTATTCGTAAAACGCAGACCATAAATGGTTACTTACCTCATATAGTTGCTGTGAGGACTAACTGGGGTCATGTGCCTAAACTTCGTGTAAAACTCAATGCATGACACACGGTAAGTGCTTGATAAAGGTTAGTTGCCGGTATTGATGATAATACTTGTTATTGGGAAGAAAAGACTGAGGAAGCTGGCAAGAAAGATCACAGATGAAGTTCCCACCTAAGAGTGGTTGGGGTAGATAGAATTCAGAGGATTGGGACCAAAGGAAAGGAGGGGAGAGTATTTAAACAGAAGGGAGGGACATCTTCCTCTGAGTCTGGAGAGAAGGAAAAAGCTTGGATTTCAAGCAGACCTTCTTCAGTTTTCCCGCGGACAGCTCCCTGAAGGCCACGGTGGAAAACTAAACAAAGGTATCCTCTCCGGGGCTCAGGGACTCAGCCTAAAGCAGCTGTTGAAAGACAGAAGTGTCATTGAAGCCTCGTGTTGTATCTTTAAAATACAGGACAACTTGGCATTCCATTTTGTGTAATGGATTTGGTTTACCAGTTAAATTACTTGAGAATTTTTCCTGCAGAACTTCTAGTAAAGTGGGCATGCCACACCTGTCTCCCAGCTCCTATCAGTTGCTCACGTTTAGACAATGAAACACGGACATTGGCGGCGATGTTCTGAATCAGAACTGGGGAGCTCTCTGCCGTGCTCCTACGCAGTCCCAGCTTCCGAAGAAAGAGGCGTGTTCCACAGCTAAGGAATTGCCCACTCCTGCTTTCAATAACCTTTCCAAAGAGAATCAGGCGGATTGACTGATTCCCTGGGGGTGGGCTGGGGTCCCTCCAGCCCCCCGTCTCACCCAGCTCCTCCTACACCGCCGTTGTTCCCAAGAGACAGCCCTCATCACCCATTTCACTGAGGAGAGGAAGGTTCTTTTCCTGAGCTTGCTCATCTGCCTCCCAGGTTTCTCTGCCAGTCTCCTTGCCTCGCCCTCCAGTCTCGGGAAGAGCCAGGGCTTTTTCCCTCCTTCTGCGGTAAACACTTGTTGCTCTCCCACACATACTGTCCTCACCCACTATACGGCTTTTCTTCTTCCATAAAATACATATGGGGACGTCCCTGGTGGCGCAGTGGTTAAGAATCCGCCTGCCAATGCAGGGGACACGGGTTCGAGCCCTAGTCCAGGAAGATCCCACATGCTGCGGAGCAACTAAGCCCGTGCGCCACAATTACTGAGCCTGCGCTGTAGAGCCCGCGAGCCACAACTACTGAGCCCGTGCGCCACAAGTACTGAAGCCACTGCAATGAGAAGCCTGCGCACCACAACGAAGAGTAGCCCCTGCTCGCTGCAACTAGAGAAAGCCAGCGTGCAGCAACGAAGACCCAACACAGCCAAAAATAAATAAATAAATTTATTTTAAAAAAAATAAGGACTTCCCTGGTGGCGCAGTGGTAAAGAATCTGCCTGCCAATGCAGGGCACATGGGTTCGAGCCCTGGTCTGGGAAGATCCCACACGCCGCAGAGCAGCTAAGCCCATGAGCCACAACTACTGAGCCTGCACTCTAGAGCCCACGAGCCACAACTACTGAAGCCCGCGTGCCTAGAGCCCGTGCTCCACAGCAAGAGAAGCCACAGCAATGAGAAGCCCGTGCACCGCAACAAAGAGTAGCCCCGGCTCGCCGCAACTAGAGAAAGCCCGTGCAGCAACGAAGATCCAGCACAGTCAAAAATAAATAAATTTTTAAAAAAAAAATAAAAAATAAAAAACAGCATGCCATCTCCCAAGAATACACAAACAGAAAGAATCCAGAGACATCCCTCCCCCGCCAAAAACAAAAAACAAAAAAAAAACACATGGATAGAACTTCTCTGTCTTAGAAATGCTTCCCTTCACTCAGTGGCCACGCTCTCTGGCCAGAGTCTTTTACTGCCTGCTGCCTGGCGTCCACGTCCAGCCTGCATTTCCTCTTGGTCCAGCGCCCGCTTCTTAGCTGGCCCCCAGGTCCCGGCCCCCATGCCCCTCGTGCTGCTCTGTTTCACGGTGACTAATGACCTCATTGTGAACGTCTTCCTCACCCTCCTTAGACTTTGGCACATTCGATGTTTTTAAACTCCTTTCCTACCGCAGAAGTCATCTTCCTTTCTCACATGGGTACCGTCCTCATTTACCTCTTGTTCTCTGTTTTATCTCCGTTTCTTTTGCTTGCACTCCCTTAAGTGCAGGCATTTTCCAGGACTCAGCCCTCCCTTTGCGGCCTCTCCCTGTGAGAGTTTATCTGGCTTCAGTTGTTGCCAGCAGAGCCAGCTGTCTCCTCCGATCTGTGTGTCTCTGTCAGTGGCATCACCTTCTGACATGGAACCTTGAGGCCAGTGGTCTTCCCATTGGGGTCCATGTACCCTAGGGGTACATGAAGACTTTCCAGGGATACGTGGGCACAGATGAGGGAATCCATTTTCAGATTTTCAGCTTCCATATGTATTCTTTTCTAAAATTGACGTGCTTCAGACTGTGTCTGCTCTGAAAGTTCTCTTACGGTCACTCTTCACCAGCCTTTAGAGAGACTTCCCCAGTGGTCCAGTGGTTTAGACTCTGTGCTTCCACTGCAGGGGATGCGGGTTCGATCCCTGGTCGGGGAAGTTCTGCATGCCGCACGGCGTGGCAAAAAAAAAAAGGAGAAAGGCCCGGGGGTAAGGGGTGCCCCAGGGAAACATTTCACAGGAGCCACGAAAGTGAAGCAAAGAGGAGCAGCCCCTTATTTTATCCAGGCGACAAACTCATGACAACCCTCTGCCTTATCGTTCCATCTTAGAAGTAGAATTCAGAAACAAGGTGGTTGTCATGAGGGAGAAGTATTAACTTGTTTATTTGAATTAAAAAATGAGGTTAGGGGCTTCCCTGGTGGCGCAGTGGTTGAGAGTCTGCCTGCCAATGCAGGGAACGCGGGTTCGAGCCCTGGTCTGGGAAGATCCCACATGCCGCGGAGCAGCTGGGCCCGTGAGCCACAGCTACTGAGCCTGCGCGTCTGGAGCCTGTGCTCCGCAACAAGAGAGGCCACGATGGTGAAGAGGCCCGCGCACCGCGATGAAGAGTGGCCCCCACTTGCCGCAGCTGGAGAAAGCCCTCGCACAGAAACTAAGACCCAACAGAGCCAAAAATAAATTTAAAAAATATAAATTAAAAAAAAAAAAGAATGTAAAAAAAAAAAAATGAGGTTAGACCCCTTTTGACAGAAAGTGATCAAGCTGATTGTTTTGCCATTTAGATTACACGGCAGACATTTTCCATGTGTACTTAAAGCACATCTTCAATATACATTTTTAAAAACACATCATTTGCTGTTGTTTAAACTTACAGACACAGATGCAGAGAACGAACGTACAGATACCTAGGGGGAAGGTTGGGGGGTGGGAGGAATTGGGAGATTGGGATTGACACGTATACACTGTTGATACCATGTATAAAATAGACAACTAATGAGAACCTACTGTATAGCACAGGGAACTCTATACTCAATGCTCTGTGGTGACCTAAATGGGAAGGAAATCCAAAAAAGAGGGGATATATGTATACGTATCGCTGATTCACTTTGCTGTACAGTAGAAACTAGCACAACGTTGTAAAGCAACTCTACTCCAATAAAAATTAATTAAAAGCAAAAAAAAAAAAAACTTATAAATGTTAGATGGCAACTTACAAATGTGAGAAGGCATCTATAATTTTTCAGAATTCTTTCAGGGGCTATTCCATCAAAAAAGTTTGAAGACCATTGTAGGGGCTTAGCCACCTTTAATTTATCCCTTTCCATCATACCCCTCATTCCAGTCATTCCTCGTGATTTTTTTTCCTATTGTATCAATTTCAGACTCTGCCTGGTTTTCCAAACCTTCCTGTCCCTTCTCGTGGTCAACCTGGTCTTGTGAAGTGACTGTTCCATGCTGTTTCCTACCTCCGTGTCTTTAGTACATAATTCTCCTGCCCATTCCTTATTTCTTCTCTTTTCATCCTAACTGCTGTGTTCATTATTGACCTCTCCTCTAACCTCTACAACGTTGGCTATTCCATGCAATTAGCATTTATAGAACATCGTTGCTTGATTTTCTTTTCTCTCTAAAAAGCTCCTTAAGAGTCTAAAAGCATCTCTTACACTCTACCATATTCTCCTTTTGCCTAATGCATTGCTGACCACATAATGGATGCTCTATAAATATTTTATTGACTGCCTAGAATACAGTATTTGTTCATTCATTCTTTTATTCTTTCTTCCATACAACAAATATTTTTGAGACCTTTTTTGTACCAGGAAAAGACCTTTTTTATACAAGGCACTTGTGGTACAGCAGGGGGGAAAAAGAGACAAAAATCCTTGCCTTCAAAGACTGATACATAAGTAGAATACGTAGTATGTGAAAGAGTAATAAGTGTTGAGGGGAAATAGAAAAATGAAGTAAGAAAGAAGAACAGGAAGTGTGTGTTGGTGGCATAGAGGGTGGGGTGAGTGCGTGCAATTTTAGATACATGGTCAGGGAAGGCCTCACTGATAAGGTGACATTTTAGTAAAAATCTGAAGGGCTGGAGGGACTTGAGCTTATCTGTGAAAGAGCATCCCAGGCAAGGAACCTGTTAATGTGAAGGCTCTAAGGTTGCACCTGCCTGGCATTCCAGGAAGGGCAGCCGAGAGTAAGAGATGAGTCAGAGAGAGGTGGGGGAGGGATGAACAGATCAGTCTGGTAGGTTCTGATTGGAATTCGGCTTTTGCTGAGTGAGACTGAAGGCCTAGGGGGAGATTAGTCAGGAGGCAACTGTAATAGTACAGGCCAGAGGGACTTCCCAGGTGGCGCAGTGGTTAAGAATCCATCTGCCAATGCAGGGGACACGGGTTCGAACCCTGGTCCAGGAAGATCCCACATACTGCGAAGCAACTAAGCCCGTGGGCCACAACTACTGAGCCTGAGCTCTAGAGCCCACAAGCCACAACTACTGCAGCCCGAGCGCCTAGAGCCTGTGCTCCGCAACAAGAGAAGCCACTGCAAGGAGAAGCCCGTGCACCGCAACGAAGAGTAGCCCCCCGCTCGCCGCAACTAGAGAAAGCCCGCGTGCATCAACGAAGACCCAACACAGCCAAAAATAAATAAATAAAATTTTCAGAAAATACTATAAAAAATTTTTTAAATGGTGCGGGCCAGAGATGGCGTTGACCTGGACCAGGGGAAGAAGTGGTCAAATTCTGGGTTCACTTTGAAGGTAGCACAGACAGAGTTTGCCGACCGACTGGTTGCAGGGGGAGGGTGGGGTCCAGGAAGGGTGAGAAGGTTGCAGGGCTTCAGCCTCGCGTGAGCAGAAGGGTGAGGTGGCGCTTGCTGAAATGAGGAAGCCGGGGGGGAGCGGGCTTTGTGAGGGAGATGTGTCAGCAGTTCAGTCTGACACCTGTTAAATTTGAGATATCCGTTAGGCATGCACCCAGTCCACATTGTACACGAGTGTGAAGAACAAATTTGGGAGCCATCAGCAAACAGATGGTATTTAAAGCCATGTGGCTGGATGAGATCGCCGGGCACTTCTCTGTTAAAGCAGAGGTTGAGGCAGTCTCACAGTTACTGAGTATCTAATATGTACCAGGCTTACTGTATGAACCCAAACCTAGATACTCATTTCACTGATGAAACTGAGGACCAAAAAAAATTAACTCATCAACCAGCCTGAGGGAGCAGCTAGTAAGTAGAAGAACCGGGATTCAAACTGAGAGCTGTCTCAACTCCAGAGTTCGTGTTCTTCTAACCATACGGTGCCTTAATTTAATAGTATGTTGCATTTTAGAAAAAGTGCTCTTGGCAAACCATAATCAGTATCCTTATAAAATAAATATGCTATGACTCTTCTTTTGAAATGAAGATGGGAAGGAAATCCCTTAGTCATTTGTCACATGGAATGAAGATTAGATTCAGAAGCCCTGATACCCACTTTCACCAGAATTTCTCAGTTAAGGCCTGCTTTACAAACTCCCTGTAACTTTATGTGAATGTGTATAATTTTTGTGACCACTTACAATATTTTAGGCTGTGCTAACTACTTTATATGCATTATCTCCTTTAGTCCTTACAACAACTCATTGAGGCAGGTACTGTCCCCATTTTACAGATGAGGAAACTGACGCTCAACATCAAATGGCTATTAAGTGTCAATTACTGTTGGTCAACCAATCAAAAAATGAAGTACACAGGATAGTATGCTATGGGAGATCCAAAGGTATAGGAGGACTTGAGGAAAAGAGATTGTGAACATGTGATAATTTTAATATAAAACAAGAATGTAAGGAATGGCAATTTGTTGTATACAATGATTTGCCAAATGAGAGTCTTCGCCCTAAGTGCCATGCATTTAAGGCATGAGTCCATAACGCACAGGGCCGTGAGTTCACCGTGGTCTGCGGTAGCCTTAAAGGAGGAGACACTTGAACTGGGTTTCCGAGAATGGGTAGGACTCTATTGGGTAGAGGAGTGGTTGGAGAATGTGTCCCACCCAAAGGCATTGGCACAAGCGAAGGTCTAGAGATGAAAGACACAAGATGTATTTGAGCAAAAACTAGCATATCAGTCAGCTGGAGCAGGGAGATAGAGGCTTTAACCGGAACTGTAGTTTAGAAGATAGACCTTGAATCTTCGGCTTGGGAACTGTTGGAGTCGTTGATGTTTTCTGAGCAGGGGTTACAGGAAGAGCCCTCTGGTGGAGGATTGTTGGAGGACGCGGCTACAGGCAGAGATGAGGTCACGGCAAGAGTTGAAGGGGGAGTGCTTGAGGGCCTTCACTGCAGATGTAGCACAGGAAAGGAAGGGGATGTGACGGTGGTGAGAAACACTGGAAAGGAGGAATCAACAGGATTTGGTGGCTGGGTATAGGGAACCAAGGAGAGGGAAGAGGCAAAGACAACTTCAAGCCTTTGAATGTAGTTGTGTGGCCTGGACAACAGTAACACCATTAACAAACAAAAGAAGAAGCCAAGAGAAGACCGATTCAGGGGTAAAGTCCATGTTGTAGTCACACAGAGTTTGAGATGGTATGTGATATCAAACTGGAAATGCCCAGCCAGGAAGTAGGAAATGTGGAACTGAAACTTGAGAAGTCAGGATTAAAGATGTGGACCTGTCTTTGGCATAAAGATCACATTAAGTTACATGAGACTGGATGGAGTTTCCAGAGGACAGTATAGCAAGAATAGCAGAGGACCAGGGCTGACTCCTGGAGGTCAGCTGTATTTAGAAGCCAGAGAAAAGCCTTGGGTGAAAGAGACAAAGAAAGAGAGGTTGGCACGATCTATTTGAATTGCGTTGCCACCCTTGGCCAAGGCAAAGCTCAAAGCAAGCACAAAGAGTGAAAAGTAAACATTTAGGAACTTTTGTAGCCATTCCATAGTGCCACATCATCCAAGCCCATGACTTTGTATTTTACAAAAGTATTGGTCCACAACGCATGGGAAATTTTGAAAACTGGTCTACACCACTGACCAAGAAGGGCTAGTCAGAGGATAAAAGAGCCAAGAGATCCACTCCTAAGTATATACCCGAGAGAACTGAAAACATACACCACACCAAAAGTTGTACAGGAATGTTCATAGCAGCCTTATTCTTAATACCCCAAAAGTGGAAACAACCCAAATGTCCATCAACTGATGATTGGATAAATGAAGTATGGTCTGTCCAAACAAAAGAATATTATTCAGCCATAAAATATAACGACGTACTAGGGCTTCCCTGGTGGCACAGTGGTTAAGAATCCGCCTACCAATGCAGGGGACGCGGGTTCGAGCCCTGGTCCGGGAAGATCCCACATGCCGCGGAGCAACTAAGTCCGTGCGCCACAACTACTGAGCCTGCGCTCTAGACCCCGTGAGCCACAACTACTGAAGCCCACGTGCCTAGAGCCCGTGCTCCGCAACAAGAGAAGCCACCTGAGTGAGAAGCCCGCGCACCGCAACGAAGAGTAGCCCCCGCTTGCTGCAACTAGAGAAAGCCTGTGCGCAGCAATGAAGACACAACACAGCCAATAAAAAATTTTTTTAATAAATAAATTCATATTAAAAAAATAATGAATTACTGATACATGCTACAACATAAATGCACCTTGAAAACATTATGCTGAATGAAAGAAGCCAGACACAAAAGGCCACATATAATATGACTCCATTTATATGAAATACCCAGAATAGGCAAATCTGTAGACAGTAAGTGGGTGGTCACCAGGGCCTGGAAAGCGACTGCTAACAGGGATGGGGTTTCTTCTGGGGGGTGAAAACGTGCTGGAATTAGTTGGTGGGGACGTTGCACAACCTTGTGAATGTACTAAAAACCACTCCGTTCTACACTTTTTTTTTAATTTTTATTTTATTTTACTTTTTATTTATTTATGGCTGTGTTGGGTCTTCATTGCTGCGCGGGTTTTCTCTAGCTGCGGCGAGCGGGGGCTACTTTTTGTTGCGGTGCGCGGGCTTCTCACTGCGGTGGCTTCTCTTGTTGCGGAGCATGGGCTCTAGGCGCTCGGGCTGCAGTAGTGTGGCACGTGGGCTCTAGAGCGCAGGCTCAGTAGTTGTGGCACACGGGCTTAGTTGCTCCACGGCATGTGGGATCTTCCCAGACCAGGGCTCGAACCCGTGTCCCCTGCATTGGCAGGCGGATTCTTAACCACTGCGCCACCAGGGAAGCTCCCATTCTACACTTTGAGTTTGATGAGTTTGATGGTATGTGAAATACATCTCAATAGAATAAGAAAAAAAGCAGGGAAACTGATATCTCAAAACCAACGCCAGAGAAGCTTTCAAAAAAAAGAAAAATACAGAAGGAGCAGTTGAGGAAAGTAGGGAGGAAGAAAAGGCAGTTGGATTTGGGGCATTTTAACCAGGAAGATTAAGCCGAAACGTTATTCCGTGTCAGCAGTTCTCAAAGTGTATGTAGTCCATGAACTCCTAGGAGTCCCTGAGAACCTTGAAGTCATTTTCAGAATAAAATTAAGATGTTATTTGTCACTGTGTTGACATTTGCACTGATGGTGCAAAAGCAGCAATGGGTAAAGCTCTGTTGTTCCCTTAGTACGAATGAAGGCAAGGGCACCAAACTGAACCAGCACTCCCTGCATTCTTCACCACCAGTCAAAAAAGGGCAGGTGCACTTAAGAATTTCCTTATACAGTAGATATTGATAGATAGTATCCACACTAACAAAAGTTGTTTGAGGTCCCCAATAATTTTTAAGAATATAAAGTGATGCTGATAAACAAGGATGTACTGTATAGCACAGGGAACTATATTTAATATCTTGTAATAACCTATAGTGGAAAAGAATCCAAAAAAGTATATACATATATATACACGTGTGTGTGTATACATAAAACTGAATCACTTTGCTGTATACCTGAAACTAACAAAACATTGTAAATTAACTGTATTTCAATTTTTTAAACATGGTTTAAAAAAAGTGGTGCTGAGACCAAAAGGTTTGACAGCCGTTACCGTATGCTAAGGGTGTTCTGTCGGCTCTTGGCGTGGTGTCAGAGGTGGTTTTCTTCTTTTGTTAAAATCAGTATCAATACCTGGCTAAGCCAACACATAGCAGTTCTGTCTAGTTCCATCTTCTCCCTCACACCTGCCAAAACATGCTCTATTTTCTTTTCGTCAGGGTCACATGAACTACTGCCTGATCAATCGGGGTCGTATCATATTCCCACAGAGCCCAGAAATAGCGATACGGGATGAGAGGCAAAGAAATTCATCAGACTTCAGTGAAAACAGCCCATTTCTGTTTCTTCAAATGGAACTTCAGAACCTTTAGGATTAATGAGTAATTTCACAACTATCACAGTACAGAGAAGGAGCAGTTCCACAAGCAATGTCAGTTGATAGATCCGAGTTTCTGACTCAGATGGCACTTGGGCTTCGGTAAACACCCAGAGACAGGCTGGGGAAATCAGCTGGATAAATCCATGTTGTGACTACCGGAACCCCTGAAGGGACCAAGTTCAGTGCATCCCAGCAATCTGCTTTAGGGTCACAGCATTGTGAATGCCCTTGATTCTGTTCTTGGAATGTTCCCATTCTAGTCAGGGATCCCTGGGTTTAGGGTGCAGGTTGGGTCTTCATCCTTCATCGGCTAATAAGTTTCTGCAGGGCCCTCCTTTAAACAAACAATCAAATAGAAGAAACAGTTACAGTGTGGCGGCCAAACAAGCTCTTAAAAACCTCCAGACCAGGTTTATAAAGCCAATGGCCTGTTTGGTGCCATTAAAAGAAAAACAGCAACCCCCAGTCATGGAGCTCAGGATTTTATCTTCAGGACCAGTAATACTGCTGCCCTGCCCAAGGGTTTAGGAAGGCAGAGCTTCTTAGCCCTGGCTGCACCTCAGAATCACTCAGACCTGCTGGATCAGACTCTGCTGGGTGGGTGGACGGGTGAGGTGCTGCTTTTGTTGTCTTTTTAGAGATTATTCAGGTGACTGTAGCTGCTGTATCAAGCACTGGCTCCCACAAAGAAGCGCTGAGACTCAGAAGCGGCTCGTAGGACGACACCCTCCCTGCAGACAGCACATCCCTGAAGGGGTGGCTGGGCATCCAGGCTCCGAAGCTGGCCGAGCTCAGCAGCAGCCGGGAGGAGGGTTCGGTGCTGACACACTCGAAACCAGCTCCGGGTTGTCACAGCAACTCACCCAGCACAGCTCCTTCCTCCCCTTCGCAGCTTCGCTCCAGTTGCTCCATCTTTTTATCGTGCGTTTCCTGGTGCGCAACTAGACTTCACCTGCGTGGAACTCACCCACCTCCACTCCCCCCAAATACACCTGAAAACAGGAGAGAGCAAAAGGGCCTTGAGTGGCCAGAACAGCTGTTACCAGGCCTGGCACTAAGTCTGCAAGCAAGACACCAAGGCCCTTGCTCTTGTCTTAGATCTGTGTTTGTTTGTTTGTTTTACACCTTTAAAACAAAGTTAAGGCTTCTAAGGCCTGCAGTAAATTAGAAGGAGGGAAAGGGACTATTCTTGGCACTGAAAGCTTAAGAAGTGACTATAGATCCCTGAATAGCAAGGAAAGGGGCAGAAAAGTGTGAAATATGGAGGCAAGGACTCAGAATGCAGGACAGTGTGGGCCCTGTCAGGGTTCTGTACATCCCAAGAGGTCATAAAGCCGTCGTGCCTCTAGAGTAGTTATGACCCAGATTACCAAGAAAATGTCCAGTTATATTCAATTTAAGGAGGCAGAGTAATGTGTGTTGTGTTTTTTAATTTCGAGCATCCCAAATGAAAAGGGTTTTAGTGATTTCACTTGGTTAAAGGTTTTTAACCCTTTAAGTGCTTTAAGAGGTAAACTCTTAGCTGTCCAGAACTTATTTATGAGTACTCTAGGTAATTAAGATCTACCCTATTTGTTCTTTCTGGTCCTTTATACCCCTATTCCTAAAACATTAAACATAAAAAGCAAAAGAGTTAAGACATTTGGGTGTTATTCTATATACTTTCTATTACCTGGCTCTGGTTCTTAGCAATACTGGCTGCTAATCCTGCCAAATTTCTGCCCACGTGGTATGTGTGAGACTTGTCCTATTTCTTTACTCGTTCATCTGACTGAAAGGGTCACAGTTTCCTCCCTCTCTTTGGCTAGCAGTCCTATATCACTTCATCTCAGATAGCTAGAAAGTAAACCATTCCATGCCACCTCGTCCCTCATTCTGTGCTACGCAAGCAGAATACCTGGCATATAATAGGCACGTAATAAACATCTGTCAGATGAATGAGTGAGCACATGAGTCAGTAATCCACAGAATATCTACAAAATCAACTATTTGCATGAAGCTATAAATTTGGTAAAGAGCGTAGCCCGTTATGAGAACAGCTTTCAAAGAACACCAGCAGGGCTTCCCTAGTGGTGCAGTGGTTAAGAATCCGCCTGCCAATGCAGGGGACATGGGTTCGAGTCCTGGTGCAGGAAGATCCCACATGCCGCGGAGCAACTATGCCGGTGCGCCACAACTACTGAGCCTGCGCTCTAGAGCCCGAGAGCCACAACTACTGAAGCACGCGTGCCACAACTACTGAAGCCCACGCACCTAGAGCCCGTACTCCGCAACAAGAGAAGCCACCGCAATGAGAAGCCCGCGCACCGCAACGAAGAGTAGCCCCCGCTCGCCACAACTAGAGAAAGCCCACGCGCAGCAATGAAGACCCAACACAGCCAAAAATAAATTAAAAAATAAAATAAATTTTAAAAAAAAGAAACACCAGCAAATCCTGGCACCAAGAAGATAAATGGTTGATACACTGTTGTGTGAAAAAACTAGGATACATGAGTACACGGGTTGTGATCATAAGTTAAAAAAAAAAAGTTATGGGAAAAAAGACTAGAAGGACATGAGCTAATATATAACATGATTATCCATTTACTTATTCACTTCAATAATTGAGCACTTTATGTATGACACTCATCTACGCCTTGCAGAGTTAACCAAACTCACAACTATATCGCCAACGATAAACTAACTGCAACTTATGATTGAAAAGTAAGGGGAATTCCCAGGGGGTCCAGTGGTTAGGACTCCAGGCTTTCACTGCTGAAGGCACAGGTTCGATCCCTGGTCAGGGAGCTAAGATTCCCGCAAGCCACGTGGCCAGAAAAAGAAAAAAAAAAAAGTAAGAATTGCAGCAGCTGTAAACCATGACCAACTCAGAACACTAATTATGCAATGATAGACTGGGTGAAGTGTCCTTCCAAGAAACAGTAGGGATCCCAACTCTTCGCGCATGTGCTACTGCAGTAGGAAGGTTGCTAAGCACATCAGCCAGACTTCTTGGTGGAACAGTGAATGTGGGTCTGTAGTAAAACCAGGGAACATGCTAATTTTACTTTAGGAATAACAACTGTTGTTGGCCCTTTTAATTCAGTAAGCAACCCTTGGCCGTGCATCATCAGTTCACAGCCCATCAGGAGATCCCCTGTAGTTCAGTCAAGCCCCGGGACCATACTTTAAATCACGGCTTGAGAAGACATTTTCCCAGTATACCTAGATGGATTTATAACTTGGTCGATGCCCATTATGCAAGGAGTATCTACGTGTATCCTGTAACTGCTATGCAACTGTATATGCCGTCAGCAACCCCAGTTTGTAGCCGGGAATAATTTATATTTATCCTCTTTTTTTTTTTTTTTTTTTTTTAAGGGAACTCCTTTATTTATTTATTCATTTGTTTATTTTTGGCTGTGTTGGGTCTTCGTTTCTGTGCGAGGGCTTTCTCTAGTTGCGGCAAGCAGGGGCCACTCTTCATCGCGGTGCGCGGGCCTCTCACCATCGCGGCCTCTCTTGTTGCGGAGCACAGGCTCCAGACGCGCAGGCTCAGTAGTTGTGGCTCACGGGCCTAGTTGCTCCGCGGCATGTGGGATCTTCCCAGACCAGGGCTCGAACCCGTGTCCCCTGCATTGGCAGGCGGATTCTCAACCACTGCGCCACCAGGGAAGCCCTATATTTATCCTCTTAACAATCTGACTGAGGGACTTCCGCAGTGGTCCAGTGGTTAGGACTCCACGCTTTCCCTGCAGGGGGCGTGGGTTCGATCCCTGGTCAGGGAACTAAGATCCCACATGCCAGGCAGCCCAAAAAAAAAAAAAAAGTAAAGGAAAAGAAAAAATAATCTGACTGATAATACTCTGCTAGTGATGAAATTATTATAGATCATAAAGGTGTAAAGTGGTGTTTCTGGGCATAGTCGGGCACCCTGAATCCCTTGTATCATTTAAGAAAAATGCAAGAGAAAATTCCTAGCAATATTTAATAAGCCATAAATGAAACCTAGTCTTCAGACCCCGTTTGTATTGCCTCAATATGAAATATCTTCAGTTTTAAATTTGTATTTACAAAGAGACTTCTTTTGATAATTGGGGATGCTGTTATTGTCTTTGTAGACATCCGTATAATGCACGTTTTTTTTCTCTCTGGGCTGAGTTTCATGCCAGATCAACTTCCAAAACAAACCTGGGAGGACCCCAGACACGAGTAACCCTCTTCTGCTCTTCCCCCCCCCTCCAGGTTACCCCTTGGCTTTGTTTTATCGGCATTACCTTTTCTACAAGGACAGCTACCTCATCCATCTCTTCCACACCTTTACAGGCCTCTCAATTGCTTATTATAACTTTGGTGAGTGAACTGAGCACTGTGATTACGGGGAACCTGGGAAGGAACAGACCTGAACAAAATTTCCTGGAGAGAATTTGATGGAGAGGGGAGTTGTGATGCTCTGGTAGCAGAGGGTTTGTATGGGCAGGGACACAGCTTACCTTCTCCCTTCACAGACATTCCTCTCCCCGGTAAAAGCATGTTGAGAATGGTTACCCTTACCAGACACCATCAACAGAGAAGCACCAGATTGTCTCTGCTGTGGCTGGAACTGGCCGACAGACCCAAGCGGTCCCCCAGCAGCATCCCTTAGGCCCAAAGTTCAGAAATACAGGAGCTCCCTGGCAGTCCTTTATATTGATACAGTTAATTTCCTTCCCTTCTTCCAAAACATGAGGCTATTAAAAAAGAAGAAAAATCCTAATACCAAAGTTTTATATATATATATATATATATATATATATATATATATATATATATTCTCTTTGTGTTTAGAAGTCTCAGGAAGGGTGGGAATGCAGAAAAAAAACAGGCAAAAATTTGCTCTCTCCTCCGCATCCAGGAAACCAGCTCTACCACTCCCTGCTCTGCGTCGTGCTTCAGTTCCTCATCCTCCGGCTGATGGGCCGCACCATCACTGCCGTCCTCGCTACCTTTTGCTTCCAGATGGTAAACGTCTTTCCCTGGGCAGCTCGGGTCACAGCTGACAGCAGTTGGGGGCGGGGAGGATGGGGACGGCGGTGTAGAAGAAGCCGTGGACCGGGAGGTCCGGTTTCTAATCCTTTCTCCCCACGACACTTGGCAGTGTGGCTCTGGGTCACTTTCCAGAAGCCCCAGGTGTTTCATCTGCAGGCTGCAGTGACAATGCTTCACCCGCCTCCAGGACGGGGTGCCGGCGGTCCTTTGCGTAGGACTGTGCCATTGGGGTGCTTGGAGTCTGACCAGATTAGCCCAGCCGTCCATGAGGGGAGTCACTTAAAGGCAAGGCAGAAAATCCACGTAGAATGAGCCACAGAGTGTAAGCATTGAGGACGTCTCTTCCCCTTAACAGGTTCAGTTTCTAGACCGGGAGAAAGGAAAAGTGAAAAGAATACATTGGATTTCAGAGCAGGGAGAAAATAAATCGTAGCCACAGTAGAATAAATATTTGCCCCTCTCCTAGGCCTATCTTCTTGCCGGATACTATCACACAGCCACTGGCAACTACGATATCAAGTGGACGATGCCACACTGTGTCCTGACCTTGAAGCTGATCGGTGAGTGGTGGGGCCCTGCCTTCCCCTCTGACACCCAGGCTCCTCTCGTCCGACCGTAAGCTTACCCCGGGCCCTGCCCCGTGCGCTCCTGGCCACGTCCTGTGTCCCCTCCCTCCTCTCCACCCACACCTTCTCTCTCTGCTCAGGTCTCGCCATCGACTACTATGACGGAGGGAAAGATCAAGTAAGTACCCCTCCCTCCGCAGAGACGTGAAGGAGTTTAACCAGAGGGAAGGAGGACGGCTGTTGTTATCCCCACGCCCTCATGCCCGCCCGTCTGATCGCCATTTCGGGCCGCACTGATCAAGGACCGACAAGTCTGATTGCCCGGGTCCAGGTCTTCTTCAGAGTCCAGAGATCAGGGCCAGCAAGGCACTGGGGATAGCGGCGGCAGCCGGCCTAGGCTGAGCTATGCCTGCACGTGCCCGTTACCCCCTGAAGCACCGGCTCTTCTCCGTACTGTCATCCCCTCACAGAGGCTCTATGTGAAGAACCTGGATCAGCGGGGACAAGGGTGGGGAGCCCTCAGACTGGCTCTTGGGGTCCTGAACCATTCGTTCTCTTCTCGCCATAGAAATCCCTGTCCTCTGAGCAACAGAAATACGCCATACGCCATGTCCCTTCCCTGCTGGAGGTTGCTGGCTTCTCCTACTTCTATGGGGCCTTCTTGGTGGGGCCCCAGTTCTCAGTGAACCACTACATGAAGCTGGTGCAGGGACAGCTGACTGACCTACCAGGCAAGATACCAAACAGGTAACGGCCCCCTTCAGTCAGGACGTCTGCGCAGGCCTCTCGCCCGACACAAAGCCACTTCTCAAGTGACTTCCTGAAGGCTGGCCGGCTGCATTCTCTGGCCTGGCCCTGGCTCACGGCCTGTGATGGGCGCTCCGTGCCTGCTCACTGCAGGAAGGGGGCCCTTTTCAGCTTGGGTCACTTCCCGCCATCCCTCCCGACCCTGTAGTACAAACATTAAAAATTGACTTTTATGCCATAGGATTTTGCCTGAACCAGTCATGTCCCTGCCTTTAAAACTCACTTTCCCAGTTTAAAAAATACTGTTAAATATATCAAAATCTATATATGTAAAAATATATCTTACAGTAGAAGATTGATAAGTTACCAGGAAAATCCCTTTGCTGAGAACTTGTCCAGCCTGCATTTGAGCATCGATCCAGCCAGGAGAGGAGGGAGCAGACAGATCCAAAACCGGTCCTTCCCCGTCTCTGCGTCGGGCTTTCAGTCCCGATGTAGCCCGAGCACGTGGGGGAGTCCGCGAGGTCCACGGGACCCCTGAGGGCCAGCACCCCAGATTCCCCGGCCCGCCCCCGCTGCCCCAGCCCCACCCCAGAACTCGCAGGGTCCGCACGCTCCATCCTCATGTCCAGCCCTAAGGCTGCGCTCACTCCAGGACGCTGCTCCCTCGCGAGGTCGGAGGGCGAAGGGAGGGGCCTCCGCCCGCGGTGACCCCGCTTGTTCCTTTCCAGCACCCTACCTGCTCTCAGGCGCCTGAGTCTGGGCCTTATCTACCTAGTGGGCTACACCCTGCTCAGCCAGTACATCACGGAAGACTATCTCCTCACTGACGACTACGAAGTGAGTGCTTCCCGAACAGCAGCAGTGCGACTGCGCCAGCGATAGACAGTGGCCAGGCCAGGAGCCCGTAGATAGCCGAGAAGTGGGTAACACCACCTACAAACGCGTGTTGGTTTTGCTCTAGATCTGAGAGTTGGTGTCAATGCCAGCCGGGCCGGGACCCGTTCATCAGCCAGCACTGAACGACCTTCGCGGGCACAGGGCTGTGCCAGGTGCACTTCAGCACCCCTGACCTTCCCCCGGCGGCTCGAGCTCGCCCTCTTACAGCCAGGCGGCTCGAGCCCCCTCCGGCCCAGGCAGACCGGGCTCTAGGAGCTCAGGACCCGGGGAGCAGGGAGTGCTGGCTCGGGCTCCGTCCCAGCTCTGGGGAGGTTGGTCTCCTTCAGCTGACGTCGAACGTGGATGTAAAAGTCCCCCAGCACTAGTGTCCCAGGTGCCCGGCTCTTTAGGAGAGGAGTTGAGGACAGCACGGTTCGAGGGCCTCTGCGAGGGCGCTCCCTGCTGGGCCCCCTTGGCCTGTTGCAAAGCAGTTAGGCAGACCGTCGGGGGGCACGGAGTAGTAGTCAGCCACACGTGTGAGGGCGGGGAGCACGGGGGGCCCTTCCTGGCCTGGCGGTGTCCCTAATGCCCATGCCTTCTCTCCTGTCAAGAACCACAGCTTCTGGTTCCGCTGCCTGTACATGCTGGTCTGGGGCAAGGTTGTGCTGTACAAATACGTCGCCTGTTGGCTGGTCACGGTAAGGAGAGAGGGCCCGGGGCCGCGGCGAGACGAGCTGCCTGCTGGGTAGGGCGCAGAGCGGCGGGGTCGCTTACGCCGTGGCTCCCTCAGGAAGGCGTGTGCATCCTGACGGGGCTGGGCTTCCACGGCCTTGACGAGCTCGGGAGGGCCAAGTGGGACACCTGCGCCAACATGAAGGTGTGGCTCTTTGAGACAGACCCCCGCTTCACGGGCACCATCGCCTCTTTCAACATCAACACCAACGCCTGGGTGGCCCGGTAAGCGCCCAGCCGGGGAGGTCGCACGTCACTTCCTCCAGCTTTGCCCACTTCGGGGGGCCCCGCCCGTCAGCCACTCTCACACCCCAGCCACACCCACTTTTGTCCCCAACCCAACCCAACCCCCCCCAAACCGTCCCTGTCATTTTTTTTTTTTTTTTTTTGGCTGCATTGGGTCTTCGTTGCTGCGCGCAGGCTTTCTCCACTTGCAGCGAGCAGGGGCTACTCTTGGTTGCGGTGCGCGGGCTTCTCATTGCGGTGGCTTCTCTTGTTGCGGAGCACGGGCTCTAGGTGCGCGGGCTTCAGTAGTTGTGGTGCACAGGCTCGGTAGTTGTGGCTCGCAGGGTCTAGAGTGCAGGCTCAGTAGTCGTGGCGCACGGGCTTAGTTGCTCCACGGCACGTGGGATCTTCCCGGACCAGGGCTCGAACCCGCGTCCCCTGCATTGGCAGGCGGATTCTCAACCACTGCGCCACCAGGGAAGTCCCATCCCTGTCATTTTTGAAAGACAGAAACAAGGCATACATGGCCTTGAGTGCTGGGTTTTCACCCCACTTCTGCTGCTGGCCTTACGTTCACAAACACCTCCTCAGTCCCACGACTGGGGGGACTGTCGGCAGCGTGGGTGCAGGGCCGGCCCTGCTCACCGCTGCAGCCTCAGCACCAGGCGCCTGGCAGGCCCTCCGCCATTATTACCCGTTGTACCAGGCGGGGCCCCAGCTGAGCCTTACGTCTATTTTCTGTCTAAACCACGACTCGTCAGCTTCACTGCCTTTCATTTTAAAGTGATCGGAGGGGCTTCCCTGGTGGCGCAGTGGTTAAGAATCCGCCTGCCAATGCAGGGGACGCGGGTTCCAGCCCTGGTCCGGGAAGATCCCACATGCCACGGAGCAACTAAGCCCGTGCGCCACAACTACTGAGCCTGCACTCTAGAGCCTGTGAGCCACAACTACTGAAGCCCGTGCACCTAGAGCCCGTGCACCGCAACGAAGAGTAGCCCCCGCTCACCGCAACTAGAGAAAGCCCACGTGCAGCAACGAAGACCCAGTGCAGCCATAAATAAATAAATAAAGTGATCGGAGGGCACTGCCTCCCCTCCCCCAGGGGGCCCGGTGGGAGCAGCCGCCACCCCTGCACCCCTAAGGACTCCAAGAACCCAGAGGCAGGATGGATCTGAGTCTCATCCTTTCTCACCCTTCTCTCTAGTTACTTCTTCAAACGACTCAAGTTCCTTGGAAATAAACAACTATCCCAGGGCCTCTCATTGCTATTCTTGTCCCTCTGGCACGGCCTCCACTCAGGGTACCTGGTCTGCTTTCAGATGGAATTCCTCATTGTTATTGTGGAAAGACAGGTAAGCCTTAAGGGTGGTGGATGAAAGGGGCCTGAGAAGGGGTAAGACGCTGAGCCCTCTCCCCTTCCTCCACAGGCTGCCAGCCTGATTCAAGACAGCCCAGCCCTGAGCAGCCTGGCCTCCATCAGGGTCCTGCAGCCCCTCTACTATCTGGTGCAGCAGACCATCCACTGGCTCTTCATGGGTTACTCGATGACTGCCTTCTGCCTCTTCACGTGGGACAAATGGCTGAAGGTACACAAGGGCCTGCCTGCCAGGAGGGGAGGGAGCCACTGAAAGCTCAGGCAGTGGGGCTGAATCCAGGCCCTCTGTCTACCGCGGTGGCCTGTATCCCTCCACAGGTGTATAAATCCGTCTATTTCCTTGGCCACGTCTTCTTCTTGAGTTTACTATTCATATTGCCTTATGTTCGCAAAGCAATGGTGCCGAGGAAAGAGAAGTTAAAGAAAATGGAATAATCTATTTCCCTGGTAAGATCCCTCCAGCTGAGCTGAAACTACCAGGTTACAGAAGAGAGCAACAGACCGGGGTGGGGGGTAGTACTGGAGATGCGGGGGGAACCTCGCGGGGCCTGGCTTCCGGGAACCACAGCATGGGGCACCGACTACCCGGAGGCGCGCCCGGAGGGAGCTGGAAGGGCTGCAGACCAGGGACGAGGAGGGCGAGGCCGACCTGCCTGCCCGCCTTCTCCCCTTGCAGGTGGCCCAGAGCAGGACTGGTGCAGAAACGACTCGCCTCCCTTCCCACAGCACTCCTTCGTCCCAGAGCACAGAGAACCAGAAGCCAGGGTGCGGGAAGACGGGGCTCCCCCAGCTGTGCCTCTGCTGCCGGCCACGTCTCCATCTGGGGCCAAAGGGGAGACTCTCGCGGGAGGAGTAGAGGGGCCCATTGTCTCCCCTCTGGGCTCCCCCATGCACGTTGCCTTATCTCTCCCCCTCTAGCCAGGAATCTGTTGTGGTTTTCTTCCGCCAATTTACTACGATGATTGTATATGTGCCGCTACCTCCGCCCCCCCCCATGGGGGGAGGGGAGGGGCACGGCCCCGCCTGCTCCACTTTTCTACCTAGGACTGTACCAGATAAAGTCACCTCAGTGTGTTGTTTTTCACTGCTAGCGCTCCTGGATGCTTTCTTTCAGACACAGCCCTCCACACCTGCCATGGCTGAAATAATCAGGGCTCCCTCCTTTAGGGCACAAAGCCCACCTGCGAAGCCCAGGGCCAAACTGCAAACACTGTAACCTCATGTGTCTTCCTGAGGTCTGAGGGGTTACGCCAGGTCACACCATCAGAGGCTGCTGAGCTTAGGAATCCCCAAAGGACAACCAGGTTTGCAAGAACAATGTTTATAAGATAAACAAATAGCAGGTGTATAGCCTGGACCCGTGCAAACCCCGGTCTCGGTGCAGGAAGGGGGTCTTACAGCAGTCAGCTGAGCACCGGGGCGGGGAAGCAATGTCCACAGTCTCTGTGTCAGGGCAGGGCGCTTCTGTCAAATGACCCCCCAGGCTTCTTCAAAGGCTGTGGTGAGCTTTGCACAGGTGAGGGCAGCAGAGAGGGGGTAGTTGCTGATGGACACCATCTTCTCTGTGTACTCCACGTCCACCTGGGGAGAGGGCAGTCAGTCAGCCGACTCTGTCACTCCGTCACACGTTCAGCCCTTGTCTAGGGCAGGAAAACGACCATTTCCCAGTGCTGTTTAATACCAGTGTGGGCAAAGGACGGAGACGGCCCTGGCTTTGACCACGACACATATGCCAGCATTCCTCAAAGGATGCGCCCTGGGGGCAGGAAATGGAAGCTTCATCTGTCCCCAACTTACAAGGACAAGGATCGTCAAAACGCTAAGTGCTCCTGGGATTCTGTCCTGAGCTTCAACTCCGGGAAGAATCTGAGAGCTGAGCCCAGGCCTTACCCTGCCGTGGGCGAAGGCCCCCACCACAAAGACAACAGGGTCGCTGCTGGGCACCAGCTCCCGCACATCGCCGATGACCGGGACAGAAAAAGAAGTGCCGATTTTCATACACCCAGCTGGGAAGTGACGTGACACTGGATTCTTAATCACCTAAAGAAAAACAGAGAAATCAGCCCCAGACACATTCCCAGAGCACTACCTCCAACCAGTAGCTGTCAACACCTCACCTTCAAGAGCTTCTGGGGGCCATCAGCTGCTCGAACGCTGAGTTTGTGTAAAAGCTGAACTAGGGCAGAAAAACAGAGTTCAGAGCTAGCCAGAGAGCCTGCCTTTTATGCCCAGTAATTTAACCAGGAAAAACCTTAGGTGAGCTGAGCTCCACGTGCCCTGCGTGTCTACACGACTGAAATGTCATGCACAAGCAGCTGTCAAGCACATCACTGGTTGTGTGGTGACAGGCCCCCTCCCTGCTCCTCAGCCAGGAACCCACGCACGCTGTACCCACTGTGCGTGGGAAGAAAGCGCAGACCCCCTGTTCTGCAATCAGCCACATGTGCCCCTCCCCCACTTAAAAATTCCACACTTAATTTATCCCTTTGCCTCTTCCTTCATCACTACTGCCAAGTTTAAGTCCTAAGGCTTCTCTCTCACCCATGAGGCCACAAAAGCGGTCAAAGGTTCTGGGAATTCGAGTCTGGGGGTTCACTTCAATCAGCACATTCTTCTGTGTGTGGATATAAACCTGTAGCAAGCCAGCCCGGTTCAGGGGACTGTCCATCAGCATCAGTAAACTCTGAGGGAGGCAAAGACCAAGGCACGGTTAAGACTGAAGAGAAGTCACACACAGCTGCCTTACCTTCCGTACAGAGGCACAGGGGCCTGAGCTCTGTCCCTGGAGTTACCTGGTGAGCTATGTCTGGTCTCACTTCCCCGGGGTCCCGTCCGTTCTTCAGCAACATGGACTTGTGCTTGTCACAGTTGAGCAGCTCATACGTCTTCCCCACCTGAAGAACAGGGAACAAGATCAAGAGCAACATAAGCTGCTTTTACCTGGAACAGCGGTTCTCAAAGGCGGTCCCCAAACCAGCAACATCTGGAAACTTGTTACACAGTCACATTCTCAGGTGCACTCCAGATCTACTAAATCAGACACACAGTGTGCGGCCCCCAAAACCCTCCAGGGGATTACTGTGTGGCCACGTTCTCCCCCCCAACCCCCATCCCGTAACTGGTCTTGGAGGGAAAAGGGAGGAAGAGTGCAGCCTGTGATTCCACACGATCTAAACTGGATTGAATTTTTTTTAATTTATTTGTTTATTTTTGGCTGCGCTGGGTCTTCGTTGCTGTGCGCGGGTGTTCTCTAGTTGCAGCGAGCGGGGGCTGCTCTTCATTGCGGTGTGCCGGCTTCTCATTGCGGTGGCTTCTCTTGTTGCGGAGCACGGGCTCTAGGCGCGTGGGCTTCAGTAGTTGTGGCTCGCGGCCTCTAGAGCGCAGGCTCAGTAGTCATGGCGCATGGGCTTAGTTGCTCCGTGGCACATGGGATCTTCCCGGACCAGGGCTCGAACCCGTGTTCCCTGCATTGGCAAGTGGATTCTCAACCACTGCGCCACCAGGGAAGTCCCTAAACTGGATTTAATTTTAAAACCTATGGGTATTGGGCAAAACCAGTGAGGGATTCTGGAACCAGGCAGAAGTGAGGTTAATGAGCAAGATTGAATGCTTGTTTATCACAAAAGCATTATGTGTATACACTGGGCAAAACATACACGGTCACTACCCTCAGTTTGCTTATAACAAACATGCACAAAGAGCTGCAAATCTGAGCAGGAAGAAATGTGAAAATTCTAATGAGGCAAGAGGTAGTTTAATCAAGGAACATTCTCATAAGTAAAACAAAGAGGGGTGGTTCCAGTTTTAAGGCATGTGAGCAATCGCTAAAAGAAACAATTGCAAATCAGAGCCCTGAGGAGCATTATAGGGTGGTCAATAAAAAGTTTGAAAACATGGGCTTCCCTGGTGGCACAGTGGTTGAGAATCTGCCTGCCAGTGTAGGGGACACGGGTTCGAGCCCTGGTCTGGGAAGATCCCACATGCCGCGGAGCAACTAGGCCCGTGAGCCACAATTACTGAGCCTGCGCGTCTGGAGCCTGTGCTCCGCAGCAAGAGAGGCCACGATAGTGAGAGGCCTGCGCACCGCGATGAAGAGTGGCCCCCACTTGCCGCAACTAGAGGAAGCCCTCGCACAGAAACGAAGACCCAACACAGCCATAAAATAAATAAATAAATAAATAAGCAAATATGGGGGGGGGGGAGAAATAAAATAAATAAGCAAATAAAAATAAAAACATACCAGTAAATGCAAACACAGGTTTTGAAAAGGCCAAGTTTTTATGTTTCAACACAACATTTGTATGTACGGCAACATCTTGAGATATGACTCCAAAAAGTTTGGGGGAAGAGGCATATAGATTTTGAAATTAACTGAGTACCTGAAATAACAAGAATGTCACAGAGAGTAAAACAAAGGACCAAGAACTAAGTCCATGGGACACTCTTAGTTATAGAAGAAAAAGAACCTCCTGAATAGAAGAATCTAGTTTTGACCCATTAGTAAGTTATAACCAAGGTTTCGTTCTCTTAATGGAACAGAATAGAAAACATCAGAGTACTTCAAATGTAGTCATGGTAAGTAAAGGCTTATGAAACTTTCGGCTTCATATAGTTGAGTGTGCATACTGGCTCACGATGTAATTTTTTTTATTGTGGGCTGTGGTTAATAAGCCTGAAAACCACTAACTAGAATAATCAGAGAATGAATACCATGTGTATTCTGTAATAGGCACTGGAGATACAAGAATTTTGAAAACCTTATTCTCTGTCCTCATTATAGCCTTCTAGTGGAAGAGACAAACTAAACAAGCACATGAGTATTTAATTCGAATTGTGATAAACATTACGAAGGAAAACTAAACGGTTCACTAAACGATTATGAGGACCTGATTTATACGAGGAAGGGAGTCATTTCTATGGGAAAGTAACATTTAACCTAATAACTGAAGAATGAGTAGCCTAATAGACTCAATAATTGTTAAATGAATAAACATTTAAGTAAGAATTAATAAAGCAAAGAGTTGAGTAAAGGGTGCTTGCAGTTAAACAACATTATCTGCAATGACCTTAAGGTATAAGAGAACGTAGTGCTTTCAAAGAGCTTAAAGAAGGCCAGTGAGGCTGGAGTACAAAGAATAAATGGAGGGACTTCCCTGGTGGTACAGTGGATGAGACCCTGTGCTCCCAACACAGGGGGCCCAGGTTCGATCCCTGGTCAGGGAACTAGATCCCACATGCATGCCACAACTAAGAGTTCGCATGCCACAACTGAGGAGCCAGTGAGCCACAACTAAGGAGCCCTGGAGCTGCAACTAAGGAGCCCGCCTGCCCCAACTAAGACCCGGCACAACCAAATTAATTAATTAATTTTTTTAAAGGGGGGGATATACGTATACACATAGCTGATTCACTTCATTGTATAGCAGAAACTAACACAACATTGTGAAGCAATTACACTCTAATAAAAACTAAACAATTTTTAAAAATTGAAAAAGAATAAACGGAGAGTGCAGGCCCAGGTGAGGCTTGCAGAAGCAAGAGGTATCAGCACAAGGAAGGCAAAAGCTAACAGTATGGAAGATTTCAACCAGCTATGGAGTCCATCACCCTTGGAGTACCATTAATGACAACTGGCCTAATTTATTCCAGAGCATGCTCTAGGAACTTTAATTTGCCCACAACCTTTTCAACTTCCTAATAAGTAACCTGAATCAAGAACAATAATAACAACTATTTCCAAGTGACAGAAATTATTCTAAACCCTTTCCACATATTAACTCCTTTAATCCTTCCAACAACCCAGTAAAATAGGTACTACTGTCATCCCCACAGATATGAAGAAATGAAGTGGTTAAGTGACACTCAGAATTAATAGCCTGGGAAGACAGCAGCAGTGAAGTGAGAGATGAATATATGAACCTATAATTAGGTCAGAAATATCAATTATAGAAGAAAATGAAAGGAAACCTGATTAGCTGGTCATTTAAAAAAAAAAAAAAAGTTTTCTTAACTGCAGGCTTAATAAAGTGCCATAGTGGTTGAGGAAGAAAAGATGGAAATGAATTGCACTCAGATTACTATGGCAATGTACTACTTTTAAAGCACTTTCATTACAATCCCCCTGCAAAGTATTAACCCCCGCTTTACAAACTAAGGACAAACTTGTTTTCTCAAAATCACACACTTGAAATAAGTGTAAGAACCAAGATTAAAATCCGGGTCTGGCTTCCAAACCAGTGCTATTTCTTCTGGCCCTACTCACTGAACAAGTTTAGTATGAGAAACAATATCAGAAAGAATGAGAACACTGCACAAATTTTTAAGACAGGGAACTGCCGGATTTGTTCGGGAGAAGAGCCAAATGATAAGTAGAAATAAAGATGTGAAAGTATTAATGATAATCTGGTCCAGGCAGTGTTTTGAAATGTACAGTAATATAAAGGAGAGTGACAGACACCTTTCAACGTATTAAAACATTAAGTCCTTACAAATAAAAGGGTGGGAAGACTGAGCTACAGTAACTACCTTTCCCCTCTGCCTAGTAAGCTTGTCTTGGGATGAAGCGGGACGACGCGATGGACGAAACCCCTTCCCCTTAGACGACTTTGGGGTTGGGGATGGGGTTAGGGTTACCACAGAATCCTAGTAAATCAATCGGAAGCAAGCATGTGACGGCTGCAATGGGATTCAAGGGCAAAGAAAACGAGCACTGCCGACCCATGTTAAAGGAAGAGACAGTCGACTAGGCCACTCTTTCTCCAAAAGCATGTTTCACCTGTCTCCGCTTTCTCCATCCACTTTGAGCCCATCACCCTCACCCAACCCGGTCCCATCCTATCGATCTACTAGCTCTTCACCCCCTAGTCCGCAACTACCTTGACTGTCTCCAGACTGGCCCCTTCCAGCACCACAATGAGCCTACGGCCTCCGATCTTGCTTCCCGCCCCGAGTCGGGGCCGCTTGGGCGTCACAGCCTCCCAGTCCTCTTCCTGCTCCGCGGCGCGCCGCTCACGAGGTTGGAATCCACCACCGGGCGCTGCCATCTTGCAACCGGACCGGAAATTGTGTAACGTCCTTAAACTACAGCCTCGCGCTCGGCCCAGTTGCAAGCTTCCTTCCGTCTGCCATTTTGAAAGTGGGCGCTCGGAAATGGCGACGGCTGGCTGCAGGTGCTCCCGAAGCCGCTCTGGGAGGGCAGGGTTCCAGAAAGGGGAGGGAACTTCCAGAGGCGTGCTTCCTGTGCCGCAAGCTCGGGTCCGCCGCAGGCTGGGGGGAGAGTTTAGAAGGGAGCGCACTTCCGGTGCCCTTTCTCCCGCGAGCACCTGGGGCCCGGGCCCGCGTGCGGAGGGTGCGATCCGTAAGCTGGAGAGCGGTAGAGGCGGGCCGGCACCCCCTTCGGACCACTGGTGCCGCCGGCCTCAGGACCGAACATGGCCCAGAACTTGAAGGACTTAGCGGGACGGCTGCCCTCCGGGCCCCGGGGCATGGGCACGGCGCTGAAGCTGCTGCTGGGGGCCGGCGCCGTGGCCTACGGCGTCCGCGAGTCGGTGTTCACCGGTGAGCAACCTCCGCCTGCCCTCCGGACTCCGCCCGACCCTTTCCGGACCCCTGCCCAGCCCCGCCAGGTCCCCGCGCTCACCCAGCCCCTCACCCCGCCCCACCAGAGGCTGGCACGGACTCTGAGCCCGGCCTGGGCTGACCCCTACCCCTCTCCCTGCAGTGGAAGGAGGGCAGAGAGCCATTTTCTTTAATCGGATCGGAGGCGTGCAGCAGGACACCATTCTGGCCGAGGGCCTTCACTTCAGGTAATGGCTGGCAGAGCGGACTGACCCTGATCCTTCACCCTTGAACGCCGACCCACCTATGGCTGTGGGAGGACTTTCAGCGGGATTCCAAGCCGCTCTTTACCCTCCCCACCCCATCTCCCAGAACAGTGCGTGCCGGCCAAATCTTCAGGAGCACATGCTGTTGTTCTCCGGAGGGAGAAGAGAATTTCTTTTTGACCGTGGTCTTTAAGAGGAGGAGCAGGCCACGAAACATGTGGTGAAGGAAAATCAGACAAAACTAGGGAAACTGTAGTCTCCTAATCCCTGTCCCTGTTCCCTCCCCTCCAGGATCCCCTGGTTCCAGTACCCCATCATCTATGACATTCGCGCCAGACCCCGAAAAATTTCCTCCCCCACAGGCTCCAAAGGTAGGTCTGGGCACTGGGGCGTCACTGGCGGTAAACAAGGGAGCCTGGCCAGAGACTAGGCAAGATGGGAGTGTCAGATCTCTTGGGCCTTGGTTTCCACCTCTGCAAACAAGCTAAAATAAAGGTACCTGCTTCTGGAGTTCAAGCAGTACCTTCTGGACACGCTGTGCGTTTGCACATTTTTCAACTGTTCCTCCCCCCCCCCAATGTAAACTCGGTGAAAGCATTGTTTGTCCTTTGTCTTAGTCACTGCCTAGATCAAAACCTTGTTTTAAAACCTTTCTTTCTTTTAATTCTTTGACTGATTAATCTACTGGTACGCTCTGTCCTGGGGAAACTTGGCCGCACTCTTCACTGGTGCACCTGTTCCCTCCTAGACTATTCACAGAAGCTGTGCCTTTGAGATTCCCCAGACCAACCCTTACACACATACACACACACACACACACACACACAGGTACCCAATGAGGCAGGTAGCTCACCTGTAACGTACTGTTTTGCACGATTTTTAGTGCAGGTTGCTTAATATTCCCGAAACCCTAGGCCCTAAGAAATCAAGGATTCACAAAACACCATCTTCGTTCTCAAGTCCTTACAGTCTAGTTCAGGATTATGATACAGTGTAACAGAGCCTAAAGTAGAGGAGCGAAAAGAAAGGTCAGCTTTACTGGAGGAGGATTGTGGGTAGAGAAGACTTGACAGTGGACAAGGACACATTTGGTCTGTGCTGAGTCACTCCTCCCCGCGGGGCAGTTCCGGACCACAGGGCATTGCCCTGGGTATAGAGAGAAGCCAGAGAAGAAAATGCTTGGGGAGGGAGGCTTTGCTAAGAAGCCAGGTGAGGCCCCCGTGGCCTTGCCCAGCCACTGCTGACCTCACTCTTAGACCTGCAGATGGTGAACATCTCCCTGCGGGTGCTGTCCAGACCCAACGCCCTGGAGCTTCCCAGCATGTACCAGCGCCTGGGGCTGGACTACGAGGAGCGAGTGTTGCCGTCCATTGTCAACGAGGTGCTCAAGAGCGTGGTGGCCAAGTTCAACGCCTCCCAGCTCATCACCCAGCGGGCCCAGGTCTGACTCCGGCTCCCATCACCATCTGCATAGCGTCAGCATTTCCCTCCTAGGCCCAGCGCACTGGGTGTTAGGAAAGGGTAGTGACCCGAGGTCCGTTGCCACCAAAAAGCTGTGTAGATGGCCACCGTGGGAAACAAGGAGAGCCAAGATTGGAGCTCGATAACAGTTAGTGTCGGGCGGCGTGGGAGAAAAGTGGTCGAGGCGTGCGTGTGGGGTTGGTACAGCGTGGAGGACTCAGCGTGACCCAAGTCCTTCCCAGCTCAGCTGGCCTAGTAAGGAACTAAGAAAGAGTTAGCGCACTTTCTGCGGTTTTCCGGAGATCTAGGATTCTGATGATCACAGCAGCACGCCTTCCTTTCAGTTCTCCAGTCCCCTCAATGCCCCTCTGCCCTCCCCTCCTCCCCCCGGCCCGCAGGTGTCCTTGTTGATCCGACGGGAGCTGACAGAGAGGGCCAAGGACTTCAGCCTCATACTGGACGATGTAGCCATCACTGAGCTGAGCTTTAGCCGAGAATACACGGCTGCCGTAGAAGCTAAACAAGTGGGTGAGTCGCAAGAGGAGTCAGGCAAGGGTTTCTGAGGAAGCAGGAGGAGGGGTGGGGTTCCTGACACCTTACATCTGCGACCCCGATTCTCTCCCACCACAGCCCAGCAGGAGGCCCAGCGGGCCCAGTTCTTGGTGGAAAAAGCGAAGCAGGAACAGCGGCAGAAGATCGTGCAGGCCGAGGGTGAGGCTGAGGCCGCCAAGATGATATCCTTCTGCTGCAGAGCTCTCAGCCCAGCCCCTGGAACACTCTGCTTCCCATCCGGCCCTGTGGGCTGGCTGATGAGACTAAGGCGAATGCGAACCGTGCTCTTTGACCCCTGGGGGTTGGGGTGCCGGGTGGGATCTGAAGTCTTAGTGGGGCACCTGAGGCCTGGCTCCTCACTGTAAGGCAGATCAATAGCACTGCTGGCCTTGCCTCCATCTGTGCTGCTGCCTCCTGTTCCCGGCAGCTGCCTGCGGGGAGGCCTACAGGTGGGGGCAAAGTAGGGCTGGGCACGAGCCACCTGAGCGCAACCTTGGATCTGACAGCCCAGAGGATGGCTGAGTGAGCGGAGTCATAAGGGTGTGGCCCCAGCTGAGATCTGGCCTTGTGTGAACCCTTAACCCCACCCTGCTCACCTGGGAGAAGCTCTGGGCAAGAACCCAGGCTACATCAAGCTGCGCAAGATTCGGGCAGCCCAGAACATCTCCAAGACGGTGAGTGTGAGCTCAAGGCCGCCTTGAGGGGGGGGGAAAGTGTTTCTACACATTGAAATGAGGGAATTAGGATCTTGCTTGTTTGGATTTCTATTCAAACTGGCTTCTCTGACACTCCTTCTCCCATCAAAAATGATGTTCTCTGGGTGCCCCTGACCTTTTGTTCATGCCTCTTGTGGACCTAACACATCACAGTTGTTCGCTGCTCTGGATCCTTGTGTGAGCGCAGAAACCGTAGCTCTCACATCGCCACATCCCTGTTCGTAACCCACACGTGTTCCACCAGTGGTTACTGAATTGCAAGGGTAGGAATCAAGGTCTTTTTTGCTTGGTACAAACAGTCATCTTACTTTCTGCCCTGTAGATCGCCACATCACAGAATCGTATCTATCTCACTGCTGACAACCTTGTGCTGAACCTACAGGATGAAAGTTTCACCCGGTGAGAGACATGGCCTTCAGGTGGGGTGTTGACACAGAACAAGGGCCGGAGTCTGGCCGCTTGGGCTCTGGCGCCTGTTACCAGCTTACTCGTGTGACCCTTGAAAACACCATGTCTCTGAACCAGTTAGAAAAGTGGGTGGTTGACAATTCCTAACTTGAATCTCACGGGATTGATTTTATGCGATCCAGTGGGATTATTCATGTAAAAAGCACTTTAATTGTAAAGTTTTAAGTGAGAAGTGGTAAAAGATGATATTGGCTGTTCTTCCTTGGGAGCTGCTCTGGGGCACGGAAGGATGCTAGGAAAGCAGGGGTGAGAAATGGCAGTGGCCAGGGAGCAAGTCCTCTTTCCAGAGCCTGAGATTCCCAGCTTCCAACATGCTTGTCTTTTTCTCTTGGGAGCGAAGGAGGGTTTAGAGTTGAGTGGGGCATGAAACTGTCAAATCACATGTCCCTTTCTCTTGTCGTTCTGTGTTCCCTGTTCATCTGGTGACCTGGCGTCCACAGGGGAAGGTAAGTTGATGGTGCATCCTTGTTTCTATGGGGTCCTGCCTTTTCCCCACCACTTCACCTTTCTCACCTCCCCACCCACACATTCAGGGAGGAGGGTAGTTGAGGAGGGAGTGGCCCGAGGTGCTCTGCCTCTCACAGGTACGTCCCCTAATAATGTCACCGTCTGTCTCACTTCCACAGTGACAGCCTCATCAAGGGTAAGAAATGAACCCGCTGAACAAGAACTCCACCCCCAGGGAGGAAGTGGATCTTTTTCTTCCCCGGTTTTTGAGGAGCCAACTTGGGGCCCTACCCAGCCCCCACTGTCCTGTGATGGTCCCTCTGCATCTGTCCTCCCAGCCCTTCTCGGATGAAGACTGACCATTTTCAGGGGAGTGACATTCCTCCCGGTGTCGGCCAGGGGTGTTGGGACAGTGTGTGATTTCCTGCAGGGTTGATTCCTCCCTCGTGGTCAGAAGCAACAACCACCACCCCAGAGATTCTCAATAAATGTTTATTACTTAAGCTGAAGTCAAAGCCTCTGGTGTCTGAACTGGGCTGGGGAGGCACGCATGCGCACGCTCACACCGCGCACCCCTGGGTCCTTCTTCGTCTCTTCCAGCAGGGGGCGCGAGGACACCGGCCAGGGCAGGTAGGCAGAGCCGGGGCCTGCTGCTCTCACCCTGGGAGCCGGCAGAGCCGGCTCCAGAACAGGACCCAGGGTGGGAACTGCGAGTCCTGGAGTCCTGGAGTCCGAGGCCAGCTGCACTCCCCACCCCACCCTCCTAAACCGCATCACCCCTTTGTTTACCAACATCTCCTTTTTTAAAGGCTGGAGCAGCTGTGGCTTTGCTGAGCTAGACCAAAAATCTGATGACCCCAACAGGAGCTGCTTCCTTGGTAACAGGGCTCCATGCAGCTGTGGGGAGACCACTTGTGCTCATCAGGGGGTTTACGTGTTCAGACACGGCTGGCGGGCCGTGTTGCCTGCTGCAGGCTACCCACACTTCCGTCTCTCAATCAGGGCTCGACCTCTGGAGGTGGGCTCTTCACTCCCACAGCCCCGGGCCCCCAACAGGACAGGCGCCGCCTCCCTCCCCGGCGCCGCCCTCGCTGAGGGTTGGGCGGCCACGAAACGAGGCCGCTGGCTGTGCCCACGTGCCACCCCAGCCGTGCCGGGGCGAAAGTGTAGGCGGGAATCCTGGAATTCTTAGTGGCGGGGTTAGAGGGCACAGGGCCTGGGTTCACCTTCAGCTGCTTCGGTTTTTGAAGAAAGTAGATTAACTGTCCCCTGCTCTGCAGGTTGACTGTCATGAAAGGGACGGGGAGACAAAGCAGATGTGGCCGCCCCAGCCCTGAGGAACTGGAAGCCCCAGGTGAGAGGTGAATGAGCAGAACGAGGCCGCCCAAGTCCCATCCACGTTTTATTTCCTTCGCATTCCCGAGGCAGGAAGAGGATGGAGGTGCCCAGAGAACCAGCGTGTTTCCAAGTCCCGCTGTGTCTCCGAGGCAGCCATTTTGTCTCCTCCCATTGTTTCCCTTTCCTAGTGACTTACCCCCCCCATCCCCAGGGGTAAAGGTCAGAGGTTGCTGGTCTGGAGGCCTCCGTGGTCTTCAGGGCTCCCTGAAGGTCATTGGCGAGGGCACCGGCCGGAGGCCATCTTTACCAGACAGTGTTAGGAGCTTCACCATTAGACCACCCAACACTGTGCTGGAAGATGGACCCAGAGCCGGCCACAGGCGTCCGGGCTGAAGCTGGCCAGTCGCTCCAAGGACCCTGGCCGCAGGCCAGCTGAGGTCCATTGAAAGTCTGCGAACCAATCCCAAGCTCAGGGTCAAGCTGTGGGTTCTGGATCCTCCAGATGACAAATCACACTGGGCTGGGGGAGGGGCTGGGGCCATTGTGTCCCTTCCGTGGGCAACCAGCCAACAGCCAACCGAGAGCCACCTCTTTCTCAGCACCCTCTGCTCAAGAAGAAGGGGCCTCCAGGGCTGTGGGGAGGTTCGGGAGTGGGCGTCGCAGCCAGCTGGGCGCTGGGGGCCTGGGGCGGTGGACGTCGCTGGCACAGGGGCAGGGGCCTCCATCATTACCCGGCAGTATTAGAGACTCTCAACCAGCACCCAAACACTGCTGGGTAAGACGGGGGCCCCCACCCCACCGCCCGGCCGGGCCGGCAGTCCTCGCCCAGGCGCCCGGTGGAGCTGCGGAGCCCTGGCTCCCCTCCCCCACCGCCCGTGTCCCCGGGGACACTTCCGGGTGAGCCCGGCAGCCGCCACCAGGCCCACCCCCGGGTTGCCGATCCACTGAGGCCGGGTCAAGGCTTCGGAAGCCCCCCGCCCATCTCTTCCCCGCCCTGAGCCCCCTCCCCGCCCCCCGCAGCCTGTCCCTGCCCCCCAGGCACCAGCTCACCGCCCTCAGCACCTCCCGACCCGGCAGTCCCTCGCTCCGCCCCAGGACCCCTCTCCCGCCGGCCTTTACCTGTTACCAGGCCGCCTGCCCCCCAGGGAGCGAGGGCCACGGAGAGGAGGAGGAATTGAGGCTCGGGATTCAAGGCCTAGAAGCCGCCCTGGCCTCCACTCTTCCTCCTTCCTTCTCTCCTGCCGGGCAGCGCAGGCTCCTACCTGGGCCCCGCCCGCCGCCCCAGCGCACAGGTGTGTCCTCCAGCCATAGGCTGCACCCCCCGCTGCCTTAACCCCTTCCCTCCCAGCGCCAGCCGCAGGCGCCTCCTCTGAGGCCTGGTCACCCCAGCAGGCCCCGACCCTCGGCCGTGGTCTCTCCTCTCGTACCTGCCTCCTCTGCCCCGGGGCCCAGACCAGGCAGCCTGTTGTCGGAGGGACAGAGGAACGGGTTGTCTTCGCCCCCTTCGCCTTCCTCCTTGGCCTCGCCCCACGGCCACTCCCACCCCCAGCTAGCCCCTTCCCCCAGGCCCCTGCCAGAGAACCTGAGGGCAGAGAGGGCTCAGCTCAGCAGGGATTGGGTTGTGCCCCTGCCCGGTGCCCACCTGTGCTGGACATCCCGGCCTGTGGAGGGCAGGCGGGTCCCCCAGGGGCGCCTCCCTGTCCTCACCCTTAGTATTGGGGTGCCCGCCCCTGCCAAGAGTCCCAAGCTGGCCAGGAGCGTCGGCACTGACCCGGCCGATTCAAGTTCTGAGCTGCTCTCCTGCAGCCCTGGCTCTGCTCTCCAGAGGGACCGGGCACCCCGCCGGGCAGAGCTGCCCCTGGACCCACCTCACAGCCCTGGAGAGTCCAAATCCCAGCCGCGGGCAGTCAGCCCGAGGGCGGTGAGAGGGGATGGGACCCGCCTTTCTTTTGTGTGGCTCAAGCTGGGATAGCAAGGGCGTTGCTGGGAGAGGGGCCCTGAGGCCCACAGGTGATTCTCCACCCACGCACCCCCTGGAGGGCGACAGCTCCTGGGAGCTGAGCTGTGCCGCCCAATCCCAGCTCTGCCCTCTCGCTCCCTACCCGCCCCCCCACCTTTGTTGGCGTCCGTCTTAATTCTTGTCTGTACTTATTCTATGTTTGTGGGCTGTTTCTGGGTCTGCCTTCCCACCAGGACAGGAATTGTCGGGTTCACCATCATGCCCCAGCACTGCTCCAGTGCCTGGGACACAGGGACGCTCAATAAACAAAGTGTATGCTGAGTGAATGACCACCCAGCCTCAGCCGGCCCAGCAGCAGGAAGCCGGGCCTTCCCAAGTCAGACTCTCGGGCTCAACTCCCTAGGAGACTAGCGTTATCAATCAACATGAAGCCTTAACGCAAAGAAGGAGTCATCGCTGTTGTCCACTCTGGACCCAGGGGAAGGAAGAGCGAACAAAAATAAAACTGAAACTCTGACCAACAGCCTAAGGGCTCTTAGTAGCCCCAGGAAGGGAGGAGCGTGGCACCCCTTTGCACACCAGGTGCCCGGGGGAGGGAGGTTGGCCCTGGGCCTGTGTTAACTGGCCGTTGTTATCGATCTTCTTAGCTCCTGGATGTAGAAGTCAGGCTGGAGAATGTGGTTGTGTCCCCCTCGGGGTGACCCTGGCTGCGTCTCCAGGAATGCAGGCTCTGGGGCCAGAAGGCCTGAGTTAAAATAAAATCTTAGCTTCGCTGCTCAATAGTCCTGTGGCCTTGAGCAAGTTATTTAATCTCTCTGTGTCTCAGTTTCTCCCACTGTAAAATACGAATGATACAGGTACCTCAGTTCAATGACCACTTTTAGTCTTTTCAACAGCGCCTGACACATGGCGAGAGTGGAACGAATGTCACCATCCCTGATCTCAATGATCTCCACAACCACCCTGGCGGGACCATCCTCCACTTTAAAGGGACGAGATGGTGGAGGAACCCGGCCCACACTCACACTCGTGTGTCAGACTGTGAAGGCCCAGCTTTCTGTGTCCACATGTAGCACTCCCTGCCCACCTCCCCCTCCCGCCCAGGCACACAGAGTTCGAGACCCACACGCAGTGACCTAGAGGCTTTATTTACAAGAGAAAGGCCTGGCCCTGCCAGGGGCCTTGCTGGGCTATATACAGGGGCTGGGAGAGGGAGGTGGGGACACGGCCATTTAAATTACAATGGAATGGGGGGCCAGGCTCCGAGGTTCAGGCTCTGGGTCTTCCACTGGAGGCCTCTGCAGGGACGGGGCTGAGGCTGCAGAGACAGGGAAGGAAGGGGTAAGAGGGGGTTGGACCTGGAGCGGGGGGACAAGACACAGGTCTGGTTGGGCTGGGAAGACAGGGTGAGGCCGCAGCCGCCCCATCCATCCCATCCCGGGGAGAGCACGGGGCCTGGGGGGCCCCTGAGGGCAGGCCCGGGAGGGGCCCGTACCGTGGCCACCGCAGGACAGGCCCAGCTCACTTCCTCTTCAGGGAACCCATGCTCTTCTCCTTGTCCGCTGACCGCTGCTTCTTCACCTTCTCCTCTTTCTTGTTTCTACTGTGCACGTTCTCATACACGTCCTCCTTGTGTCTGCAGGCGGGGCAGGCAGGTGCGGGCAGTCAGCAGACAGGGCAGGGGTCTCCAGCACCAGCAGCCCCTCGGGGCCACCCCATCTCACAGGTGAGCAAACTGAGGCCAGGAGAGCGAGGAGACCAGTCCTGACAGTGTCCTTACACTAGACTAGAAGCTCCTCTGGGGGCGGAGGCTCCACCTCACACATCAGTGCCTAGCACAGGCCCCACATGGAGGGCACTCAGGAGACACTTGTGAACACAGGTTGTAAGAACCAAGCTTGAACTTGAACCCAAACCTCCCTGGAAAGGACGGGTCGGGCTGGGGAAGAGAAAGGGGCAGATGCTGGGAGGCGGGAGGTGGGGCCACTCACTTGGAGGAGGTGCGGGCGGCCTTGGCATGGGCATTCTTCATGGCTGGGGGGTAGGTAATGTTCCCGTACTCCGACTCCCGGCCCTTCTGGGACTGTGGGAAGAAGTGTGGTGGGAGGCCGGTGGTCCCAGCAGCACCGGACAATGCCCACTGCCCCCCTCCCTCGGCCCCACCAGGCCATGCTCTGCCCGCACCTGCATGACCTCCAGCTTCTTCTTGGTGGTTTCGATGAACTGGGCGATGGCCACGTAGATGAACTTGTACTGCGCCTCCGTCTGCACCATGCCCGAGCGCTGGGCCCGTACCATCTGGATCGTCTTCTGGATGTCGATGTCACAGTCCAGGCCTGGCAGGGAGGGCAGCTGGACGTCAGGCCCTGGGCAGAGGTGGTGGACACGGGGGGCCGCTCCCCCACCTGCCCCCGCATCTCCCACAGGTCACCCTCACCCTTGGTGGAGATGCTCTCCATAAGCATGTCGATGACAATGATGGTGCCGGTGCGGCCGATGCCGGCGCTGGGGAGAGAAGGGGCACCATCAGAGACCCAGCCTGCACTAGCCGGGAAGCTGCGGCGGGGTGGGGGGGGGGGGGGCGGGGTGTCAGCGCAGCACCCGGCAGGGGCGGGGCTTAGGGAACCGGCAAGATGTGAGATGCAGGAACCAGGCAGGGTCACTGGGAGGGTAGGCAGGGTAGAAGTCTGCCCAGCTCTGCACCAGTGCTCATCACTCCAGCCAAGGGATTTGGGGGCAGAACTTGGCTCTCAAGTGCTCAGGCGCTGCTCCCCAGACACGCATCACTTTCCTTCTTCCCAGCACCACACTCCACCGCCTGCTTCCACCCCTCACTCTGCCCCCCACCCCAGGAGGTCTGGGACCCCGTTCCCCGACCACATCCTGCCTGCTCCCCTGGTGCTCTGGGCCTCCCCGGCCGTCTCCCACAGCCTTGGCCCCAGCGAGACTGCCCTCCTCGCCGCGGGAGCATCTTTCGGCAAGGCTCCATTTCCCTTTTTCTTCAGATCCTGATGGCAGGGCAAGGGCAGCGTCCAAGACAGCAGGCCTCGGGAGCCACTGGGCTCAGGAAACTTGGGGGAGCATCGCAGCAGGAAGTCTGCCTTCTCCCCACCCTCGGCCGCCACCCCTGGGCAAACAGACCCCAGGAGCCTCAGGACCGCACATAGAGCCCAGTCCCACCCCCTCGGTTAGGCCAGTCAGGCCAATGCCCTGAGGTGCACTGTCTAATTTCAAACCCAGATTGTCAAAAATAACACCCCCTCACCCACTTCCTTCCTGTAACGTCTAAATTAAGGCCATGGGGATTTCAAGAAGGGGGGGGGGAGGCACGGCCTGGAGGCACAGTCCCTGAGGCAGCACACGGGGGGGACACCTCCAGACTCAGCCCCCCGGCCCTGCCCCAGGACGCGCAGTTGCTGGTGGGGCAGAAGGAGGAAGCCCCAGCCCTCGCGGCCCCGGGGTCACGTGGAGGGAGCTGGAAGGGAAGAGGACAGAGCAGATTCCCATTTCCCGTTCCCTGCCTGACGTGAGCTATTAAAGCATTAACAGCTCCATTCTCGGGCATTTACTGTATTCCAGACACAGTGAGAGGGTCTCACACTCACAACAACCCTATGAGACCCCGATTTTACGGACAAGGAATCCGGGGGTCAGAGAAGGGAAGTCCTTTGCCCAAGATCGCACAGCCAGTGAGTGGAGGAGCTGGAATTTTGAGCAGCGGCGTCTGTCCAGGACCCTGTGCCTGCTGCCTCCCATCCCCCAAGGCCAGGCCGGCTGAGTAGGCCCGTCTGCGGGACGCTGCCCCTCAGGCCTGATGGGACACCTGCTCCTCCTTGCTGACCCCTCAGCTTCCCACCTGAGCAGGAACGGGGTCTCCTGACCATGAACATGAGGGTCTCCAGTGGAGCTAGTGGTGCATGAGCCCAAGGGCTGAGTTGGGGGCACTGGCGGGAAGGGAGAGGTAGGCTGCAGCAATGAAGAAGCCTCAGCCCGCCACCCAGGGCTGCAGATGGAAAAGAGAAGGGATGGGGAGCTACACCAACCCCAAGGAGAAACACCAGAAACACCGGCTGGGTAGGCGCGTCTGAGAAAACAGGAGTGACCAGGACCTGGG
Organism: Eschrichtius robustus; assembly: GCF_028021215.1. Lineage (NCBI taxonomy): Eukaryota > Metazoa > Chordata > Mammalia > Artiodactyla > Eschrichtiidae > Eschrichtius > Eschrichtius robustus. The sequence continues at coordinate 6,904,815 of NC_090836.1, read as the reverse complement.
TCTACCGTGAGCCCTGCTCCAGGCTCCCCCACTGACCAGCGGTGACCTGGCAGGAGGCTGGGCCTGCTTCCTCATCTGTATGTGGCAGGGTTGGACTAGATGCTACATCCAGGGAAATCTCTGAGGAAGCCCGCCCCACCAGGCACAGGATCAAACAATGGGCCTGGTTCAAGCTTAAGTTCCACCCATGGGTCTGGAGTCATCAAGGAACCCAGGGACTTCCCTGGAGGTCCAGAGGTTAAGACTCCTCGCTCCCAATGCAGGGGGCGCGGGTTCCATCCCTGGTGGGGGAATTGAGATCCCACATGCCACGTGGCGTGGCCAAAACAAAACAAAACAAAAAACAGTATCAGGGAACCCAGAAGAGGTGGAGGCCAGGGGAGGCATTAAATGAGTTAATATGTAAATTGCTTACAAGTGCGCATGGCACTTAGCAGTACTCACTTGCCAGCTACTACTTTGATTATTATTACTAATATCATCATTATTATTATTATTCTCACCTGCAGTGCACGATGATGGGCCCTGGGTGAGGCAGACTTTCCTGCCGCTGGTTGATCTGGTCCAGGAAGCTGAGGACACCCCCAGGCTCGCTGGGGACCCCGTGGTCAGGCCAGCTCAGGTACTGGTAGTGCCAGATCTCCCGAACCAGGTCCCCCTGGGTCAAGGACATAGTCAGTGGCCCCTGCTCCCACGCATGGCCTCATTCGACCCAACCAAAGAGAACAGGTGTGAGGAGGGCCCCGGGCATGGGGCAGGGGCAGGGGCCACTCACATTGTCCAGCGGGGAGACCTGTAAGGTGCGGAGTTTGTACTCAGCTGTGTCGTGTTCCCCGCAGTTGGTTACAGCGTAGAGTCCGTAAACACGCTGAGTGCCCACCTCTGGCCAGTATGGGACACATTTGTTCTGAAAAGGGAGGGTGAAGGTGGGGACTGAGGCCTGTGCCCACCTCAAGCAGGGCCTGAGTCCCTGGTGCTGGCCCCGTCAGCATCTGATGGATGAACAGATGAACTGGCCAAGAGTCAGAAACATAGGGCCTGGCTCAGCCTCTTACAGGTGGTGAGACCTCACCAGCCACTTAACAAGTCATTCAGTGCACGTTGGCTGGCACACGCACTGAACCTGAAGCTGTGCAAACCAGGCTGGAGTTACAGACACAAGTAAGACGCAGCCTATGCCCCTGTGCCTGCAGGAGCTCACAGAGAGATAGGTGAGCAGGGAACCAGAGCCGCTGAGGAGCCGGGGGGAGGGAGAGACTAATCCTCCCTCTCGGAACAGAGGAAATCAGGGACGGCTTCACAGAGGAGGGAGCATTTGAGCTGGGTCATCAAAAAACGAGGAGTCGGGCTTCCCTGGTGGCGCAGTGGTTAGGAATCCGCCTGCCAATGCAGGGAACACGGGTTCGAGCCCTGGTCCAGGAAGATCCCACATGCCGTGAAGCAACTAAGCCCGTGTGCCACAACTACTGAGCCTGCGCTCCAGAGCCCGCGAGCCACAACTACTGAGTCCACATGCCACAACTACTGCAGCCCGCGTGCCTAGAGCCTGTGCTCCGCGACAAAGAGAAGCCGCCGCAATGAGAAGCCCGCACACTGCAACGAAGAGTAGCCCGCGCTCGCCGCAACTAGAGAAAGCCCACACGCAGCAACGAAGAACCAACGCAGCCAAAAAGAAAGAAAGAAAGAAAATTTAAAAAAAACCAAGCGAGGAGTCTGTCAGGCAGAGAGAGCGCAGAGCCAGGAAGCCAGTGCCTAGCAGAAATGAGCTCGTGCAGAGGCGTGGAGGCCTTAGGGAGCCTGGCCTGTCAGAGGCAGCGAGGGCTGCAGGGCAGCCATCAGGCCTGAGTGCCGGGCCCGGCAGGGTGACTGTTCTGAAGGCAGCTGGGGGCCGTGGCAGCGTTCTCAGAGGGAGCAGCCTGGTGCGGTGTGTGCTCTGCACGGGTCACAGCCACTCCACTGCAGAGGGTGCCGTGGGAAGGGGGCGGCCTGCAGGCAGGGAGGTCGCTTGCCCGTGGGGTGAGGGTTTGGGGCTGACTCCAGAGAGTATTACGAGGCCGAGAGGACAGGAAGGGCTGCTGCCCACAGCGGGACAGAGGGACACTTTAAGGAAAGGGGCCGCTGGAAATCTGGGTCTGGTGGTCAGGGGAGCCCAGGGTGGCAAGCAGGGGTCCGGGAGTCAGCGTGTACCCAGGCCTCGTGCCTCAGTTTCCCAACAAGGTAGGACCCTTGCCCGCCGAGGTGCCCCAAGTCTCTTTGGCTTAATGGTGGTGGACGACTACTGGGGCTTACCCGGCCCTTCTCCACCTCCCGGGTGGTCATGACGATGACACGGGTGTTCTCCTGCCACACCATCTGCCAGAAGTCGATGACCGTGGCCTCCAGGCAGCCCTGGCTGGCGATGTAGGTCTTAGCATTCTCATCGGGGCCTAGCAGCTGGTTCTGGACGCGGGTGCAGAGACACGCAGGACCGTGAGCCCCTCGCACCCCTGCCACATTCAGCCACCCAAGGCAACAGCTCTGGCTTCGCCCGTGCATCTTTGGACCCAGCCCCCCAACGAACGGGGGTCCCCAGGGCCCAGCCCCCCCTCCCCCATGACCGGCGGGCACACCCACCTTGACGTAGTTGGCGTTAATGTAGTCGGACCCAGGGATGTTACTGTCGCGTCCCTGCAGGACCACTCGGCTGTGGTCGACTGGGAGCGGGCAGAGAGGAAGCAAGAAAGGCGTGGGTCAGACCCTTCCTGAGTTTCCAGGCCTCTCTTGCCCAGAAGCCACGAGCTCTCAGAGCCCTGCGGGCAGGCAGGGATGGGGGATCTGTATGGGGTGGGGCTGGAGGTTTCAGAGGAAGAAGGGGGTGGGGGTGGTGTGCCGGAGGCCCCTCTGGGAGGAGCAGAGGCTTTCTGGAGGAGGGGAGGCTCTACTGCGGGTGGAGAGGGGTCCCCCCTTGAGCTGGGGGAAGAGACCCCCTGAGCTGGGGGGAGGTCGGCTGGCAGAAGGGGAGTTTCCTGGGTGAATGGCTGGGGGAGGGCTGGAGGCTGCCCAGGGATCGGGCACTCACACGGAAGGATGTTCTTGTAACGGTTCTTGCTCTTGTTTTCTGGCCGCTGCCCTTCCAGCCGCTGGTGCAAGTTCTTCACCTCCTGCTTCTGCAGACTCTGTGGGGCAAGAGGGGGAAATGGAGCCCCAGGCCCTGGAGAAGGGCCGTCCACGGGTGGCGAGGACGTGGGGCAGATCAGAGTAAGGGGTGGGGAGAGAAGGGACGGGGTCTGCCTGGGACCCCAGGCCCTTCGTCCTGCTGGTCCCATCACGCACCTCAAACTCCTCCCAGAAGCCAGCCTTGGCTGTGTCCTCCGACTCCTGCTTCTTGTTCAGTTCCAAGACCCGGTTCTCAATGTCAGCTGCGTTCACCCTCGTGGCGTAGTATGGCTGGGGCGAGGGAGGGCGAGAAGTCAGCCGCTTCTAGAGCTCAGAAGCTCAGGGGAAGGAAGGAGGCAGCCAGGCCCACCCCTCACCTGCCGCAGGTAGACGAAGGCGCCCGAGGCCTCCTCAATCCCCGTCCTCTTGAAATGCTCCACCAGGTCCGTGAGGCTGTCGAAGGTCTCCGAACCGCCCACTGTGTAGCGTCCACCCTGAGGGGGGCCGAGTCAGGCCACCTCTCAGGACCCGAGTCTCCCTCCCTGGACCCCCAGCCTCAGCCCGAAGCCCAGGCTGACCCTCTCCACGGGCAATGCTGGAGCACAGATGGGACCCCCAGCAGGATGCCGCCCCACTACCCAGATGCCTTACCTCACACATGACCTTGATATGGGTGACTCTGAGCGGGGAGCCCGGCCCAGCCTTGGGCTGGTCGCTGAGCACGGACAGCACAAAATCTCCAGGCTGGCTGAGACTTTCACGCACGAGAAAAGTCCAGGGCTCACCCTTGGCCTGCAGCAGTGTCTCTGCCTGCCCTCCAGACATGTGGCCATGGTACCACCTAGAGAAGACAGCATCCGGGGAGTTGAGACCGAGGCCAGGGGCAGGTGCTGGTTAGACATTCACGGAGGGGGCAGGGAAACCGGGCACCTGCCACGTGCAGGCACTCTGCTATATGCTTTCAAATCCACCACCATCACAAAAATGCTGAGAGGTAGATACTACCCATTCTGCAGATGAAGAAACTGAGGCTGGGTGATTGCACAGTGGCCCAAGGCCCTTGCTGATAAGAGGCGAGCCTCAGGACTTCTAAGCAGGCCCACCTCTGAAAGTTTAAGACAAAGGCAGACAGGCAGGCCATATCCAGAATATTTGGAGGGGAGAAACCCAGGAAGGGTCTCCATGAAAGGCAGGGCTGGGCTAGGGAAACAAATGCAGAGGCCAAACCACAGAGAGTGCTGGGGATGGGAGAGACGGAAGTCACAAGGGAGGCATGATGGGGAGAAGTTCCCCAGGGGGACCGGGAAGGCAGACAACCCCGCTGGGTAAGAGTGGTTTGGGGGCTCTGGGGTGCCTGGGATGATGTCACTGAAGGAGCTGTTAGAGGGGCTCAGAGGGGCTCAGAGGGGCAGAAAGCAGAACTAGGACCTTTCCCCAAAGCACACCCCCTTCCCAGGAGGAAACTGTAGCCCCGCAATGCCCAGCCCCACAGGAAACCACGTGATGGAAAAAACACAAAACTCCTTCTGGGGAGAGAGTGAGAAGTGAGGTTGTGAGGTTTCCTCAGCCCAGGGACCAGGGGAGGGGGGGCATTTTCCAACCGCAGGAATGGGGAGAAGGAGGGAGGGGGCCAGTCTGTCCCGCCCCGTCTCACTCCTGCCCCAAGGAGACTGCAGCTCAGAGACTTCCAGAGTCTCCTGCCCTGTCCAGGACCCCCTGGGCCACCCCATCCCATCACTCGGGGATAGGCCAGGTCCCCAGGGCTATGGAGAGGGGGCTAACCCGCTTCCCCCAGGCCCCAGGATGAGGAAGTTTCCATGCAAATGTCAGGCTGACCACAGGGGAGAGCTAGCCAGTGAGGGGACAAATGCAAATTCCCGCAGAGGGGGTGGGGCAGCTGCGAGAACACAAGCTGAGGTTTGGAGAAAGAGCCTCCTCCACACACTCCCGGGGTCAAGGGTGAGCCCAGGCCTCCTGGCACAGGTAACCAAAAGGGCCTCTTAGGGTCAGCTGCCCTGGTCTTGATTCCCTCAGTGCTCGACTTCTCCCAGCTCCCAGGCTTCAGGCCCCTCCCAGGGGGTCTGCTCAGCTCCATCCCTCTTCCAGCTCCACCCTCTTCCTGCAGCAGCCAGCAGGGCAGATCCTGGCCCAGACGAGGAGGAAGCCAGGACATGAAGAGCTCAAGAGAGTCTGGGTGGAAAATCCCCATGAATGTTACAGGTGGGGTGCAGGAAAGGGGCAAGAGGGGGCAGACACCAAGGAAGGGCAGTCACCAGCAAGGTCATCAATGTGGCTTCCCTCCTGGAAGAGGTAGCTTCACAGGAAGTGGATCAGTGGCTCCATGTTCACGGGAAAGAGGTCTCCAGGGGTGGGCCCCAGGGCCTTTACCTCAGCCTCATCCAGGGCTAAGTTTCAGTCACTGACTTGGAAAAAATATGAATGCACATTGGGAGGCACGCATGTCAGAGAGACTGAAAGCGGACAAAATCAAAGTTTCAGAATCATTTCAACAATCGATACACAAATACAGGACAAGGGCAAGTTGACTTGACCCCAGGAGTGTGAAAAATAAACCCAGAGTTGTTCAGCTGCCCTTCCCCTTAATAGGAGCTGTCACGGAGATGAAGCTATAAAATGAGCCACGGACTCACGGACCAGGACCCTAACCATGTCCTGCTGAGTGTTAGGGTCCCACCACCCTCCACCTGTGCACTGGGGAGACTGCATGGGAAGTAGCCAGCCCAGTTCTGGGGACCACATCTTTGGAGCCAAAAAGATGGAGCCAAAAAGATGCCTGGAGCATTACCCTGTGCCCAGGTACTAGGCCCCTTACACACCTATCCCACAGTTTTCAGTGATCTGGGTTCTGGTCAAGGGACTCGTCCAGCTCCACCCAGCCCAAGGGGGCAGACCTGTCCTCACGGCGTTGCTGAGATGAGGCACCAAGTGTCCTCATAAACGCTGGTCCCTATGCTCTTCCTCAACATCAGCCTCTCCCTGTATTAACCCCTGCTGGGGAGGGAACAGTTACAGGAGGGCAGATTCTGTTCCAGGTAAGAAGAAGTTCTTTCTAACAACAGAGCCAGACTGCTGGGAAACACAGCCACGAGGAGTGGCCTCTCGGGCACTAGCAGAGCCTGGGCTGCTGGCAGACAGGGACCCTGGAGAAGGGCGAGGTGACCTTCTCTTCCTCAGGGGTTGATGGAAAGGGGCCCCAGGATCACATGGAGGGAAGAGGCCCACAGAGCCCTGAGAAGGAGCTGGGGCGGGGGGGGGGGGGGGGGGGGGGGGGGGGGGGGGAGGGGCACTTGGGGTGGAGGCCAGCCCACCTCTCCGTGGGCTGGGCCAGGGCGCGGAGCCCCTCACCTCTCACTGGTGGGGTCTGAGCAGTTCAGCGGGTACTTGAGGTGGATGATGGTGCCATCGCGGTCCTGCAGGACACCCTGCTGCTGCGTGTAGAACTCCACCAGCTCCGTCAGCGTCGCGAACTTCTCCCCTCCATACAGGTCGTAGAAATCCCCCGAGTTCTGGATCCGAATGTGGGTCACCTGATCCCCCACCCTGCAGGGCACCGGGCGGCGGTGAGGCCGGTGGATGCGAGAGCGGAGAGGGGGCGGGGTGGGGGATGGGCGGGGGTCCTGGGCAGGGAGGGCACACGGGGACGGGGTGGACACACACAGGGCCGGGACGCGCTGGGGCCTGGGCAACCAGAGTGAGAGGCCAAGTCCTGGCCCCCGCTAGAGCCTCGGGCCACCCACCTGACGGAGAGGGAGAAGTCGCCCTGGTTCTTGCGGCTGGGCCGAGCCAGGAAGCTCCCGTTGACCCCTCGGCCCTTGAGCAGGGTCTCGGCATCCAGCCCACTGAGGTCTCGGTGAAACCACCTGGGAGGCCGGGAGGGCAGTGAGGAGAGGGCCCTGGGGCACCCCACCTCCTGCCTACCCAGGGTCCCCGGCCCTTACCTCACCATCCTGGGGGTGCCCGGGGGGAAGGGGGTGCAGGCAACAGGGTGGTGCCGCTGAGTCCGGGCAGGCGGAGAACGCCGGGGCTAAGCCTCGCGAGGCTCTCAGCTCCCAGGCCACCTCACCACCGCGGTCCTGGTTCTGGGGCTGCCACTCCACTGGCCTGGGGCAGCCGGCAGGGCGGGGACAGGAAGGGGCGCGGCCGACCCCTTGGGGGAACTCACTCTACTTCTCGTTTTAGAGCAGAGTGGGGAGAAGCTGTGCAGGGTGGCAGTGGCGAGGTGGGGGGGGGGGGGCCCACTTCCCATACGCCTGCCATCAAAGGCCTCGGGAGCGCGGCCCTCCACACGTGGGGGGACACCCGAGTAAGGACACACGTGCGCCTGGCGCACTCCGGGCGCAGACCATGCTCGGTACGTGGGAAGCCGCCCAGCCACGCGCCGTCTACTCCCGCTCCCCCAGCCTTCCCTGGTCCAAGCCACTAATAATGGTGACGGTGGCAACTGTCATTAGTGGAGTCCGTATGCCAGGCACTGTACTTGTATGATATTTACATGCCTTATCTCAGATGTCATCACCATAGCCCCGTGAAGCAGGTACCTTCGTTATCTCCATTTTCCAGACAAGGAACCTGGGGCTCGGGGAGTGTAGGGAGCTCGCCCAGGGTCAAACAGTCAGTAAGTGGCAGTGCCGGGATGCAAGCCAGACGGCCTGGTTCCAAAGCCGGTGATTTTAACTACTGTATGCCAGGCCTCAGGGCTTCAAAGAACAGAGGTTGGAACTGTACTCCAATAAAAAAATAAAGAGCTGGGACTTCCCTGGTGGCGCAGTGGTTAAGAATCCACCTGCCAATGCAGGGGACACGGGTTCGAGCCCTGGTCCGGGAAGATCCCGCATGCTGCGGAGCAGCTAAGCCCGTGCGCCACAACTACTGAGCTTGTGCTCTAGAGCCCACGTGCCACAACTACTGATGCCCGCACACCTAGAGCCCATGCTCTGCAACAAGAGAAGCCACCGCAATGAGAAGCCCGCGCACTGCAACAAAGAGTAGCCCCCGCTCGCCGCAACTAGAGAAAGCCCGCGTGCAGCAACGAAGACCCAATGCAGCCAAAAACAAATAAATAAAAGAAAAGAAATTAAAATAAATTTTTAAAAAAATGACTTCATCTTGCAATGCAGGGGACACCAGTTCAATCCCTGGTTGGGGAACTAAGATCCCACATGCCACGCGTGCCACAACTAGAGAGAAGCCCGCACACGCACCGCAACTTAAGCGAAGAGCCCACACGCCCCAACTAAATCCTGACGCAGCCAAAAAATAAATAAATAAATATTTTAAAAAATAAAATAAAAATAAAAAGCTAAAAAAAAAGAACAGAGGTTGGGAGCCTCTTCCATTAGGGTCACAGTGGGAGGGGGAGACTCCGTAATTGCCAAGGCCGGGAAGATGCCTACAGAGGGATGCCCTCCCCTCCCTTGACACACACAGCTGAAGAGGTGCCCTGGGGCAGAGGGATAGACAGAATGACCCCTATGCCCTGTCCAACTTGCACCTTCTCTGCTTCTTGTCCTCAGGCTTTGGCCCGTCCATCTGGCCCCAACCCTGCAGTCAGGTAAGGAGCAGACCTAGGGAAGCAGGTGGGGGCGGAGCCACCAGCCCCCATGGGTGCGTCCACCCTATGCCTGAGCTGTAGGTTCTTGCCAAGGGGGTCTGGTCTGAATCCGCTGCAGTTCAGGACTCTGACCAGAGGCCTGTCTCCTGGGACTGGGGCTGGGGGCCCAGGGCCTGCCAGGGCTTATTCTCAGGGCCGGTTGACCTGGAGAGGCCCTAAACACTAAAAGCTTGTCATGCTCCCTGTAATTCCAAATACAATCACAAACATCCCCAAACCAAAGCAAGAGGGAAGAAGCCCAACGGAACAGACGCAAGAAACTCCTGTCGGTGGCTTCCCTAGGGAGGGGGACCAGGTGGCTGGAGGAGAGGGCTGGGAGGGACCTTTCCTTCTCCCTTCCACCTTTTTGAAGGTTATATCATGGGCATGTATTACCTTTATAAAAATAAGTAAACTGCCTGGGAGATGGCAATTCCTGGGACACTTCTGGGCTACTGGGAATGCTCTACATCGCGATCTGGGTGGTATATACACGGATAGAATAAATGTGATGTTCAATATTCATGCACATGATGTATGCTGTGCCTCAAAAAATAAGGAAAATAAATAACAAAGTGTTCAAGCCCAACAAAAGTCTATTTTCTTATGTTGGCTACTTTATCATTTTTTGAACATCAATTTCCCCCCCACCCCAAAAAGGGCTTCTTTTTTCCGCCTCTTTCTGGGGCCCTGGGAGCCTTGCTTGGTCTGTTTATTGCATGGTCTAACACTGACTACCTCCAGTCTTGGACAGCTGCCCTGAAAGACCATGAAGTCACCCCCACAGCAGGGGGCAGTAAGGAGGTGGACATCGGCGTCTCCACCACAGGGGGTCCGCTGCCGGTCTGGCTCACCTCCAAGTGGTCAAAACTTAGCACCATGCCTCGCACAGAGTGTGTGTCCAATAACCAAGCTCATCCGGACCCATGCACATAAATGGTCACAAGCCCAGGTCCGGTCCTACACATGCACACCCTGCTTGTCATATACAGATGAGTATACACACACACGCACACAAACAAGCACACAAGCATCCACTTATGCACACACAGTCCCACTACATGCACCTCACCATTCATGTCCATCTACGCACGTACCTGGTTGGGTGCAAACACCCACATGTGGACACCACATCCTGACCACACACGAAGCTGCAGGTCCATGCTCGGCACTAAACACTCCCTGCACCCTGGCCACAAGCCACTCTCCTTCTGGAGCTTACACCGCTTGGTGGAGAGAAACTAACTAGGAACCCAGAAACTCCTGACCATGGAAGAAGCAGGAATTTCTCTGAAGGGAGTCAAGCCAGAAGACAGACAGACACCAGGATGAGATGTACTGTCTCTGCTGTCCTCTGGCAGGAAAATAAATAAGAAGCACCTCCCTTCCCTTGACATAAGTGCTCTGGAGTTCACAGAGCACTTGCACACACACACAATCCCATTTGGGCCTCAGACATCCCTGTGATGTAGGAATTATTTTTCTGAATTTTTTTTTTAAGGGAGGAAAACAGGCTCAAGGAAGCTCAGAGTTACAAAAGTAAGGGCCTATTAATTCCGAAGAGAAAATTATTCACTTGGAAAGCAAGGAAATAAAGGTAGAGATGAAGATCAAGGGGGATGCAGAAAGACAGGCAGTCTGGAAGAGCAAAGAAGGTGAAATAATATCTAGAAAGTTCTTGAAGTTCCCTGAGCCTCAGTATCCCTACCTGATAAATGGGCTTAACAATATTTCCCAAATACTGATACAAAAGACCAATATGAAGTAAGTTTTTGGCACGAACAGCTTTTATGTGACATTATTAATCCACATGCCAACATTATTTAGTAGGTCTCATTAGCCCAATTTTAGAAACAAAAACTAAGCCTCAGAGAAGTAACTTGCCCAAGGTCACAAGCTAGTAAGGGGAAGGCAACAAACCAAGGCTGTCTGACGTGAGGCCACTGCCCTTCCCACCACACCAACCACTGCTGGAGAAGGAGGCAGGGCACTGGCACAGCCCATGATGAGGCCACAGGGGCCGGCACTCCTGCAGAGGCAGGATCTGCAAAGGCACCCGGGGGGCAGGCACAGGACCCACTGGAGCAGCGCTGGGTGGGAGCAGGGCACTGTGGCTGAGCTGAGCTGCTCTCAGAGGCTGGGACCCATGGCAGAGGGTCTCACAGGGCCAGGCTGGGGACCCAAGGAAGGATTCTGTCCCAGGAGAGGCCTTGCCAACCACCTGGTAGGAAAACGACCGAGGTGGGAGTGCGGAAGGGATCAGGGACCAGACAACTCAATCAGAACCTTGACATCAGGGCTGAAGGAGACAAGGTGTGCACTGGGGGAGGCAGGGCACACCCCAGGGCAGATGTCAGTGTGAGAAGCGAGAACCTGCAGGACTCGGGGGTGACCAACCCATCAACTCACCAACACGCCAAGCAGGTCCTCACTGTAGCATCCAAACTCCAGCAAGGCCCGGTCCGTCCCGGCCCTCCCCACTGACCTACTCTGCTGCAGGCACTGTCGTTTAGTTTGTTCTCACAGCAGGGCCTTTGCACTGGCCATTCCCTCTGCCCAGGGGCACTGGAGCCTGGCTCCTCCTCCTCTTCCTCCGGGTCACAGCTCCTGTATCACCTCCTCAGGAAAGCCTTCCCTGCCCCCTCCAGCCAGTGATGCCACTGGCACCCCAGTCACTTACTAGCACATGAAGCTGTTTCATTTTCTGGGTAACACTTCTGAGAACCTGCAATCATCCTATTTAGTGGGTTCCTTGGGCAGTCTGTCACCTTCCACTGGAGTGAGTGAAGCTCTGTGAGGGCAGGGACCGTGTCTCTCTTGTTTGCTACAGTATTGGCAGCACCTTAAAAAGCACCTGGCATATAATAGATGCTCAACAGGTATCTGTTGAATGAACTGATGCAGAGTGAAGGGAAACTGAAGGAAATCTGAATGAAGGATACTGGGAAGTTGAGTGGGAACAGGGGAGCCTTCTCAGATTTGCCTTTCAGATGTGTAATGTTTCACACGACATGGGCTCCCCAGGGGGACAGATCCTAAGCAGATGGCAGAAGCAGGGGACCAGAGGGTGAAGGGAGAAATGCAATGGTGAGAAGAAATATGCATCTGTCAGGGAGAAAGTGCTAGAGAGGGGGGGCGGGGGGGGGTGGTGCAGAGGGCTACAAATGAGCCTGGAGTTCCTGACATCTTTCGGGGAAGCAGACCCAGGGCAGGGGGCAGGGGCAGGTCGCACTCGTGGTCACACACCTGTCAGGAGTGAGCGGGAACACTGCCCCTCCCTCCCAAATGAACAGGAGACCGTGATACCCAAGTGGAGCAGGGGACTTACCCATGGGACAGCATTTCCCGAGAGGGGTAGGGAGTCACAGGCAGATGGCCACAGGGGGCGGGGCTGAGCCCGTGGCGCAGCTGTGCGGTGGCCCAAGGTGAGGAAGAACACTCAGAACTCGGCCACTTTCCTCTCGATGCTGCCCGCCAGGCCAAGACACCACAGGGACAAGCCCATGGACTTAATAAACCCGGAAAAGGGACAGGTGGGGAGGGGCTGGCCTCAGACCGCCCACAGCAGCTGGCTTCTCCCTCCAGCCCCAGGCCGGAGTCCAGCGCCGCCTGCCTCTCCCCCCCGCCTCCTTCCCTGGGGAAGGGAGGAGCCACCTGGAGCTCCACCTGGCGCTCCGGCCAACGGAACTGAAGGAGGATGGGTGCTGCGGGCAGAGACCAGGAAGTAACCCTGGCCAAGGGAGCACCAACCAATGGGGGAGCCTCCCAGCACACAGAAGCCAAGGGGCCTCAGGAAAAGCCCAGGAAGCCCCACTCCTCAGAGGCGGGGCTGCCCTGTGCAGGCCCCCCAACCCAGGGCGTTGAGGAGCCGGCCCCTCCTCCCACTCTGCCCTGGAGCTGGTTGGGCCCAGCAGGAGCATGGCGAGGATCTGGACCGGGAGATGGGGCAGCCTGCAAGGCAGAGCGCATCAGGCCAGGACGTAGAGGTTGTCAGGGTCACAAAAGACAGACGGCAAGGCTAAGTCATAGGCACATTTATATCCTCCGGAACACCAAGGTCTTCCCTTCCCCAGCAGTGCCACGGGAGGGCCAACCCTCAGGAGGCGGCCACACTGCCACCCGAAGCAGGCCCGTGGGGCGGCAGGGTCATGGGTGGCAGGAACAGCGCCTTCAGCTTGCCCGACAGGCTGGCAATCTCGGGATCCTGGGCCTCGTAAGACTTGACCAAGCGGGCAAACTTAAGGACACCTGCGAAGGGAAACAGGAGCATCAATCCACACCCCCAGCAGACGGATGTGCCCAAGATGGCAGGAGGAGGCAGCTTGAGCCCGAGTCGCTGGCTACTCTCGCTCTGGCCCCAGGTAGCTGTCTGCAAAACAAGACACATGCAGGCCTCTGCCCTGTGTGGTTGGATCAACTACTTCCTGGTCTACAACTAGATGGGATGCAGTGAATGAAAATATTCCGAAGCATGCTTCCCACCATCAGGTGAACCATTTTAGCAATTTAGTCACAAGACCCCAAAGGACGCACACCCACAAGATCACCAGTCTATAACCAGGACACAGGAGGGCCACGGGCCAGCTGGGCTGAATCAGTAAGCACCCTTGGGGAACACCCTGATCTCACCAAAGGAACTGACTGCCAACCCTCATACAGAGATGAGCTGAAACGCCTTAGAGGGGGCTACAGAACTGTGCGGTCATGCCGATACTTCACTACAAGCCATCAGAACGGGTTTCAGGTCCAGCTCGGCTGTGACCTCCAGCACTTGGTTTATTTCTAGAGTCCGTTTCCTCATCTTAAAATGGGATAACAGTATAATTAATGGTAACTAGAAAACGCACTTCAGACTTCGCTTGGCTCAAGTTCACGAGTACGAATACAGGTAGAGTGTGGCTGCCGCCATGTGGCGAGAAAGGGGACGACGGCTCAGAGCCCCAAAAGATCCCTCGCTCTCTCCTCAACCCCCCGTCTGACCCACCTTCCCCGTCGCAGCTGAAGCCGTAAGCTTTGATAACCTCCTGCTGAATCTGCGTGGCAACGGGCAGCACGAATTGCAACATCTTGCCCATGTCGTTGCACGCGTTGTCCCGCGCCTCGTCCATGCGCACGGCGTTCTCCGGGGCCGAGAACGCCTGGATCACCTCGGCCAGAACCACTGTACATCAGACACATCCCCGGAAAGAGTCCCGTGTAGGCATCGGAGCACGGCCGGCGGGCCCAGCCGAAAACACAAGGAAGAGGACAGGAAATTACTTAACGGACTGAAACCATAGTAACCCGAATAGCTCGGCCTCCGACTCTCTCTAAGAGCGAGGACCCTTCTTAAGTGAGAGTATGGTACCGCGCACCCGCATTTCCCAGCAAACGCAGCCACGTTTCTCGCCCCGGATCTTCCTCCCGCATCTTTTTCTAGCAGAAAGCCCACGCGACAACTAGACGGTTTCTCACCCTTGGCCTGCTCGGCACTCAACCCTGCAGCTTGAGCCGAGGCGGACGCCATAGAACAAAAGATGCACGTGCAACGGAGCCAGGGAAACACGCCCAAAAGAAACGAGCAGTCTCCTAGAGCGGCTCTCTCAACGGGTGGGGCAGATGGGAAACTGCATCAGCTGAGGCCGGAAACCTCGCGGTGCAACCTCCATTTCTCCACTCGTAACACCCGGTATTGAGTTTGTATGTAATGAGAAAACTAAACAGGCTTGCAACCTAAAGATCCTAAAGCTCACTCAAAAATCATTCTATTATTAGAAACAAACTGTATGGTGGGGGGTTTTCCGGTGAAAACCAGAAAACCTACTAGACAAATTCTAAAAGAGCTGTAACACTGCCCGAGACACACCCTGGAGAGAAGGTGGCATGTCCACCAACTCCACTATTGGTTAGGGTGAGCTCCCATTGGAATTTCCTACTCTTTACTGCTATACAAGCAACAGGGCACATTGCAACTTTCAGAAGGGAAAACACTATTCAAAAGAACTCTCTTAAATCATTCACTTTCTAGAGTTTGTGAACGTTTGGTACAGGCCTATGCAAATAACTCGATGCCGATTGGCTGAGGAAGAAGCCAGTCACTCCCCTTTAGTTTTTAAGAACGTAGACAGGGATTCGCAGCAGTAAAGGCTTGGCGTTAAAGCAGCTCCCGCGCTTTCCGAAAATGGCCTTGGGGCGGGGTGGGGGGAAGCTAACGCCCTCTAATTTCCTTTCCCTTCTGGGCGTTTGAAATTGTCACCCACTCCGTCCTCCAACTATAGGGTGGTTAAGACTCCTGACTTGGGAACGCTTTAACTTATTGCAGCCACGCCCCCTGCACCTCCGCTTCAACACCATTTCTAACTATCCTACGGAAAGGATGCAGGTTTCTGGTGGCCCCTAGCTGTGGGACCAGTGGCAGAAACGCCTCCCAAGTCTGCGTAGTTCCCTAGAGCTGTCCCAGGCCGCCAGCATCCTGACTTGCCGGCCTTGGGAGGAAGGCCAAGACTCTGCCATAACGGACCCCGTTAGGGCAGAGCCAGGGCTCCAGGACCCCGGGCTCTTCGAGGTCCCCTCTGCAACTCTCCAGGGGCCCCACCCACCTCCGGGCTAGTCTCCGGTGATCCCACAGCTTTCTCTCGAAGCGTCGCCGCGCAGAGACCCACGCCCCCAACCCACGCCCCGTAGCCCACAAAGAAACAGCCACAGACATCTTCCTGGGGAGTCGTGAGGATGTTTTTGTTTGGTTGGTTTTGTTCGGGATGTTTTTTAAAGAGCGTCATATAGATATTTATATATATAAATTATTAATGTGGGGGAAGGGCGAGGGGCATACATCGCAGTGGGGGGCGCGCACACGGGGGCTGGGGAGGGGCAGGGGCGGCACACGATGCTACGCAAAACAGCCACATCTAACAGATGAAATAATCACACCAAGGGGTGGGGGAGAGGCGGTGGCCACGGGGGTGGGGCGTGGGGGAGGGAGAAAGGCGGGGGCCAAGGGAGAGGGACCTGGTCCAAGATGCTGTGCGCTTTCCGCCCTCACCCCCGCCCCCTCCCCACCTCCGCACACCACAGGAGCCTTGGCCTTCCATCTGTCCCTTCCTCCTTCCTTCTGCCCAGAGGCCCAGGCCCTGGGACTGAGCGGCACCCCCCTCCGCTCTGAGCGGCAGGCGGGGAGGGAGGCCTCCTGGGTCCAGATGCAGGGGCCACGGGTGCTCTCTTGATCGATCGCAGGTTCTACAGCGGCTTGTCGCTTTCCTTCTTCAGGTGACTGGGGGAAGAGGGGGGCAGAGCAGGGACTGAGAGACTGAGGTCCATCCTGACCCGGCCCCTCTCACAGAGGATGGTGGGGAAGGGGTTCCCCTCCCACGGGAGCCACGCCCCTTCCCAGGCGGGCTGAGCTGCGTCCCCTCCGGCTGGCCTAGGCCTAGGGCGCCCTGCGGTACCTGTAGTAGTCCTCCTGGGCAGGGAGCGGCACACTGTGCAGCGGGTGATGGGCGTGCAGCCACTGCTGCTGCTCGAGCGCCAAGCGCTGCAGCTCAGCGGACTGCGCGTGCATGGCCTGCAGCTGGTGAGCTGCTGACATCGGGGCAGAGAGGGAGGCTGGCAGGTCCCGGTAAGGAGCAGCTGTGGGCAGGGAGGGCAGGGGCCACATGACTGACGGCGTACTGAGGTAGCCAGCCGCTTTACCTACAGAGGAACTGCCACTCATCAACTTAGGTGACAGCCAGTCCAGCAAGTTGCCAGGGGTGGTTAGGATTCAGGCCTCTTAGCCTGGCCCTCAAACCTGTGCCTCTCTTGGGCAGGGCCTCAGCCCTCCTACTCCCATTCCCAGCTCCTCTGGGCACCTCCTCATCTCTCCCCAAGCCCAGCCAGGCCAATCCCACCACCTAACTTCCTCCTTTCTGCCCTTCCCTCATGAGACGTTCCCCAACCCCGAGACCTCCATCCTTACCAAAGAGCTGGTGACGAAGAACTTCGTTCTCGTGCAGAGGGTGAGGAAGAAGGGGGTTGGGGAGGGTCCCAGCTGGGTAGGGGATCCGGGTAAGGTGAGACCCTGAGGCCAGGGGGTCAATGAGAGGGTGCACCGAGGCAGAGGCTGGAGGGTAGAGAAGAGGAAGGTGTCACCAGAGGGAGGTTTGGGGAAAGCCAGGCATTTGGGTGAAGGCATCCATGCCTGGGACGAGAGGTAGACGATCACACACTGGGAGATCCAGTGGATCAGGGAGGCACAATGGAGGAACTAGGGGCCTGGGAGATGGACAGGGCAAGACCCTACTGCAGTAGGGATGTACGTATGGCAGAGGACAGGAGATTACAGTTGTCAGAGGGACCTGAGGAATAGGGAGGGAGGAGTGGACTGTTGAGAGGAGACGGAAGAGGATAGGAAGTTTAGGAAATGAGACGGGAGGAGCTTAAAAGAGAGAAAGCACAAGGAGCCTGCAATGAACGTGACTGTGAGGCTAGACGGGGCAGTGTTCTGACAATAAGAAATGCGGTGAAAAGACAGTGAGTAAAGCTCGTTGTCAACTGTGATCCCACAACCAGAGCCACAAGGCTCTTTCCAGAAGGTCACAGATCTAGAGGCCGAGAGGAATATGAAACACCTCTGCCAGGGAGGGGAGAAGATGGCAAGAAACAAGAGTTGAATCCAGAGGAAGAAGAAAATAGTTACGTGAAGGGCTCAGAGACAGGGGCTGTGAGGGGAGGAAGACCGTGCTCCTTCAAAGGTTTCCACCTTGGGCCTCTATCGTGGGGGGGCACCAGACCTGAAGAGGGCTGGGGTGTGAGGAAGGGTCTCCGTGGCAAGGCTGGGGCAGGAGGAGACAGGCTGGGAAGGCAAAGACCAGGGCAGCAATCTCAGGAGAGAGGCTCAGGCCAGACGTGGGGAGGGAAGTCCTGGCCCGAGGAACGGAAGCACCCGATCACTTGCCAGGGGGGCAAGGTGGCCTCAAAGGGCCTGGGCAAGGAAGCAGGAGTCTCACCTGCATGGATGGCATCCTGCTGGTGGAGGTGCAGGTGAGAGTGGATGTGGGAGTGCTGGTGGTGATGGGGGGTCACGTTGAGCATCTGCAGCCGGGCCAGCGGGTCGTTGCCCAGGGCAGCCACCCTTTCTGCATGCTGCCTCTCAGCTGCCAGACGCTCCGCGTAGGACATGTCAGGCCGCAGGGCTGGCCCAGCTGCCAGCGCTAGACGTTCTCTCTCCAGGGGCCCCAGGCTCGGATGAAAGGGGAAAGGGTGCAAGCCAGGTGGGCCAGGCTGCAGAGCCAGGCCCCCGTGTCGGGGGAAGGGATCCAGGCCTGGCCCAGGGACCCCGTGTAGGGGTTCCAGCTCACTAGGCTTCACCTCGAAGCCAGGCTTGAGGCGGTCACGCAGGTCTCGTTCACGGGCTTCCCGCTCCCTCTCCCGGGCTGCTGGGTCACTGCTGTACAGGGCCGGGACATTGTAACCCAGGAGGCCCGGGTCCACTGCCCCCAGGGGCACGTAGAATGGATGGTTGCGATTTCCAGGAGACATGACGTGGGGCCGGGCGTATTCACTGAGGGTGCGCAGGGCTGGAGTGTCGGGACCCAGGTAGGGGGGCACTGTAGCCACAGCACTGCCCGGCTCAAATGGAGGGCGATGGGGCACTGGGCCGAGAGATGGGCACTCCACTGGAGCACGGCCCTCCTGAGCCAACTTCTGTGGGATAACGGAGAAGCGGGGTCAAAAAGGCAGGTTGGAAAGAGGTGGCTGGTCCTGGTCCTCAGCTGCTCAGGTCTCAGCATTGAATACCTAAAGCTTCAACTTATTGGAACTCAGCCTGCCAGGGACTTCCCTGCCCCTTCTCTTCCTATGTAGGTTAGTGGCTCTTCCTGCGATCCACAGGTACTCTGACCTGAGCTTGCCTTCCTCCAGCCCAGAGATGCAATTCCTCCCGCTGGAATCCTTTGGTCTCCATTTCCTGGGCTGCAGTGGCTCCTCCTCTCCGACAGGTGGCGCATGACCCCCATCCCCACCCCTCGAGCCTCCCCGAGTCGCGTAGAGGGCGGGCCAGAGGCGGGAGGCAGCGCGCGGTGACGCACTCACCACGCTGCGTTCCAGCTCGCGCTCCTTCTCGCGCTCGCGCTCCTTCTCGCGTTCCCGCTCGCGCTCGCGCTCCTTTTCTTCGCGCGCGCGCTGCTCGGCCTCGCGCCGCACCTTCTCCACCAGGTCGGCTCGCTTCTTGGCCAGCTTGGAGCCCTCCAGCGGCACGAAGTACAGATCGCTGCGCGCGCACGAGTTAAAGCCGCGGTCCAGGTGTTTGTTGAACCTGCCGGGCGCGGAGGCAGCGCGCGCTCAGCCCCTGCGAGCGGCCCCGCACCAGCGGCCGAGACCAGGGTCTGGAGTACTTTGAAAAGCACCACACGAACGAACGCAAGGCCCGTGCCGCGCCCGCCACCCCCCCAACCCCCCCGCCGCTCACCTGGCCGACTGGCTGGCGTGGCTGGGCACGTCTACCACCTTGGGAGGGGGCGAGGGGCTGCGGGCCGGGGGCGCCGGGCTCTCGGGGGCCTCATATTCCTCGGCCGGCTCCTGTTTGATCTGCGTGGCGCTCAGGGGCGGCCCTGAGGCGGGGGCCGCAGGCGGTGGTGGCAGGGATGACAGGCCCGAGGGGCCCGGAGGCGGCAGCGGCCCGGGCCCCACCGTGGGCGAGCCCGGCTTGAAGGTCCCTGGGCCTGCGGGCGGCGAGGCGCCTCGGTAGCCCGGTGGGGTCCCCGTTCGGAAGGAGGGCGGGGACCCCGGCTTGTATCCGGGCGGGGTGGCTGTCTTGTAGGCCCCTGGGGACGGGGCTCGCTTGCCATACGGCGGGGGCCCAGGTGGGGAGGCTGTCTTGTAGCCTGCTGGCGAGGAAGCCACTGTGGCGATGACCGTGGAAAGCGTAGACGAGGAGGTGGTGACCGGGGGCACCGGTGGGAAGGGGTAGGGCGCCCCTTGGGGGCCCTGGGAAGGAGAGGGGTGTGAACACGGGTAGGACCCTTGAGAGGAGGAAGAGGCATTGGAAGAGGAAGAGGCTGGGGGGCCGCTGGGACCTGCTTGGCTGTAGGCCACCTGGCTGTGAGGTGGAGGCAGGTGTGCGGGCCCTGGTGGGTAGGGCCTCAGAGACCCCAGGGAGGGAGACATGGCATAGGGGTGTGCGTGGTGGGCGCTACCGCTCTCCAGGGGGTGAGGATATGCCCCGGGTGGGGGCGGCGCAGAGCCCCCATGATGCTGCTGCTGCTGCTGTTGCTGGTGGTGGTGGTGATGTGTCGGGACTGGTGGGTGGGCAGTGGGTTGGCCTCCAGCTGAAGGAGGGAGGGGGCCTGGGTGGGCATTGCTGTTGGCCAAGAGGCGGCCATAGGGAGGAGGCGGGGGGGGACCCTGGCTCCACACAGCTTGGGACGGGAGAGAAGGCTGAGTATACTTGGGTGGCTGATTGGAGACGGAGAGGCTGGTGGGGGGAGGGAAGGAGTGGGGATAACTGGGCAGTGCCTGGGAAGCTGGGTACTGGGAGGCCGAGGCCGAGGCCGAAGAACTGGAAGAGGAGGCTGCTGCAGAGCTGCTGCTGGAGGACGAGTAAGGATACCTCATCGGCGGGGCGGGAGCAGAAGAGGTGGACGGAGGGGGCAAAGGGTGGGGTGAGGGAGCAAGAGCGGGGCCCTTCTCTGGGCCGGGAGGAAGTCCACCCATACCCTGCCCCATGGCATGGGGAGAGGGCAGATGCCCAGCTAGCGGCTGGGCCCCCAGGCCAGGAGGAGAGGCCGAGGCATTGTTAAGGGGTCTCAGGGCAGGCGGGGGAGGCAGGTTTGGTGTCACGTGGGGGAAGGTGGCTGGTGGTGGAGCAGACGGTAGGTTTCCACCAGCTGGGGTGTTGGGCGGCTTTGTTGGGGGAGCACCACCAGCCCCAGAGCCTGATATTGAAATGGGGTTGGGGGGCTGGGGGTGCTGCTTACCCCCACTAGGGGCCCCCACTGAAGCGGCAGCCCCTCCCCCCTTGGGGCCCACTGGGGGTCCAGACAGAACTCCTCCACCAGCGCCCCCAGGATAGAGCTGTGGATGAGGGGGCGGGGCCCCTGGAGGAGCCTGGAACATTCGAGATGTGGGAGGCTCCATGGGAGCATGATACCCAGTGGGTGTCCCCGCAGGATGGGATTCAAAGCCAGGCTCTGGCTGTCGGGGGGTGCTATCTGGAGGGGGAGGGGAGGGAGGAAAGAGTGGAGGTGGATGGTACGGGCGGGCTGGGCCCTGGGACAGGCCAGAAGACGAGTCAGAGTCATTCTCCACGCTTCCAGGGCTGTAGATGCTGGGGGACGTGCTTCGGTTATCCTGGTCGATATCCCTAGGGTCGCTGCTGCCATCATCATTAAGGCTCCGCCCGTCCAAACTATCCAGATCGGAGGGAGACTGTGGCCGAGGGAGCTCCTGCTGTAGAAGAGGGAGGGCCATTTTTCCCTTTCCTTTTCCTTCCTTGCTTCTGGATTTGGGGCCTCCCTCGCACAAAATAACCTCCCGCTCACAGCACACCACTGTACCACGATGCGATGAGTACTCCTGCTCGAGCCCACCTCCCTGCCATCCGGGGATTCCCCCACTCCCCCCACAGTCTCTGCTGCTCCCCAGCAGCCGTCTGAGTTCCCTCCTCAAGTGTCCGTCTCTAGCACCTTCTCCCAATCCACAGCTGAACCCAAATCCCTGTCTTCCACCAGCCCATCTGCCATCCTCTCATCTCATCTACCCCTTTAACTAAACATCCCGGAAACCACTGGTTCTTAAAAAGGCCACTTCTGCATGCTCCTTATGATTTATTTGTTCCTTCCACTGAGACCCCTCAGCCTGGATCTCCTCCCCAGCCCCTGCACGAAAGCACCTAGAAGAGGAGAGGCTAGAATCCCACACTCTTCCAGTCCCCTTCTGGCCCTGCCTGATCATCTGACAGTCTGGCCAAAGCCCTGCAGATCTGACTGACACATAGGCTACTTTAATAAGCACGAGGATAAGACTTTCCTCTCATATTCCAGGCAAAACTAAAATAAGAACTGTGAGCAAAAGGAAGTTTGGGTGAAAGAATGGTCAGAAAATGGGTCAGGATGGCTGCAAGGGTCTCCCACCTCAGTTTTGGTCTTTTTTGGCGCGTTGGTCTCCTCACTTTCACTCTCCGAGATCTCCTCACTCCGGCCCTGCTTGCTGACCTTGGGGGTGGAGGCTTCCTCTACTCGGGCCTTCTGTTAGAGAGAAAGAAAATTCCTGTCCTATACCTCCCGAGCTCCACCAGTACCCTCAGCCAGACAGGAAGTTCTCCCCGACACACATACACACCATCAGCCCTGGTGCCTGGGCATCCTGTTGCAGGACATGGGGACAGAATACCTTGGCCGTCTGCCTAGACTTCTCGGCTTTGCCATCGCTGCTGGACGTGCTGACCCCTCCAGGGGAGGCCCGGCCCCTCGATCTCAGTTCTTCCCGGGGCCCAGGGGCCTCTTTCTTCCGTCCACTCCTCATTGACATCTGAGGGAGAAGGAAGCAAGCAGATAATGTCGTTTTCTACATTGCACCTCACTTTATCATGTACCTTATTTCTATTCTTCCCCTCCAGTGGGTGTCCCAGAAGGATGGGGTTCAAAGCCAGGCTCGTCTGCTGGGGGGTGGAGGTGCTGCCTGGCGGTGGAAGAGAGGGAGGAAAGAGTGGAGCTGGGTGGCAGGGGCGGGGCTGGGCCCTGGGACAGGCCAGAAGCTTCCCTGCCCCTGATCTTTCGTGTTTCTCATTTTAGCTCCTACTCACTGAGTCTTTATTCTGTCGTGTCTTCATTCTTCAGGCTGTGGAGACCCCATTCTCCTCCGCCTGGGCAGCTGAATACAGAAACTTATCTGCTTCGCCCTAAGTTCCCCACAGCTGTGGCCTAGGAAGCAGGGTCTCCAAGTTTCCAGTACAGGCACCTGGAACTCACACGGTCTGTTTTCAGTGAAGCCTGTTGGAAAAAGACCATCAGAGTCTCCAAACTGGGGCACACTGCTCTGAAGGGGACACTACTGTGCCTGTCAAGGGGCTGAGTAAGCAGCCGAGCCATGAGACACTGCTGGCGTGCCCATGGGTCGTCCCAGCCACCTGTGGGGGCAACTCTGCCGGCAATAGCCTCCCTTTCATCTCGTGGGACGGCAGAAAACGCCGAGGTGCCTATGCACCCCACTTCAGGAGATCACACTGTTTCACCCTTCATGATCCCTAGGAAATAGATGCACGCCCACGAATTCCACCGAGCCTCTAAAAGGAGCATAAAGAAATGTAGCTGAAGTATTAGCTAATTTATGAAGTACCTTCTCTACGTCAAGCCCTTACATGTACAATTTCACTTAATATTTACAACCAACCCTGAAAAGGAGGTATTCTTATTATCCCCATTATATAGGTGAAGAAACCGAGGCTCAAAGATTGTGACTGTGACTTGCCCAACTTCGTGTGAGAAATACACAGTGAGGAACCAGTGACAGCCCCAGAATCAAGCCCCGTCTCCCTGACTTCAAAGCCCACGCTCGCTCTTCAGTACTTAGCTGTACTCTCATCAGAAGTTGGTGGGGAGAATTCTCAGAAGGCCTAGATCAGTTCCAGAGATATGAAAAGAAACTTTTTTCACGTCAGAGTAGCTGGGAGAACAATGTCCCATTCTACAATGCAAAGGCACACAGCCCGACCAAGCCCAAGACCAAACCTAGGTATCCCCAAAGTGCAGAACTTCAATTCTGAGACTCTCATGAGACCCCTGCTCTAGGGCTTGCGTTCCCTAAGGCTAGAGGAAAAGTCAAGGCTCTCACTCTACCAACCAAATCAGTGAACATCAGTGGGTAAACAAGACAAATGTACACATTTGTAAGCCTATCTTCCCACCTGGCTTAGACAGGGACTCATACCTCCTCACGGCCTATCTACATATCTCTATCTACATAGCCAGCAATTTTCATTTGCACTTGTTTGTATTTCTTGCTAAGTGTCACATCTCTCCATATTACTAACCGTAAGATCTTTTAAGAACAAAAATGATATCTTCTTACTGTTTTCTTCCTTTCTGTATTCCCCACAGATGTCATATATATATGGGTGTTCTGGTCTGTTCTTGCTACTGACCTTTAAACCCACTAACTTCAGTAGGTCTTCTCGAATGAAGTGCTGCTGGCCTCAGTGGAAATGGAGTAGGCTTAGCCACCTATTCTGAGTTAGTTAGGAGGCCTGGCTAGGGAAATAGCCTTTCTAGATTCTGTAGCATATTTTTCCCAAGGAATACAGAGTAAATACCTCTCACTCACCTCCACTGAACCCTACTGAGGGATGCAGTGAGGGGTGAGCCTAACCTTTCCAGGAAACTTAATAACAATTTACTTACTTAGAGTCCCAAAATAGCTGGGGCGGAGCCCCCTGTCTTCTGAACTTACAGCTGATGCTCTGCCCAGTACACCAGCCATTTCTCTTCCATTACAACTATTACCACATTTTTGAGTTGTTGTGTGAATTGGTTTTCAAATACTGTCAACCCCCCCCCCAAAAAAGCCAAAGAACAAAACCCAACATAACAAAAGGGGAAAACAATCCTAACAAAAGCACAAGAGAGATGACTGTGACTGGTGTGTCTTTGCCAGCCCCTTAAAGGGGGGTGCTCATCTCTCCTTCCTATCACAGAACCTGTTCATGGTTGGCGAGAGTCAGGGGATCCAAAAGGTCAGAGAAAGGCAGGGATGTACCTGAAGAACAGAGCAAGCCTCGCGTGGCCCTCCCCCACCTCAACTTCTTTAATCAGTTAAAATCTGATAAAATTAGCAATGAGTAGCTCTGAAGGAGAAAAGCAGTCATAAAAGGGTAGGTGACCCTGGGGAGGAGTGGCAGGAGAGAGAAGGAGGTAGGGTTGGGTTATATATACATTCCAGAACCTGGAGCATGTTTTAGCACCAACAAGCGGAGCTACCCTCCTTCCTGTCCTAGTAGCCGGTCACTGTAACTCCGATCTATCTGTAAGCACCTACTATGTGTCTGCAAAACACTAAGCACATTCACCTTTCAGCACCTTACTGCAAAAGCAAAAGGACAAAGGCCAGATTGCGGAGGTGAAAACATGAAAAATAGGGAAAGAGTCTCTAAGTAAGAACAAGAAAAGAAATTAAGGGAGAAATCTGAGGAGGCTGTCTGAAGGAATACACTCGAGGCACAAGGCTTTCTAGGATGGGCTTGCAGGGTGAATTCCAGGATCTTTGGCCCAGCCTCCACCATCATTCCAGACCTGCCAGACTCACAAACCAGTCCTAGATAACAGTGCAGCCCAGACCAGCAGATAACAAGGCACTGGCCTAAGCCTTAGAATCTACAGTGGTCAGAGGGGCCTCAGATATCATCTTATCTATAATCCCTTCATCTGACAATGAAGCTGAGTCTCAAAGAAAGAGAAGTGACTTGCCCAAGGTCACAGTTAGTTAGAGGTACAGCCAGGACTAGACCCAGGTCTCCCGGCTCCTGTTCTGGAGTATTTCCACTACACCAGGCTGTTCCACAGCCCTCTCCCCTGGGCCACCCTCACCTGGGATGGGCATGGAGAGCCCAGCCATTCCTACAAGGTCAGAGAAACAGAAGGTCCAAGGTTAGCTGAGGGAAGCGGTCACTGTGGGGATAGTCTGGGAAAGACGAAAAGGGATACTTGGGAAGGAAGACTCAAGTTTAAGAAAATGGAAGAATACCTGTGCAAAGAAGCAAAAAGACTATACAAAAAGTCCCTAATAATGAACTGCCAAAAGATGGTATAACTTGGAACAGGAGCATTTCTATCCTCCCACCATGCCTAAAGGGAGGGACTTAGAGAAACAACTATGACCTGCAAGTAATATGTCTACCTGTTCCTGGATGGAAGGGGGTGGACCCCTTGGGGAACCTCCTCTCCATGAGCAGCACCAGAAACATCCTCCAGAATCCAGCCAAGAGTTCCAAGGGCATAGCCAAAGGCCCAGTCAAGATTCTGACCCCCCAACTATTAGCCATCCCACTGGATCATTGCCATGGCAACAAAATGGCAGAACCTGCCCCTCAACAGTCCATCCCAGGGGTCCATCTGCCAGCAACTCCCCCTACAGTTGCCAAAGCACCTCCTGTCCTCCTATAGCACCCTCAGGGAAGGGAGCTTAAGAGTACCTACCCCAGTAGAAATAAGTCCATGCACAAAGGGAAATCTCTGAGCACAAAACAGTAATGAAGATCCACCCCCTCTTAAGGAAACCCCAGCTAGAGGGGCAGTGGGTGCTCCGGGGATTTGAGGATGGGGGTCACAACTTGTTTGGAGTGCCTATAAGACTGCCCAATTCTCTCCTCTGTTTCCACCCTCCCAGAAACCCTTGCTCCCTAACTCTCCCTTCAGGGTTCCAGTCTTCCTCCTCACCAGTTGCAGGAGGACCCACGCTACTGGGCCCCGGTGTGCCCCTCGCCAAGAAGTACCTGTGTCTGAGATTGGAAAAACAAGGTCAGAGGTGACCCGGGGTAGGGGAAAGAAAATTGAGTCACAAAGGCATCACTTTCCCACTTCCACCGGGAACACGCCGGGTTCTTCTTCTCAAAGGTGGCCCTCTCAGAGCCCCCCGTTTCCCCAGGTTCCATTCTCCTCCCTCATCAGCTACAGTCCCTCTCTTCCCACCTACCACACCCCTTCCCCATTTCCCAACTCCCTTCTACACCTAGCACCCCGAAACCCAGGCTCTGAAACCCGGGTTCTGGGCCTTTGGGGCTTTTCCTGGAGTCCTCATGCCCCACCTCGCTGCCATCTCTCCATTCCTTTTTGCCTTCGCCCCGAAGCCCCCTCACGGGCATCCCATTTTTCCTCCGCCGACCCTCCACCTCGGGGTTCCTCTTTGGGTCCCAGGGTCCTGGCTACCCTCCTGCCCCATCAGCCCTCCTCCTGAGATCCTCCCACCTCCCCCCACCTTCCCGATCCTCCGGGTACCCTGGCCCCCATCCCTCCTCGGGGGCCGGCCCCACCCCCTGAGCCCCCAGCCTCAGGCCAGGCAGTGCCCGCAGTGGGGGACCGGATCGGGAAAATAACAAATGGAGGCGGCGGCGGCGGCGGCGGCGGGAGGGGGAACTACGAGGGGTGGGGGTGGGGAGCCGCGGGCCAGCACCCGGGCGGGCCCGAGGCCCGGGCCGCGGCAGATCTTACCTGGTTGTAGCTCGGGACGGCTGGCTGGCTCCGAGCGGGATTCGGGGCTCCGGCGCCTCCGGGGGGCGGCGGCGGCCGCTCCCCCGCCCCCCTCTCCTCTTCCCGGCTTCAGTCGCCGCCGCGACGGCGGCGGCGGCGGCCCCGACCCCCCCGGAGGGCGGCCCCCATCCCCCCTTCTACCCCACCTGGCCCGGATCGCCCGCCCGCCTCCGGAGCAAATCCCGATCCCCGCTCTCGCTCGGCCCCTCCCCAGGCCCGCCGCCTCCCCAGGCCACCCGGAACGCCCGGGCCGCGCAGCCCGCCCCCGCCGCGCCGCCGCCCGCCCCCGCGGCCCGGCTGGCGCTCCGCTCAGCTCCGACCCGCCGCCCGCCGCCCGCCGCCCGCGCCCGCCCCGCGCAGCCCGCACTCGCGCGATCCCCGGCCCCCTAGGCGGCCTCCGCCCGCGGCCCCCGCCCCTTGCCGGGCGGCCGTCTCCCTCGCCCCCTCCTGGCCCCTCCCGGAGGCCGGCGGTCCCCCCGAAACGGGTCCCGGCCCCAGGCCCCGGCCCGACGCGGGGCTGCGGGCGGGCGGGCTGGGCTGCGCGTCCGGCGACTCGCACAGGAAAGCGGACGGCGAAGGGAGGGAGCTTGGGAGAGGGGGATGGGAGAAGGGAGGAAGAGGGAGAAGGAGGGAGCGCGGAGGAACGGAGGAGAGAGGGGCCGGGAGGGAGCCGCTAGGGAGGGAGCGCGAGGCGAGCGGCGAGGCGAGGGGGGGGAGGGGGATCCGGAGAGGGGGAGGCGCCGTGCGAGTTGGCAGAGACCGAGGCCGAGGGGGCCTGGGCGCGGGGAGGGGTTCGCTCAGGCGGAATGCGGGGAGCCCGCGGGCCTGGCGCGGGAGAGGGCTAGGTAGGAGGGGCCGTGGGTTGTATGGGCAGTTATGAGGGAGGCTGGAGAAGTTTGGGGGCCAAGGGGTGTGCGGTAGAGGTGAGGGGGGGAGCCTGTGGGTTTGTGGCAGAGATGGGGTAATGGAGTTAGGTTGGAGAGATTGAGCTTCTTGGGGGCCACGGGGGCAGTGAGGTGTGTGACACGGGGAGGGGAAAGAAGCTTGGGGTGACAGCGTCTTTGGCGGACATGTAGCAGAAGAGGTTTGGGAGGGCATTTGTGAGAGAGAATGGGATGGAAGTTTGGTGTCATAAGGAGGGGAAGAAATTGAAAAGATGGAGACATACACAGGAGGATGGGGTTTCTGGACGAGAGTGAAGAGTTTGGGGGTGATTGGTGTTGGGGAAAGAACAGCAAATATAAGAATTTGGGGGAATGACAAGTCTAGAGATGTCATGTGGAGAGAGAAGGGAAAGCAAGAGGAACCTTAAGAAAGGATGGAGACGGTGGGACCAGATGCAGATTCTAGGGGACTGGGTTCTGGGTGGGAGAGGAAGGTGGAAGATGGGGCGGGGGGATGGCTGGGTTCCAGGGGGGGGCAGGGGGGTTCCAAAAGAGCTGAGGAGGGTTTCATTTGGCAAGACAAGGTAGATAGAATGGAGTGCGGGTGGAAGGGAGTGGTAATGAAGATGAGAAAGAAATGTAAGATAGACAAGGCCTTTGGTGGCCATGCGGAGGAGGAGGGAAATTCAGTGATAGGGAGGACAAGCTAGGGGAGATGGGAAGGGAAAGCAGTAGAAGGAAATGGTAGGAATGGGGGTGCATGAGCGTTCATTTATGGGAGTGGGACACCATCCTCAGGCCCTCTGGCTGGTAGCAGCTCCATTTTCCTTCTCAAATCTGTTCGAAGTCATCACTCACAGTACTTTGGGCTACAGGGAAGGGGTCCGGTGGGGATTAGGCTCCACGTGGAAACAACCCCAGGTGTCGTGATCATTCTAATGTGGAGACAGTTCCACCCCAGACCCCTCTCCAGGCAGCCTGTGTCCCTGACAGTCCCCAGCCACTCCCAGTCTTCAGCCAGGAGGCCAGCACCCCCGGTCCCCACCCCCCCAGAGTCCCCTGGGCTCTCTCCCTGCCCCACACCAAGCAGCAACATCTCTCAGGACAAAGGACACCAAGACGCTGGGTGATTTTTGGCAGCTGAGATTGGGAAGGCCAGAGAATGGGAGGGAGGCAGGCTGGGAAACAGGAAGAGCTGGAGCCGGAGTCTGGATTGGGAGCCCTCAATAGTGCTCCAGATTGGGGCTGGGGCTGGGGCTGGGGGTGGTGTGTGTGTGTGAGCCCGTCAGCTAGAGGCCGAGGGTGGGCCCTGAAGGTAGGATCCCACCAGGCTTCTGAGAAGGAAGGAGCTTGGCTCTGTAGCAACTAGTAGATTTTGCCTCATATTTCCCTGGGCCAGGCTCAGCCAAGTTCTAGGAATACCCAGAAGCTCTAAATGGATTCTATGGCACCGGGGAACCTGAGCAGGAAGGCTTCCCTGGCCTAGGAATGAATCACCACTCTTCAGACTGTTGAACTGGTTGGCACTCACTTTATTACCCCAGTCCCACCTTCCTTATCCCTCAGGGCTTTCCAGACAGCTCCACCCTGCCCGCCCCCGCTGCCCACTCCCTTCATCTGTGTCCTAGGAGAACCCCAGCTCCTTCTCCCCACCCCCCAACTTTGTTCCAAGACTCCTCCTCTCCCCATGGTCCCCCCTCCATTGCATTTCCTCCCTGTCTGCACTGTTCAGTTCAGTCCCCCACTGGGCCCTGGCCCAGGCTCTTCCCAGCTCCTTTCCAGGCCGAGCTCTTCTCCCTCCTTTTTTAACCACTAAGGGATGGGCTAGGATGGTGACATATCTGAGCCTAAAAGAAAAACTTAGGCAGTGGTAGAAATGGGATGAGGAGAGTGAGAAGAGAAGCCAGGGCCTACCCCCTCCAATTCCTCCCCTACCTGAGGGCCGGGCTCACAATTCAGCTTCAGGGAGCGTCACACACACCCCACCGCCATCCCTCACCCCAGCTCCCTCTCTGGCCCCGGTCCCCCACGACCCACCCGTCTCCAGGCAACGGCACAAAAGGAAAGTGGAGAGAGGGGCCTGGGAGGCCCAGGCAGAGCTAGCTGTAACCCAATCCAAGCCAGTACCTGAGCGGTTGGGTCGTGGGGGGCATGAGAAGGCGACCTAGCAAGGAGGAAAGGGCAGAGGTTAGGAAATGTGGCTCCGACCAGGAGTTACTGAAGAAAGATGGATATAATGGACCCTAGAGAAAAGTACGGTGTGCCCCCAAGGGAAACAGAAAGGGGCACCAGGAGACAGCAGAGAAGGGAAAGCTGAGATGCCCGCGCTGGAATGAAGAGGCACAGAGGCCGGGGCAAGAAACTCTTCGACTGAAAAGGGCTGAGTTGTCAGCGACACAGGAGGAGAAAAGCAGAGAAACGGGTCCTGCCCATACAGAACGGGAATCCTCTTCCAGTCCTGGAGCTGGGCAGGATGGCAGAGGGGGCCCAGGACCAGAACTCAGAGAAGAAACAGAGTGGGAGGCCCACAGAGGGAGCAGCCTTGCAATTCCTCCCACCCTCGCCCTGGAGCCAGTGCAGTCAACAGCCTACAGAAGCTTGACTCCCTCTAGTGGCCGCAGCTTCCCCCAGACCCTGCCGGCTCCACCCCGGTATCCGAGCCCTGGAGGGGGCTCCCCCTCCCCCCTCCTCCGCCCCCACCCCCCTCCTCCGCCCCCCTCCCCCCTCCTCCCCGGTTGTTCCTGGGTTCCCATCTCAATGCTGGGGCTCCGCTGGAGCTGAAGGGTGATAGTGCATCTCCCCAGCCACACACTGGCACCCTTCTCGCAGGCTGACCCAGGGAGGGGCCCGTTGAGTACCCCAGGTCCTGAATCTCCAGTTTACTGGAAGGCTGTTTCCTCAGGCTTCTGTACCCCCAGTACCATTCTTCCCTCGCTCCATGGTACCATTCTTCCCTCGTACCATCCTTTCCTCCCCGGGTCCCCACCTTGCAAGGGGTGCTGCCCAGGCAGTGCTGGTCCATCCCAGAAGCAGCCAGGACTTGGTCTGGGAGAGGCCCAGTACCGGAGCTGCTCCAGCCCACAGCTTTATCCCTTCTCTGGTCAAGGCCCTTGGTGAATCTGCAAACCCTTTGGATCCCTTTCTCCAAAAATGCATATACACACACAATTTTTGATACTTTTAGGAATTCTGGGACCCCAGGTTAAGAACCCCTAATTCACCTGGGTCCTGGGGCCAGGCTTGCTGCTGACAAGGCAGGGCAATGTGCTCCCTACCTGGCCAGGGTGAGGTAGGCAATGCCATCCTCCTGGCCTATTTGTTGGGTTTCTTCCTCTTTCTGTGCCCTCCCCAGCTCTGCTATCCAGTTTCACCGACTTCCACGAGCTCCATCTTCTCTCCCCTCGTGTGGACGAGAGTAAGACTCCTCAGACACAGTAATGCACGGTGACTCAGACTTTAATGGTGGTACTCATTTCAACGCCACAGAGGTGCTGGCAGCTGTGGAACACGGCACGGGGGAGTGAGACGGTGCTCAGGTGCAGCTGCAGGAAGAACGAACGAGGGGGAAACGGGCTGGGGAGAGAGGGACAGGGGAGGAGCCCCGGGCACACAGCCCCACCTCTGGACCAAGCCAGGCTGCGGTTAAGGCTTGGCACGCACACAGGAACCCTCATCGAGGCCCCTTTCTGGGACCCTTCCCGTTCCAGCAAGACCCCCACCCCAGGCCATCTCAGAATCTACAGTCACATGAAATACAGACACATGGTCCCGTCCAGTCAGGCCAGTTTCTGGCCCTGGAGTTATGAGGAAGTGAATCATTAATAGGATGAATGAAAATTAAATAAATGAATAAATAATATATCAGCGCCTTAGGCCAGGCCTGAGCACGCAGCCAGCACTCCCCTCCACTCAGCACTGCGCAGTTCCTGCCTCATAGGCAACCTGGAAACGAACAGACCCAGCGCAACGCACACATGACACATGGCCCCTCTACACACCGCAACAACCAACCCTGACGCTCCAGCACAGACCCTGATCGGTCTTCCGTGGATGCCCTTACATCCTCAGTCCATGGCCAGTTTTTGAGGAGGGAGAAGAGAAAGGAAGGAGGAGTGGAGAGTGTGGAACCCAGAGTGGGCGAGAGCGGAGACAGCAGGGGCTGGACCAGCCAAGGAGCAGCGCAGCAGGTCAGCCGGGGTGTCTGGGGTGAAATTTCGAGCAGGACCGGAAAGAAGAGGTTCCAGGAGGACGGGCGAGGGGTTCCAAGTCTCCAGGCAGGTAGAGGGATCACAGCACGCTGGGATTGCGGAAATTATGTCCAGCGAAGCGAGCTTCGTCCCCCAGCTCTTCTTCGATTCTGAGAGAGGTGAGTCAGAAAGGAAACAGTCAGGGAAGCAGGAGGACCGCACCCCCCTTCCCGTGGGGCCGCCATCCTCCAAGCCCCTCGCACCACCTGCTCCCGGGTCCTGGCCTGAGCCGGGGCATTCCCTGGCTTTCCATGGGCCGTCAATCAGGCCATCTGTAAACCCATCAATCAAAAACAAGTATTTTCTGGATGCCTACTGTTTGTTCTCCAGGCCCCGGGCACTGGAGATGAAATGGTGGAGAAACACAGCTTATAACCCCCTGGGTCCTGGGCTTCCATTCCCCGGGTTCCCTCACCTCATGAGCTGGTTGTACTTAGCCAGACGCTCAGAACGGCATGGGGCACCAGTCTTGATCTGAAACACCCCAAAAGATAAGCAGCTCAGTGGCCGCCCTTTGCCCCGTGAAAGAAAACTTACACTCCCTTGAGATTCCCCCAACACCCGCAAACACCTGGAAGGAGAAAGCCACCTGAGCCTAGAACCCACCAATTGCACAAAGGGCTCCCTGGCGCTCACCTGGCCTGTGCACAGCCCTACCACCAGGTCCGCAATGAACGTGTCCTCAGTCTCTCCCGAGCGGTGACTCACCATGACCCCCCAGCCATTCTCCTGGGCCAGCTTGCACCTGCATCCGTACAGCAGCACTGAGCCCCAGCCCCTCACGCCCGCCCCCTCTTCTCATCCCCTATGTTGGTCAAGAAACATCTGGAGGGAAGCTGTCCGGGAGGGGAGCAGGGAATCTGGGCGGAGGGAGCAGAACCAGGAGAGCCAGGAGAGCCAGGAGAGCCGTGAAAGTGACTCCAGGTTCCCTGCCCCCTTCAGCACTTGTGGCCAAGACTGGGCTGGGAGCACTGGTGAGAGGCATCCTGCAGAAACGGGCTGAGTCAGGGACGCGAGGCACTCACGCTTGGATGGCTTCGGTGACCGAACCGATCTGGTTGACCTTCAGCAGCAGACAGTTGCAGGCCTTCTCCTCCACGGCCCGCTCGATTCGCTTTGGGTTGGTCACTGTCAGGTCATCACCCACAATCTGGATCCCCACGTTGGCTGTGAACTTGGACCAGGCAGCCCAGTCGTCCTGGTCAAAGGGGTCCTCGATGGAGACCACTGTTGGGAGAGCGATGAGGAAGCTCTGAGTCAGGCAGGAACACCCCGCTTAGATTCCCTGAATGGACAGATCAGACCCCCCGGCCAACTCAGCCTCCTCACCCCTGCTTCCCCTGAAATAAGCCTGCCCTCACTGCTTCTTGATTCCTTCATAAAACCTTTCAAAACACAAGAGTTTAGAAACTTTCTCACAACCTATCTTTGTATTTTCCCATTTTCTACCAGGAAGCCCTTCCTCGTTGCTATTCTAAAAACTTCATTCTGCAATTTATGTCTATTTTCTCTCGCTCTGTCTCAGGAACCGGAAACCAACTGCCTCCATTCAGGGGTAAAAGCCACTGGGGAACCTAGAGAGGGTGATTCAGCACCTCCTCATCCACGTCACATCCAGCTCCATTCAGCATCCAGTTTTCTTTGTTGTTGTCTTGTTTTGTTTTGTTTTTTGCCACACTGGTGGCTTATGGGATCTTAGTTCCCTGACCAGGGACTGAACCCGTGCCCTCGGCAGTGAAAGCGCAGAGTCCTAACCACTGGACCGCCAGGGAGTTCCCCAGCATCCAGTTTTATCAGCCAGAGATCCTGAACTGTGCTAGTTCCAGTCACCCTCTCACCATGCCTGGTTCCTCCCAAACCCGCCCCCTGATCCCAGCAGCTTCAGAGATCATGACTTTAATCAGGGTCCAAAGCAGATGGAACAGATTCACCACAGGTACCTGCACATTTGCACAACATCCAAAGCCCAGCCTCTGCAGGAGGCTCCTTCACCCCATCCCTGGTTCTCAGGTTCTTCTCAGGACATCTCTCCCTGGCACCCGGGTCAGCACCCCCCCGTAAGGTCCAGAGTTGTCCCCAACACATCCCTGCCTGCCCCCTGCCCTCCCCCTGCCACAGCCCTTGCTCTCACCAGGATAGTCCCTGACAAAGTCCTGGTAGAGGGCCCCCAGCTGGTCCCCAGTGATGTATCGGGAAGGATTAGCGGGAGACTTGAAGTCCAAGTCGTATTTCCCATCACGATAAAACTCCGAGGCGGCGACATCCATGCCAATGACGATCTTTTCTGTGTAGCCAGCCTTGTCAATGGCTTCCTTCACCAGCTCCAAGGCTGGGGATGGAATACAATGGGCGAGGAGGAGTGAGAGAAAGAAAGAAATTCGGAACAGAAGTGGAGGGCTGTTGCTAGGGAGAGGTCTGGCTAAGGTTGTTTTGGGGTTATTCCCAGGTGTGCGACGAGCAGCCCACCTTTTAGAAAGGCAGAGGAATGGAATTGTGTTAATAATAGTTTTTTTTTGTTTTTGTTTTGGCCGCACCGCACGGTGTGTGGGATCTTGGTTCCCCGACCAGGGATCGAACCGCAGCCCCTGCATTGGAAGCGTGGACTCTTAACCACTGGACCACCAGGGAAGTCCCATAGTTTTGTTTTTTTGTTTGTTTGTTTGGTTTTAAATAGCTATAATTTATTGAGGGTTTAACTATGTCACCTAAGCACTTACACATATGATCTCATTTAATCCTCACCATGATGCTAAGAGGTAGATACTGTTGTTATTCCCATTTTACAGACGAGAAAGACAAGCACAGAGAAGTTAAGTGAGCAAGATCACCAGCCAGTAACTCTTCAAGTCAAGGTTCAAATCCAGGCAATGTGGCCCCAGAAAGTTAACTCTTAGCCACTACCTGCCTGTAGAGTTTCTCTTCACTATAAGGTTTCTACCAGGGCAGAGAAAGACTAGAAATCCTAGAAGTCTAAGAGGTTGGGGTGGGAGTGGGATAGATTTGGAGCGGATTCCCTGGAGTTTGGTGTATCTCATCAAACCGAGGATCCATCGGAGTTAAAGGTGGGGATGGATCCCACAGGTCACCTAGACCATCTCCCAGCATCCCCAGGGGCTCCAGTGGGAACTTGCAGACGCTAGCAGATCTGGCTGGGTGGATAAAGAATGTCCCCTTAGGCCTGCCTGGGACTTTGTTAGGCCCTCTGGCACCCACTCCGAGGACTGGAACCTCTTGGAATTAGCTCAGGGACCCTCACGCAGCCTCCTCGGGACTTGGTGAAATGTGTGGCCCTTCCTGATGTCCCGGGATGGAGTGAGACTTAGAGCTAGGAGTGGGGCTCCTGGCCTCACCTTCACTGTTCTCCAGGATATTGGGGGCAAAGCCACCTTCATCTCCCACGTTGGTGGCATCCTTGCCATACTTGTCCTTGATGACACCCTTGAGTGTGTGATAGACCTCCGCCCCGAGTCGCATGGCATCCCGAAAGCTCTCGGCGCCCACTGGGAGGATCATAAACTCCTGCATGGCCAGCTTGTTCCCAGCATGGGAGCCCCCATTGATCACGTTGAAGGCCTGGGAGCCACAGGAGGAAAGAAAAGTCACAGAGCACTTCCCTCTCCGCCCCTGGGAGTGTCAACCCAAAATCCCAAACTTCCTCCAGCTTCCTGGACTCAGAGTCCCCCGTCCCCATCCTTTCTCTTTAGCTGCGCCCCATCAGTTTCCTCCCATCGGTCCTCACGAGGCTTCATACTCCCTCCCCACCCACCCCTGGGAGAGGCAGGTCTAGTCTCACCGGCACAGGCAGGATGAGGTCTGAGTTCCCGGCCAGCTGAGCAATGTGGCGGTAGAGGGGCAATTCCTGCTCGGCCGCCCCTGCCTTACACACGGCCAGGGACACACCCAGGATGGCATTGGCCCCAAACTTGGCTGGGAGATTACAGAGGAAGACACTGAGCAAACACGTCCCCTTCCCCTTCCAGGCCCCGCCTCCACCTATACTCCCCAAAAGGAGCCGCTAAAGGAGACCACCCCCCCTCCTCCCTCTCCACTCCTGCAACACCTCATGCATCCTCTCCTGAAAATAGTGGGGGGCGTCAAGGGGAGGTGATTGGAAAGGGCAGAGAGCGGCACTATTGCTAAACATCCCTGAGACTATCTGCCACCAACTCCCCCCTCCTTATGCTGCAAAGTTCTCCCCTCTGTCTAATGTCATTCCCTCCCACTGGCGTTAAACTCATGGTTTCTTGAAGGGCTAGTCCTCCTCGGGTCATCCTTCTCTTTTTTTTTTTTTGGCCACACCTCGCGGCATGCAGGATCCGACCAGGGATCGTACCCGTGCCCCCTGCAGCGGAAGCTCACGCACAGAGTCCTAACCACTGGACCTCCAGGGAAGTCCCAGGTCATCCTTGCTAAGAAGCCCCCCACAGTGCTGGCCCCTCAGTTCTCCATCTGCTCCGTGAGTTTCCTCCCCACCCCCACTCTCTCCCAGCCGCTGCTTACACTTGTTCTCGGTCCCGTCCAAGTCCAACATCAGGTTGTCCAGCTTCTCTTGTTCCACCACAGAGAGACCCTGTGAGCAGAGCCTCCATCACCCAAAGCCAGGATGAAGGCTGGACCCTAAGCCAGAGGGCCCCCTACATCCACACACAGGCTCACATCTAGCCAGGGTCCAGCCAGGTTCCTGCAACAGCGGCCTGTCTGGATTAGGGGACCTGAAGCTCCATGGGAGCAGGGGGCATCCTTCCCCGGTAACCATGATTCCCAAGAGGTGGCCCTTTCTCCCTCTTCTTCATCCTCCCCTAATCCAGGGTTCCTTCCAGGACCCTGGTCCCCACCCCCAGCAAAGAGCAGGCCTCACTGAGCTGATGAGGGCCGGGGCGATGGTGGTGTTGATGTGGTCCACTGCCTTCAGGACACCTAGGGAGAGGTGGAGAGGTCAGGCTGGCTCAGGCCAGGAGGGGCCAGAAGAGAAAAGGTGGGGGGAAGGCATGCAGGAAGAGGGCTGGGGACTGGTGTGAGGTCCCCAGTGGAGGGATGGGAGAGCCGGGAAAAGACAAAGGGCCTCACCTTTGCCTAAGTAACGCTGTTTGTCCCCATCCCTTAGCTCCAGGGCCTCATAAATACCAGTGGAGGCTCCACTGGGCACCGCAGCCCGGAAAAGCCCTGGGAGGGGAACGTGGAGTGAGGATGGAGAGAGAGGACACCACAGGGACCAGGGATTCTTCAGCCTTCCAGCTCTACGCCCCTGCAGCCGCATCCAGCCTTCTTCCCACAGGGCTCCTTAACAACCCCCCGCCCCCCGACCCGGACACACGCACGGAGGCGGATGCACAAGCAGTGGCCTCCTCATCCACCCAACTGAGGTCCCACAGGCACAAGTGGGAACCCACAGAAATGAAGCTATGCAGGCAGCACACATGGTGCACGCACACACGGCACACACACGCACACACGGTGAACACAGAGGGCAGAGGCAGGGTGTATCACACACTAAACCAGCACACAGAGATCGGCCTATCCTGGCTCCCCGGGACAAGGAGGACCCACCCCGCCCCGCTCCAGGCTCGTTAGCCTGGCCCAGCACCCCATCCCCACTGGGAGTCCCCAGGGAGCCTCCCATGCCAGGCGAGGGCAAAGCCAGCATGGGGGCTGTGGGAAGGCCCTGCCCACTACCTTTGGCAGTGTAGAGATCCACCTCCACCGTGGGATTCCCACGGGAGTCCAGGATCTCCCGGGCCCAGATCTTCTCTATGGACATGATGGCTGGGATCTCCTTGGGTGGAAGGAAAGGAAGGAGAAAGGTAAGAGGCTTAGAGGGGTGGAGCCTGAGACCAGTGGGAGGGGCCAAAGGCTGGGAGGCTGAGAGGGATGGGAAAGAGGTTACCGCACTGGGTGGGGGGTGGCGAGGAGCTGGCTGCAGTCGTCGGCTGTAGAAGGGATCCCTCCCGCCCGTGGGGAGAGGAGAAGGTCAATGCAGTGAGGAAGGGGAGGTCACTGCAGTGGGGGGCGGGGTAGGATCAAAAACGAGATGGGAGGACTCCGCAGTGAGGAGGGGAGGGGCACGGCAGTGGTTCCCTCGCCCCCTCAGCAGCCGGCTGGTGGGGTTCCCCCAGATCTCCTCAGGGCGGTCCGGCTGCTAGGTCTGCATTTCTCCTTGGAGCCCAGAAGAGCATGGGTCGCATGGGCAGCGGGAGGCCTCTCCTCCCGAGCCCCCATCCCCCCCAATCTAACGCTCCAACCCCCACTCCAAGGTCCCAATCTCCCTCCAAATGTACGTCCCTCCTCTTCCCGAGAGATGTACAGTAGAGAAGTCTGCGGAGAGGGTCCTCAGTCTCTGGGGGTTGCCGTGGGGAGGGAGGAGGACGAAGAGAGACCCGTGGGGAGAGGCACAGCTGGGCCGGTCCTCCCCCGGCCCCTAGACAAATTCTCCCGTCTTCCCATCCCTCCCCGGTGCAGTGGAAACACTGTAACCGGAGTGGGCGATGCGGGAGAGGAGTGGGAGAGGGGCGTCTAGAGGAAGTCTGCGGATGCCGAGGAAGGGTGAGAAAGACATTTCCCCGATGCAAAGCCAAAGGACGTGCCAGAGTAAAAAATGCACAGCCCGGGGAGACCGCGAAACCTTATCATCGACAGAACCGGAGGCGAAAAGGGGCATGGGGAGGGGGCAGACAGGGTGGAGAAAGGCGCAGTTAGACACAGGTGCGGAGAGGCCTGGCGCGCGAATGAGGAGGGGGCGACAGCCTGAAACCGAGAGGAGCGGTCCGGGAAGGCTGGGGAAGGAGGTGCCTGGGGGGCGCGGGTGGCGGAGCAGGTGCGCAGCGTCGCGGGGCGAGGGATGCGCGAGGCCCGGGGAGAGGGGCGGGGGCGCGGCGGCGAGGGGAGGGGGCCGGAGGGGCGCGGGGCTCGGCCGGGGCTTCACCTCGGGGCTGCAGACCCAGCCTGTGGCGGTGGCGCTGTCGGTGGCGCTGGCAGTGGTGGCGGTGGCGGCGCAGAGAGAGCGGGAGTGGCGGTGGCGGTGGCTGCGGAGCCCGGGCGGCGGGCGGGGGAGGCGCGGATAGGGCCGGGCGGGCGCATGTGACCCGGAGCCCCCGATGATTCAGGAGCCGCCAGCGGAGGCGCACGTAGGAGCGCGGGGGCGGGGGGCGGGGGGCGGGGGGGGGGGGACCGATGGGATGGGGCGGGGTGGGGGGGGAACCGATGGGATGGGGCGGGGAGGGCAGGAGGAGAGCGATGTGGGAGGGGCCGGGGGCCACCCAGGACCTGGCCCCCCGCCGCCCACGCGCGCTCATACCCACACCCCGACCCCGTGGAAAGTAACAATCTCAGCCTCACGCCAGTGAAGCCCGTGACAGCCTCAGGGTCTCACAAACCCGGTCAGACACAAGAGTATCAAAATGTCTCTTTATTGGAAAAACGAACTGTTCCGAACACTCCAGGCCGCCGCCTCCGCAGCCCCTCCGCAGCCAATTCTTCAAGCATCCCCTGGCCCATCCAGGCCTGGTTCCCACCAGGCCTGCCTGAGGGCTGCTCCCGCCGAGTCACCGCTGCCCAGGTGCCCGCTGCCCAGGTGCCCGTCACAGAGGCTGGGAGGCAGGCTGTGATGAATTCCTAGGCCTGGGGCAAGAGAAGGCGTCCTCTGTCTCCGGAAGAGGGGGTGTGGGCCCCCCCAACTGGGAGTCTCCTCAGTCTTGGAGCCAGCATCTTTGGTCTCCCGGAGGAAGAGGACAGAAGCCAATCCTCTGGGCCCCACTGCACTCCCACTGCTGCCTCTGCCCCATCTGAAGTGCCAGCTGCCGCGCTTCCCTGGTCTCATAGCCTCAGTCCCTTTCTGCCTCATTCTGCCCTCCTTTCTTCCTTCTGCCAGTGTCCTGTTATTTTTAGCTTTGGCTCTTTAGTGCAGGATCTTCCTCTCCTGCCTTCTCCTCTAGGCCCAGCTGCCATCCTCATACACAGCCCCCAACCCCGCCCCCCCCCCATGCCCCAGACCCAGCATTTCCCATCAGGTGTGGCCGCCCAGCCCACAGCCACGTCTCTGCCTGCCACCCCATTCATACTGCTCACTCCTCAGGCCTCCTGATGTTTCTCCTAAGCCTCTCTCAGTTCCCCCCAGGCTCTTCTGGTTCTTTCTCCTCCCCCGTGACTCCTAACCCAGGTCTCCCCAAGGGTTCTCCTTGCCTCTGCCTTCCTCAGCCACCTCCTCCTACAGCAACTTCCCTTCCCATCTGCCAGGCCCTTGGCCTCCTCTTCTGGCCTCCCTGCCCCCCTTCCTTACTGTCCTTGGAGGCTCGGGGAACTGCTAGATGGATGACGGGTCCGGTCCCAGTTCGGGCTCGGGCTCAGCCTCCTGCGCCTCCTTCACCCGCTGCCGGGTCGCACCAGCCTCAGCCCGCTCCTCCTCCTCGTAGAGGTCCTTGTCCAGGCGCTCGAGATGCGCCACCTGCACCAGGGCCTCCTGGCGGTAGTCGTTCTCGTCCGTACACGGGTTGTCCAGCAGCACCAAGGCTCGCAGCTTGGGCAGGTCCCGCAGCTTGGCGAGCTCCCCCAGGTCAGCCACCATGTTGCCCCTGCCGGTGTGGTCGGGAGGGGTTCACGAGGGGACGACGGGCTTCGGAGGCCAGCTACCAGGTATGGGCCCTCAGGGGGAATCTCCCACTGGGCTCCGGTCTCTCTAGAAACATGGCCTCTGTGGATTGGCCTGCCACGCACTGCCAGATTTGCTGCAGAGTTGCTGTGTAACCCTACTCCTGTCCTGTTCTGCCCTTCAGGGAATCCCTAGGTGCCACAGTCTATTCTGTAATGGGTCATATTTATCTTTTTGGAACAGCAGAGCTAGGTCTCAGCCCTGTCTTGTAGTTGGGGAGTAGGGGGGAATCTCCTTTGTAGGGACAGATTTCTGTGTCATCACACCTAATCAAAGGTTAGAAGGTAGGACCCGAGCCAGTGGAGAAGGAAATGGGCTCTAGGGTCATGGAGATGGTGCTGTCTTGGTGCTCCCACAGGAAGGAGCCTGGAGCTAGGGACGGGTCGGGGCCTCCCAGCCTGAAGAATAAGCTTCCTCCCCTAAAGTACCTCATTGTAGGATACTGTGTATTGTTTTCATGCTCTTGCCTCACGCCTTTGTGAAATCAGGCTTAAATGTTTCAGCCTTATCTCAAGAGAGGCACTGAACCACTCCGGTGTTTCTCAGGGGCTGGACTGTCCTTGCTTGCAGGTCTTTGGCCCCAGGGGCACCTCCCAGCCACTGAGACAACCCCTCCGCCCCACACTTACTTCCAAACATCCCTGGTAAATAGCCACTGAGGAAGGTCCATTATCCCTGTCTAGACCGTTAACAGGAAAACAATACCCCCTGCACCCTACCAGACCAAGGGGGCAGAGCTAATTAGCAAGAGATGACCCAGCAGTCAAAGCAGGACTTTGGGCTTCAAGGTGCAACCACCACTCCCTACTTGGAGATTCTTTTTCCATTGCCAGCCTGGAGGATTTATCCTTGTTGACGAAGGAGGCAATTTCCTTACATCTTTGCTTAAAGATACACACATAAAATCCTCCATCCGGCAAGAGTTGCTGCAAGAAAATCGCCCCTGATCCTCAGTGCCTTTCCAACTAGAGATTTTCTTTTAAATACTCTTCTCGCCTCAAATCTGAGCACGGGGACTTCCCTGGTGGCGCAGTGGTTAAGAATCCGTCTGCCAATTCAGGGGACACGGGTTCGAGCCCTGGTCCGGGAAGATACCACACGCCGCGGAGCAACTAAGCCCGTGCGCCACAGCTACTGAGCCTGCGTCCTAGAGCTCGCGAGCCACAACTACTGAGCCCGCGTGCCACAACTACTGAAGCCAGCGTGCCTAGGGCCTGTGCTCCGCAACAAGAGAAGCCACCGCAATGAGAAGCCCGTGCACCACAATGAAGAGTAGCCCCTGCTCACCGCAACTAGAGAAAGCCCGCGCAGCAACGAAGACCCAACGCGGCCAAAAATAAATAAGTCAATAAATAAATTTATGGAAAAAAAACCCAAAAACAAATCTGAGCATGTCTTGTGTTTTATAGCAGTAGGGGGCCATCCCTTACAGGTGGGGCTCAGGAGAAGAGAGGCAGGAAACTGGAAGGGGAATTGGGGCCCAGGAGATGGAGAAGGGCAGTGAGAACTTATATGGGATGGAGCCAGACTGAGTCCCTGAGAACAGGGACCATCTCTGATTCCTTCAGATGGTTCCCAAAACACAGCACAAGGCCTGGCACATAGTACGTTCTCAATATGTGGGTTGAATGAATAGGATTCAGGGTCTCAGGCTACAGAGGTCTCAGTGCTGTAATTAGGACTGATGCAGAAGAAAGTAAGGACAGAAGGGGTGAGGATCAGGACAGAGGATGAGGTGAGAATCTGGGGTGGTCTAGAACTGGGGGGTTGGGACCAGGGAGAAACATAGGGTCAGAGGTGGCTCCTGGTCAGGGGTAGAGGCAAGGTGGGCCTGGAGGGGGTTCATACCTTAGGTTGAGGTACTGCAGTGATTTCATTTCCTTGGAGAAGCCACTCAGAGTTTCAATCTGGTTGTCTCGAAGATGCAAGGTAGTGAGATTGCTTAGGTTTTCCAAGCCTTCCACCTTCTTCAACAGGTTCTGGGCCTAGACCCCAGGATACAGTAGATAGGTTAGGAGAGGGGAGCAAGGAGAGGGAAGGAAATCAGAAAGAGATGCAGCAAAAGAGCAAATCTAAGAGGTAGAGAGGGTACAGGA
This sequence comes from Eschrichtius robustus, assembly GCF_028021215.1. Classification (NCBI taxonomy): domain Eukaryota; kingdom Metazoa; phylum Chordata; class Mammalia; order Artiodactyla; family Eschrichtiidae; genus Eschrichtius; species Eschrichtius robustus. The sequence continues at coordinate 6,862,010 of NC_090836.1, read as the reverse complement.
GGGGAGTGGAGGTGGGTAGAGACCCATGTAGAGAGTAAAGAATCCAGAAGAAGCTGCCAACCCAGAGAAAGCTCAGCAGTAACCCCTACTGTCCATCCCAGCACAGCCACCTCTGATTAGGGAGGAGATGCTTCAACACACCGCCCGGGCCAAGAGCCTCACTGCCCCACTGAGGAGAAATGGCTTCAACACCATCCTGGAATGAGGCAGCTCAAGAGTCTAAAAGCCTAGGCACGTAAGTGGCCTCCTTAGCCTGATCTGTACCTCAGTTATGCACATGGTGCTGCTACCTGTATCAAAGCAAACTGTCTCTATATTATCCACACATTGTGTATTATCAGCCCTGCTAGGTGGTGAGCACCTTGTCTGTTTTGACTCTGAATCCACACAGCATCTGGCACCAAGCAAGCACTCAGGAAATGATACCAATTATGATGATGATGAAGTTAGTAGGTGAGTCTACTAGAACCAGGCATCCTGGCCCCCAGGACAGTGCCCCCTTCCCGGCACCAACCACCCTCTGACCCAGTGAGCTACCAGGAAGAGGTTCTTCAGCTTAGGAAGGTTGATTCCCAGGGTGCTGTTCAGCTGGTTTCCCCGAAGCTCCAGTGTGTGCAGGCTGATCAGCTTTTGGGGGTCCAGACCTGTCACCATGTGGATGTGGTTCCCTGAAAAGGAGGGTGTCAGGAGTTCAAAGGGCCACGTCAAATGTTCAGCAGTAGAGCCTGAATTTGGGGAGCCTCTGCATCATCTTCTCTAATGCCAGGTGATACGAGGAGGGACAGCTCCAGACTTAACAGCTGCGGAGCCCTGGATGGTGGTCTGGCAGTCCAAGGGCCCGATGGATGTGCCCACCTAAGTCTTTGAGGAGTGAATGAGGGGTGCCCAGCAATCTTTACGGCTAACTCCCTCTCCTCCTTCAAGTCTTTGCTCAAATGTCAACTTCCCAATGACACTTGTCCTAACCAACCTGTTTGAAATCGCCACCCCTGCTCCCCCCTTTTCCTTTACCCTGATTTTTTCCATAGCACTTATCTCCTTTTAACATGCTTTATAAATTTACTTATTTTTTTTAATTTTTATTTATTTATTTTTGGCCGTGTCGGGTCTTTTGTTACTGCGCACAGGCTTTCTCTAGTTGCGGTGTGCGGGCTTCTCACTGCGGTGGCTTCTCTTGTTGCGGAACACAGGCTCTAGGCGCACAGGCATCAGTAGTTGTGGCGCACGGGCTCAGTAGTTGTGGCTCGTGGGCTTAGTTGCTCTGCAGCATGTGGGATCTTCCTGGACCAGGGCTCGAACCCGCGTCCCCTGCATTGGCAGGAGGTTTCTTAACCACTGCGCCACCAGGGAAGTCCCTAAATTTACTTATTTATTGTGATCATTGGGACTTCCCTGGTGGTCCTGTGGCTAAGACTCCATGCTTCCACTGCAGGGGATATGGGTTTGATCCCTGCTTGGGGAACTAAGTAAGATCCCGCATGCCACGCAGTGCGGCCAAAAAATAAAAATAAAATACTGATCACTGATCATTGCCTGCCTCCCCTGACTACAATGTAAGCTACAGGAGAATAGGGATTTTCTTTGTTTTGTTCACTGCTACATCTCCAGCACACAGAACTGTCATCGTGAGCCATCATGAGTGTCTGAATGAGTGAATGAATGAATGCAGATTGCTGTGTGGCACAGCCAAGGACCACACTGCCCACTTCTGTTGGCCCCAGGCGAGGAAGGAATCTTGTGAGGCCCATCCTAAGGCCCCACCTTTGAGATCTAGGCTGGCCAGACGAGGATGAGAGATGCCCTCAGTGTCGGTGATCTGGTTATAGGCAAAGCTGGCGATCTGCAGGTAGGGCAGTTCGTTCAACCCGGCACTCCGCAGCCGGTTGCCATCAGCCTTGAGCCAGAGCAGGTGGGTGAGGTAATTGAGTGGGGACAAGTCTGTCAAGTGGTTTTCGGAAACATCCACGTAGCGCAGATGGATGTAGGAACGCAGCAAGTAGATGTCTGTCAGCTCCCTAGGAGACGGTAAAGGCCAGGGTCAGGATTAAGAATCCAGCAAGGACTGTCAGAGGTACTAAAGCAGAGGGCAGTATGAAGATGTCTTAGAGTGGAGAGAAGAGTGGCTGACAGAAGGGAGGGCTGGGGAGGGGGAAGAGAAGGTAGGTGGGTTCTCAAGGGTGGGCAGGGACCTTGTGTCTGTGAAGGGCCGAGAAGCGACACTCTGAAAGACAAGTGAGGGAGTCCAACAGGAATCCCCACCCCCATCCCATACCCTCACAGCCTCCAATTGCCCAGGCCAGCTCTGACACAGGGAGTCACAGCGTCCTGAAAAGTAAGACTCTATCCTTCCCTCCTCGCTGGTCCAGGATGCCAGAGATCCAAACTCAGCCGAAACACCCAGGATGGAGGCTGAGAAAGGACGCTGGGTCCCACACCCTCAGACCTCTTCTGGTCCCCCATGAACACACCTGTCTTTAACCTCCAGCTTGACGTAAGCATGGGCCAGTCCACTACCCGTCTTGCAGAGCGCAGAAAGTCCTTCCTTCATCATGTCTTCTGTGAGGGGCGTGGACATCCACTGCAGGAGGAAGCGGACTCAGGCATCCCTTTAACCCCAGCCCTTAATCCCGGCCCCCTGTTTCCAAGCTCTCACTCCCTCAGAGTCTTCTCCCTCTTTCCTGTAGTCCTCCCACTCCTCTGTCTCCTTCTCGTCGTCGTCTTCCCTTTCCAGACCATCCAGGTCTGGCTCAAAGTCTTCCAGATCATCTTCATCTGACATTTTTCTTCCCTGCTGAAGGCTCTGGAGTCAGATCCAGCTAGGTCCCGGCCCTGAGAAAGAAGGTCTCCTCAGCGTCTGTCAACGCTCCCTCCCTCACCTCCATGAATGGGTACCCCTCCCATCACCCTATCACCCCAGACCTCCTGCCAGCGATGCTTCTTTCCTCATCCCTGTGAACATCTCATTTTGACTCCCAACCTCCACTTCATACTTCCCACCAAGGACTCCTCTCACTTGGATGCCTTCCCAGACCCCCAAGACATTTCCTGCCCTTCTCAGGGGCTCCAACTCCTCCAGCAGCTCGGTGTCCAGCTTCCTGGACTTCCCTCTCCTTAGTTCTTCCCACTTCTGCCTTAAGCCACGTTCTCCTCCAAACCTCCCTACCGCCCACTCCCATCCCCTTCCATCTCTACAACCCCTGCTCTACTCCTTTCTTCTAACTCTCCCACGCCGCGTAGACCCATTTCCCTGTCCCCTCTGGGACACCAGCCTGACGCGCGGCCTCCAACCCTCCCACTCAATCAATCCTCCTTTGCAAAGGGGCGCAGACCCTGGTTCTGCTCAACTAGAAGCTGTACTGGAGAGGTCTTGGCCCCGAGAGGGAAGGACTGTTTTGGTAGAGGGCAAGGGAGAAGGAGTTGTGTACTGCTGTTGTGGCAACGGGGGGGGGGGGGGGGGGCCGGGCACTCGCCTTCCGCAGCTGGCAGCCGTTGAGAGAAGAGTTGCGAATAACCGAACTGAAAATCCGCCGCGAAGCAAGTGGACCGGTTGTTGCCTGGTTACGAGCCGAATTTCCCAGTCCTAGGAACCCGGATGAGGGGCGGTAATTGGCCCGGGGCTAAAAAAGCCAGTGGGCGTGGCTTATTAGAGCTGAGGGGCGGGACAGGGGCGGGGCTAGCCATTGCATCATGCGAGACCTTAAAGGAACCGGACAACCTCAATGCAGAAGTACTGTGAATTCAAAAGAAACTCATTCCCTGAAACAAAAGGTGGGGAAGAAGGGCAAGAAATACCAAGTGGTGGGTGGCACAGTGGTTAAGAATCCACCTGCCAATGCTAGGGGGCACGGGTTCGAGAGCCCTGGTCCGGGAAAATCCTAAGTGCCGAGGAGCAACTAAGCCCGTGCGCCACAACTACTGAGCCTGCGCTCTAGAGCCTGAGAGCCACAACTACTGAAGCCTGCGCGCCTAGAGCCTGTGCTCCCAACAAGAGAAGCCACTGCAATGAGAATGGTCTGATGGCAGATGTGTTGAGCTGAAAATCGGGAAAAACTACCTCCTGCCCTGTCCGGCTTGGCTAATATAGTTCACAGACAAATCTGTTCACTTGGTATCATGGGGTTTTAAAGTCAGAGAGAGCAGGTTCCAAACCCACTCCACCACTTAATAGCTGCTGTGTTCCTCAGCAGGTTATATCGTTTTACTGAGGTTTCATTCTCACATTTTTTAAAATATATATATATATATTTTTTTTAAATAAATTTATTTATTTATTTTGGGCTGTGTTGGGTCTTCGTTTTTTGTGCGAGGGCTTTCTCTAGTTGCGGCGAGCGGGGGCCACTCTTTATCGCGGTGCGCGGGCCTTTCACTGTCGCGGCCTCTCTTGTTGCAGAGCACAGGCTCCAGACGCGCAGGCTCAGTAGTGGTGGCTCACGGGCTTAGTTGCTCCGCGGGATGTGGGATGTTCCCAGACCAGGGCTCGAACCCGTGTCCCCTGCATTGGCAGGCAGATTCTCAACCACTGCGCCACCAGGGAAGCCCCATTCTCACATTTTTGAAATGGGGATAAACATGTCCACCTCAAAAGACTGCTGGACAGTTAAAAGAGTGTGAGTTACTGCCTTCACTTAGTTGACCCTCATAAACACCTCCCACCCACCCCTTGCCTGTTTCCTCAGTCCTGGGGTTGTTGTGAGGAATAAAAAAGAGTAAATAGGGGACTTCCCTGGTGGCGCAGTGGTTGAAGGGCTAGAAGTGCTTTGCAAAGGAGTTATCACATTGCTGGAGTGTGGAAAAGGCGAACATCCAGGTGGTTTGATGTAGTCGGAGAGAAAGGATGTGACTTTCTTCCTTGGCACAGAGGAAAGGGAGGTATCAGTTAGCATGCTTTTGTTAAGCACTTACTCTCTGCCAGGCTGGACTGGCTGGGCACTCAAGGACAGTAAAACACAGGCCCTGTCTTCAGGGCGCTTGCAGTCCAGGGATAGGGTTAGTGGACAAGTAATTCAATATAATGAGAAATATGTTATAATAATGAAACCCAGCACTTACAGGGCTTTTACGAATTGCCAGGGGATAATTTTATAATACACATGTGCACATAATATCACATATTCAGGGCAGAGATTCTAGACAGAGGAGGTGCCGGTGTTAAGTCCTGGAGGAGAAAGAGCTCAGTGTCAGCGGAAGGAAGGCAGGGGTTCTGCTGGCTGGAACGGAGGTTCACTCAAGGGCATGAGGGAGGAGCAACAGACGGTTGGACTTTATCCCAAAAGCTGTAAGGAGCCGCTGGAGGTTTTATTTTGTTTTGTTGACAAGGACTGAATTGATGCCATGTAATGAGAGCTAGAAACTCCCCGTCCTTCTCAGTGACATCCTTCCCCCAGTGCCTGGTCTAGAGAACATCTCCTTCGATTACAAAAGTACTATTTAATTAAAATAAAAATGCAAATAATAGAGACGTGTATATAGAGGAACATAAAAGTCCATGATCTCCCTCAGCACCACTCTCATTAATATATAGATTTTTAAAAGACAAAAATGGTATCAATCATACATACATCTGGATTATTTTCGTTTAACAATATGTCTTAGAAATCTTTCATATTACTAAACATTTATCTACCACTTTGTTTTATAGTTTTCTAAGTCTTCCATTATATAGCTATATGGTAATTTTTTAACTGTTTTCTGTTGAGGTGTATTAACTTTAAAGAAAATTATCAACATTATAAACAATCCTGCAATAGAAATCCTCATAGATATATCTTTGCTCTTCGGTGTGAGTAATCTGTAACAGTATTTCTCAAATTTTAATGTGCATAGGAATTGCCTGAGGAGCTCATTAAAATGTAGATTCCGACCTCTCAAAGTGATACCAATTCTGCTGGTCCGCGGACCGCATTTTGAGTAACATGGCTCTGTGGAATACATTCTTAGGAGGTGCAGTTTCTGGTTCAAAGTGTATGTACTTAACTTTACCAATCTTAATAGATTGAAAAATAGATATGTCGATATTATTTTTTTCAGGGAGGTTAGCTTATTATGGCATTTTTAAAGTTATAATTAACATGCAATATTATATTAGTTTCAGGTATACAACATAGTGATTTGATGTTTTTATACATTATGAAATGCTCACCCCAATAAGACAAGTTACCATCTGTCACCATACAAAGTTGTACAATACTGACTATATTCCCTATGTGTACATTATATCCTCATGATTTATTTTATAGCTGGAAGTTTGTACCTCTCAATCCCCTTCATCTGTTTTATCCATCCCTCCATCCCCTGCCCCTCTGGTAACCACCAGTTTTTTCTCTGTATCTATGAGTCAGCTTCTGTCTTGTTTGTTCATTTGTTTTGGTTTTTAGATTCCACATATAAGTGAAATCATGCAGTATTGTTTTTCTCTGTCTGACTTATTTTACTTAGCGTAATATCCTCCAAGTCCATTCATGTTGGCGCAAATGGAAGATTTCATTCTTTTTTATGGCCAAGTAATATTCCACCACCCACACCCCCACACCCCCCCCCCCACACACACACACACACACATCTTCTTTATCCATTCATTTATGGATGGACACTTAGGTTACTTCCATATCTAGCTATTGTAAATAGTGCTGCAATGAACACAGGGGTGCACATATCGTTTGAATTAGTACTTTTGTTTTCTTCAGATAAATACCTAGAAGTGGAATTGCTGAATCATATGGTAGTTCTATTTTTAATTTTTTGAGGAACCTCCATACTGTTTTCCATAGTGGCTGCACCAATTTACATTCCCCCCAACAGTGTGTGAGGATTCCCTTTTCTCCACATCCTCACCAACGTTTGTTTTTCTTGTCTTTTTAATAATAGCCGTTATCAAATAACCATAAAATTATTTTAATTTGCATTTTTGATTGTGGGTGAGATTTTTTTTATATGTCTATGTATTTGTATTTATTTTACAAAATGCCTTTTCATGTCCTTTTTCATGTTCCTGCTAAGTCATTAATTTTAAAAATTGATTTGTAGGAGCTTTATATGATCTGAATATTAACTGCGGTGGAAACTGCCAGTTTCTTACCTGATATTCATTCTTCCCGTCTTTCTTACTAACAGAACTGTTTTTAAACAACTTATGTAAATGAAGTTATACAACATGTGGTCCTTTGCGTCTGGCTTCTTTCACTTAGCATTATGTTTTCAAAGCTCATCTGTTTTGTAGCATGTATCAGTACTTCATCCGTCTTAATTGCTGAACAGTATTCCATTGTATGGTCTATACCACATTTTATTTTATTTCTTCATTCATCACTTGAGAGACATTTGGTTCTTTCCATTTTTTGGCTATTATGAATAATGCTACTATGAACACTCATGTACAAATTTTTGTGTGGCCGAATATTTCCATTTCCCTCGGTTATATACCCAAATAGTATCAATTAAAAAATAATAATACTTTTACTATCAAGATATTGAATTCTATACAGTAATGAATGGATTCCAAAGGAGGACATGATTCTTTGCCATGTGATTTCATTCTAAAATATTTACAGTTTCAACATATTCATTTATTCAACTATGAATATTGAGTGCTTACTAGGTACCAGGCATTTTGCTAGGAGCCTGAAATAAAATTTTACAAATAGAACCAGACCTCATATATTTCAACTAGTTTATTGGCAATTTCTTTCTTACAAGTGGAATTGTAAGTGGATCATATGGTAACTCTATATTTATCCTTTGAGGAACTGCCAAACTGTTTTCCAAAGTGGCTGCCCCACATTACATTTCTACCAGCAGTGTTTGAGGGTTCTAATTTCTCCGTATCCTGGCCAACATTTGCTATTACCTGTTTTTGATTATAGCTGTCCTAGTGGATATGAAGTGGTATTTCATTGTGGTTTTGATTTGCATTTCCCTGATGGCTAAAGATGTTAAGCATCTTTTTTGTTTTCATTGGCCATTTGTATATCTTCTTTGAGGAACTGTATGTTTAAACTCTTTGCTTATTTTTTAATTGGATTTTCTTGTCTTCTCATTCTTGAGATAACAGAACTTTTATATTATTGGGGCAACACTGTGCCCAGCTTAAAAATATATATATATTTCTCAACCTCCATTCATTGCTGATAGGTCAGTGACCTATTAGTGAAAGTCATTGGGTGAAACTTCTAGAATGTCCCTTTTTCCTCCCCCCCTTTCTCTTACTTCCTCTGTAAAGTAGAAATGTGATGGCAGGAGTTCCAGCAACCACATGGGGCTGTGAGATGACCCAGAGAATATGAGCCATATGCTACGATGCCAGAACAAAAGTAGAAAGCAGCTTACGATACAGAAAATATCATGAAGCTATCACATCAGCACTGAACTGCCTGTCTCCAGACTTATTTTATATAAAAGAGAAAAACTGGTTAAGCCACTGGGTTTGGGGGATCTATGCTGTAGCCAAATGCAATTCTCAGTTGATTATAACAAATTATCTCAAAACTTAGTAGCTTAAAACATTTATTATCTCAGGTTCTGTGAATCAGGAATCTAAAAGTATCTTAGCTTGGGCTACAGTTATCTGATGGATTGACTGGGCCTGGAGATGGTTCAGTGACAGGGCTGTTAGCAGAACTGTTCCTTGCCATATGGGCTTCTCCACAGGACTGCCTGAGTATCCTCACAATTAGGCAGCTGGCTTCCCCCAGGAGAGAAGGAGACCAAGGTGGAAGCCACTGTGCCTTTTATGACTTAGTCTCCAAAGTCACACAGATCACTTCCACTTTATTCTATTTTTAGCAGCTAGTCACTAAGTGCAGCCCACACTTAAGTAGAGGGAAAATAGACTCCACCTCTTGAAGAGAAGAGTATCAAAGAATTGGTGGGCGTGGGTTTTTTCCGTTGTTTGTTTTGTTTTGTTTTGTTTGTTTTGTTGTGTTTGTTTTTTTGGCCGCACCAAGCGCAGCCTGCGGAAACTTAGTTGCCTGACCAGGGATCAAACCCAGGCCCCTGGCAGTGGAAACGTGGAGTCCTAACCACTGGACCTCCAGGGAATTCCTGGTGGGCATGTTTTAAAACCACCACACATACACATTAACTTTTTGTCTTTTATAAATACTGAAAATGTTTTCCTAGTTTGTCTTTTCACTTTGTTTATAGTGTCACCTTAAAGAAATGATTAATCCCATCCTTACCCACTGATTTGAAATGCCATTTCATATATATATATATATATATATATATATATATATATATATATATAACCCTGGACTATTATTTTCCATTGACCTATGTATAATATATATAGCTATTTCTGCTCTAGTACCACACTGTCATAACTATTGATTTTTCTATGTATATAATTTATCCTGCTATCTTATTAGTTCTAGTAATAGAATAGTCTATCTATTGGATAGAGAAGTAGAGGAATTCAATAAATTTTAAGATGCTAAATTCTTAAAATAGAAAATGCAGAATAACTACATATATATGAATATATATATATATATATAGATGCATAACGATTCATTGAAGGTGGAAGAATCTGGGGTAAGGAGGGGGCGTGGAGAGGAAAGTTCAACAGGACTCAGCAACTGGATGGACATAGCATATGGAGAAGAGGAATATATCCAAGGTTTGCCTGAATCTAGTGTTCCTGGGGAAATAGTACTGGCAAGGAAAGGAACAGAAAGGTTTGATCTTGGAGCTTTGGCAGATGATCGATTTCTTTGGGACTCACTGAGGTTGAAATGGTAGTGGGACATCCACGTGGAGATGCCATTAGACCACTGGAAACAGGGAGCTAGAGCTGAGCTTCCAGGTTGGCTGGTCCTTCCCCTCCGCTATGTCCTCGAGGACTGCAGTCCGCCGTACTGTACTGCCTTCCCCTATGGCTGAGTCTTCCCGTTGTCATGTGATGGATGCAGAGAGCAATCTGTGACCCAGGTGAAACCATTCACATTCAGCCAGAGAGAGTTTCTTCCTGCTGCTTTCTCATAATGATCTCGGAGGGACAGCAGTCAGCGACCCTGAAGAGAGATCTTAGTTCCCAGCCCGGGAATTGAACCTGCGTAGCCTGGATGAAACCCAGGAATCCTAACCACTAGACCACTAGGGGCTAGAGGCTAGAAGCAAAGTGGCCCCTGCTCGTTCCCCCATTGAAAGCACGAATGTTCCAAGGAGGCAAAAACTGTAAAAACAGGTACAAAATTTATTATTAGAGACATAGCACAATGTATGGGAGGAGTTTGTTTATTTAAGTCAGAAGCTAGGCAGAAATACACACCCAGAGAGGAGTGTGGGCGTCCTGAATGAGGAGTACCGTAAAGAGGTGATTTAAATCACTTATATAGGACAGTCCTTCCCGGTCTTTGTTTACATTGGGCCAATTATCTCGTCTCTTTTTTCACACCTGACTGGTCCCAGGACCCTCCCCAACATACATGCGCCCCCAACATGCATGTGCAACTTTTTGCTAAGATGGATGCCACCGCAGAGGCCTGTGGGTGAATGTCCACACTTATTACGGGGTGGGGGCCCCCTCCCTTTTTGACCCCCCAAGGAGCCTTCCTGCGCATGTGCAGACCGGGAAGTCTTCCTTGACCTCAGGAGTGGGCCCTTTATCTCTTTACTTTAGCAGAGCTGAGCTTCTGCCACTAGCTCTGTCCTTGGAGTGTCTGGGTGAAAACAAAGCTTCAGTTTTACTCCACTTGACAAACCCCAGCTGTCCAGCCCAGGGGCCCATCTATCTCCTACCTCAGGCAGAGCAAAGAACCTTCTTTTCCAGCATATCCCACTACCCTTGGATTTAGTTTAATGTGAAATAATAAATGAGATGATCCTCATGAGATGTCCTTTAATACCATTTGGTCAGAATTTCTGTGACTCAGTGGAAAGCATCTCGATATACCTGTCCTTGCAAAATCAGTGATAGATACTCAGAAGACTTTTTTTTTTTTTGGCTTCGCCGTGCAGCTTGTGGGATCTTAGTTCCCAGACCAGGGATCGAACCTGGGCCCTTGGCAGTAAAACCACTGAGTCCTAACCACTGGACCGCCAGGGAACTTCCTAGGAAGACTTTCTTTGTATCTCTATCAGCCATAATTTGCAGCACTTCAACAAAAGTGGTGTGTGTGCGTGTGTGTGTGCGCGCATTTTTCACATTCAAATTATACTCTAAAAACTAAATAACATCTGTAGCAGTGATATGCAGGTAAATGTTTAACAGCAGGCTCTCCAGAGAGAACAAAAGGCCCTCCTTTTTAGCATATACTAATTTCTCTGGTGTAAATTCCCACCATGGCTGATTGCAAGCTGGCAACTCACAATGTCATGTTTCCACCATACAGATACAATAGAGATAAATATTGGGTTGGCCAGAAAACCCCGAATGAATTTTTGGCCAACCCAATAATTTCAATTTTGTTAAGGGCTGAATTGTGTACCCCCAAGTTCATAAGTTGAAGCCCTAACCCCCAGTACCTCAGAATGTAACTGTATTGGGGATAGGGCCTTAAAAGAAATGATTAAGTTAAAATGAGGCCACTAGCGTGGGCCCAAATCCAATCCGACTGTTGTCAGTATAAGAAGAGGAAATTTAGGAATTCCCTGGAGGTCCAGTGGTTGGAACTCCACGCTTTCACTGCTAAGGGTCCGGGTTCAGTCCCTGGTTGAGGAGCTAAGATCCTGCGGGCCGAGAGGCATGGTCCAAAAAAAAAAAGAAGAGGAAATTTGGACACAGAGGGGCACGCACACAGATAAAAATATGGTGTGAGGGCACAGAGGACGGCAGCCAGCTTCAAGCGAAAGACAGAGGCCTCTGTCAAAACCAAACCTGTTGACACCTTGCTCTTGGATTGCCTCCAGAACTGTGAGAAAATAAATTTCTGTTGCTTAAACTACTTTAGCATTTTTGTTATGGCAGTCCTAGCAAACTAATACAAAAAGGTAGTAAAATAATTAGAAAGTGATGAGTTTTGAGTACTTTTTAACTTTTGTTTTTAATATAATTTATTTAAATTATATTTGTACAATTTTATTTTATTTATTTTTTCCTTTTTACAATTTTATTTTTTTAATTTATTTTATTATTTTTTAAAAATTTATTTATTTATTTTTGGCTGCATTGGGTCTCCGTTGCTGCGCGCGGGCTTCCTCTAGTTGCGGCAAGCGGGGGCTACTCTTCGTTGCAGTGCGCCGGCTTCTCATTGCGGTGGCTTCTCTTGTTGCAGGGCACAAGGTCTAGGCGCACGGGCTTCAGTAGTTGTGGCACGAGGGCTCAGTCATTGTGAGGCATGGGCTTAGTTGCTCCGCGGCATGTGGGATCTTCCCAGACCAGGGATGGAACCCGTGTCCCCTGCATTAGCAGTCGGATTCTTAACCACTGTGCCACCAGGGAAGTCCCCGATTTTATTTTTTTTAAATGGCTGCATTTAATAACCGGCTCACAGAATTCATGAAAAATTAATAATCAGCTCTCCCAAGCCTGTTCAAGCCAGCTCCAGCTCATTGCATATTTCAATGAGTCTCAAATTTCTATTTCTAACCAAGAACCCTTTTCTCAGTCCAAGGCTTATATAGTTAACCTCCTACTTCTCAATTTATATAACTGAGATCTCAAAATTAAAACATACAAACAAATTCTGTATCTTTTCCTCTAACTCTGCTTTTCTTCAGTGCTCCCCATATCACCATTCAGATGTTCAAACCAGAAACCTTGCGTCAGCCTTGCCGTTTTTTTTCTCTCTCAGTGACATTTTTCCCCAATGGCTCCCATTGAATCTATCACCAGCGTGATCCATCCCACCTCCAAATATATCTTGGCGACTAAAAAACATATTCACAACCTAGAAGTTGAGAGTTATGTTTTATTCAGTGGACATACTAAGGACTTCAATCCCAGGAGGCAGCATCTCAAGTAACCCTGAGAAAACTGGTCTGAGGAGGCGAAGTGGGAACTAGGACATACAGGGGTTTTTCAACAAAGGGCAAGTAGTAGTGACAGGGATAGAATAGGATAGTTATACAGGTAGCTGTAGAAGTCCCAGTAGGGGACTATAGATAGAGAGGGAAACCTAGGAAACTTTGCGAGACCACTGTAAGTTAATGATCCCTCAAGAAAGCTATTGGAACATCGTGGAACGAAGCAGGCTTACTTAACTATAAAGCCGTAAACAAAAGCATGAGATATGCCCCAGGCCATTAGGTGGAAGAAAAATGTCACCACCCTTCTACTGATTTGAATAAACGCTATGATAATCCTAGTTTGACCTCATAGGGTCAGACACTCTCCGGCCTGATACGAAGGAGGAACTAGTGATGTAAGCCTCCTGTCTACTCGAAGAAGGTGGTCTTTTCCCCTCCCTCTTTCCTTTGACTACAAAATTGTACCCCACTTAATCCTCAGGGCAGAGCTCCCTCGCCTGCCTGCTTGAATCTCTTACAAGCATCCTATATTAATAAATCTACTTCTTGCCCATCACTTTGTCTCTCGCTGAATTCCTTCTGCGCTGAGACACAAAGAACCTGAGCCTCCGTAAGTCCAGACACCAGTGAGTGATTCTAATTAAAAGACCGGGGGTTCAAGTCCCAATCAGGGTTCTGGCTGGTTTTGAGTCCCGGCCACGTGGGTTCAAGTCCAAATCTGGGTTTAGACTGGGTTTGAGTCCCGGTACGGGGGCTCAAGTCCAAATCTGAGGTGCACGGTTTCAGCAGGAAAAAAAAGATTACTGTTAATAAAAGAAAACTATACATCTCAAGTTAAGGAATTTAGCGCTTTTCTGTGTCTGGGAAGATGCAAGAGTCTGGGCTCACTGAAATCATTCCTTTGATATGCACCTCAGCTATCTGGGGCCTGTATCCTGTGTTTTCACATCCTGAGTTTCCTCGGGTTCACCGTGGGGAGTGGCTGCAGTCTGATGGCTCCTAGATGGCAGGTATTCTTTGTTTCCTTCCTGAGTTCCCTCAGGGCTCACCAGCTCACCCCTGGAGGGCTGCAATTGCTGATGACTGTGACATCCTTTGTTTGCTGATATGGCAGGCAATGTTTTATTTCTCAGTCTCGATTCCATCTACTTCTTTCCATCTTCTGTGACACCTCTCTGGCCCAAACTATTATCATCACTCTCTGGAACTAGTACAGTAGCCTCCTAAATCGTCTTCCTGATTCCACACTCTCTCATCCAACCATCTTTCAAGAGCAGCCACAGTAAGCTTTTTCCAATGTAAAGAGAAGCCTCTGGCTTTTCCTTTTGCTCTTAGGATAAAATGGTTACTCATCACCCCAGCCTAGAAGCAAAGCCTGAAACCGAGCAGGACCCTGTGGGCCCCTCCCTGGTACAAATCCTTTCTGCGTCCCCTGTTTCTTATTTGTAGAAAATAGGCTTCATTCACAAACTTCCCTGAGTTCCAAAGGGCAGGTTCAAACAGTTGCTAATCAGGGAAGGGAGGGAATGCAGAAAAAAGGGAGAGCAGTGAAGAAACAATAGTGCAACCTTGGGGCAGGGTCCTGGTTCCTCCCCAAGGAATATACATAATAATACCTTTGAGGCTTCCCTGATGGCGCAGTGGTTAAGAATCCGCCTGCCAATGCAGGGGACACGGACACGGGTTCGATCCCTGGTCCGGGAAGATCCCACGTGCCGTGGAGCAACTAAGCCCGTGCGCCACAACTACTGAGCCCACGTGCCACAACTACTGAAGCCCGCAGTCCTAGAGCCCATGCACTGCAAGAAGAGAAGCCACCCCAATGAGAAGCCCATGCACCTCAACGAAGAGTAGCCCCCGCTCGCCACAACTAGAGAAAGCCCGTGCACGGCAACGAAGACCCAAATGCAGCAAAAAATAAATAAATTAATAAATTAAAATAATAATAATAATACCTTTGAGCTCTTCTGCAGGAACTAAGGCCCCCACCCAGGTGGAGGATGGCACCGCCCTGTTACCTCACCACCAACCAATCAGAAGAAAGTCACACCCTGTAGCCCTCACCCCAAATTTTGCCTATAAAAAATTTCTCCCCCCAGACCATCAGGAAGTTCTGGGATTTTGAGCCCAGGCCACCTGTTCTCCTTGCTTGGCCCTGCAATAAACTTTTCTTTGCTCCAAACGCCAACATTTTGGTTTGTTTGGCCTCACCATGCATTGGGCACGTGAACTTGTGTTCTGTAGCAAGCCCAGCAAGGTCTGTCATGACCTTTGCTATTGAGCTCCAGCCACACTTGGGTCACAGGGCCAGTTCTGAAACCGTGCAACCCAGATTGGGACTTGAACCCACGGTTTTTAAATTGAGATCACACACCTGGTCTCAGGACTTAATGAAGCTCAGGTTCTTCATGTCTCATGGCAGAAAGAATTCAGTGAGAGACAAAGTGATAGGTAAGAAGTGGACTTATTTAGAGAGAAACACACTCCAGAGACAGAGTGTGGAAGGCGAGAGGCCCTGAAATATGAGGGTGGTTAGTTTTTATGGACTGGGTAATTTCATAGGCTAACGAGTGGGAGGATTATTCCAACTATTTTGGGGAAGGGGTGGGGATTTCCAGGAACTGGGCCACTGCCCACTTTTTGGCCTTTTATGGTTAGCCTCAGAACTGTCATGGCGCTGTTGGGTGTGTCATTTAGCATGCTAATATATTACAATGAGTGTATAATGAGGCTCAAGGTCCACTGGAAATCGAAACTTCTGCCATCTTGGACCTGGTTGGTTCTAACCAGTTTTTGTCATGTCCTATGGCTACATCATTCTTTTAAAGGTTGTGCCCTGCCCCCTTCCCTCCTGTTTCAGTTCCTTCTCCCACCCAACTCCCTCCTTCTTGTGGCTTTCACTTATATTCTTTTCTTTTGTGTGGAACTCTTAACTAACACCTTGATACTGAACCAAACTTGGATCTGCTTGCCCATGCACAGTAAAGCCAATCTAATGACACCAGGTTGTGGTGAAGGAAAATGCAGTGTTTATTGCAGGGCTGCAAGAGAGGAGCCCAGGGCAGCTGGTGCTTAAAACACTCAAACTTTCCATGGGTTTCAGCAAAGCAATTTTAAAGGCCAGGTGAGGAAGGGGGAGTCCCAGTGTATGTGATCAGCTTGTGCACAATTTTCTGAATGGTGAGGTAACAGGCCCGTGTCACAGGGGTCAACATTATCAATCCTTAGGTGCCAGTAGGCTATGTGTTCATGGCCATCAAGCAGTTAATTTCTTCCACTTGGTGGTGGTTCTAGCATCTATGAAACAACTCAGGAAATGTGCATCAGATACTATCATCTAGGTACTTTGGAGAGGAGCTATAAAACAGAGTCTATGTGGGAGGGGTCTCTCCCAGGAAGGCCCATAGGGTCCTGCTCGGTTACATCCTGAGGTCTTCTAGGCCTTCTCAGAAAGGCCATTCTTTTTTTCTTTTTCTTTAATTAATTAATTAATTTTATTTATTTATTTTTGGCCGCCTTGGGTCTTCATTGCTGCACGTGGGCTTTCTCTAGTTGCGGCGAGTGGGCGCTACTCTTTGTTGCGGTGCGCGGGCTTCTCATTGCGGTGGCTTCTCTTGTTGCGGAGCACAGGCTCTAGGCGCGCGGGCTTCAGTAGTTGTGGCTCGCCGACTCAATAGTTGTGGCTCGAGGGCTCTAGAGCGCAGACTCAGTAGTTGTGGTGCACACGCTTAGTTGCTCTGCAGCATGTGGGATCTTCCTGGACCAGGGCTCGAACCCGTGTCCCTGGCATTGGCAGGCGGATTCTTAACCACTGTGCCACCAGAGAAGTCCAGAAATGCCATTCTTAACCATAATCTAAATTAGGATTCCCTCTTACCGGGCCCTGCTTTTCCTTGATGGCAGCAAACACAATTTGTCTTTATACCTGAATTTGTGGATGAGTTTGTTCCTTTCCAAATGTCATCAAGTACTTCTATGTCAGACTCTTCTAACTCCAACAGACCTTCAGTTTCGCTCTGCATCCCTACTGCCCAGGCCCAGTGCATGCCACATAGTAAGTGCTCAATAAATACTTGCAGAATGAGTATTAAATGTGATTTTTAAAAGTAATTAAGAACTTCCTGCCCTCAATTTGGATTTGCTGTATAGATGAAATGCCTTTAGCTCCTCCCTCCACTTAGTGAATCACTAATGAGTGAACAAAGGACAAGCCAGGGAGCTAGCCCCACTTAGGATTCACTAGAAGGAAGTGAAGGCCCTGAAGGATATAAAGGTGGAGAAAAACTAGAAAAAGTTGTCAGTCTTTTAAAAATTAGCAATGATAAACAAAGGGGCATTCGATTTGGCAAGTAAGACTTTTGATGACTGACTGACCTAGGCTGGCCGAGTTTAAGAGGGAGTGGGTTTTGTAGGCGTGCTCCTTTCCCCTGCAGTTTCTAGCATAACCTGGGTGTCTCCTACTTACGGCCTCGCGCTCCTCCCAGGTGAACACAAATACTGTCTCCTGTGGAGGGTCCCTAGACAGAACTACGCTGACCGTGGGAAGAGGAGAGACATGGGGAAGTACGGACCGTTTTTTGAGTGATGGAGGAAGGAAGCCCTTCAAACGTAGATAAACTCCATTAGCCTCCATTAGCGGATCTGCTGAAGCAGATCCTTCTACTCTCCCGTGTAACCCGGAGTTACAGCCGCCCCTCAGCGGCCCTCACTTCCACCCTGGAGCCTTTGTTCCGGCGCTGAATGTTCCAGACGCAAACGCCGGCGCCGGAAGGAGGTGGGCGGCGGCGGGAGCTTGCAGGCCCAAGGCTGCCCTCTGCGGCGGGCGCGGCGGGCGCGGCGGGCGTGGCGTGGCGTGGCGTGGCGTGGCGTGGCGGAGACCGCGTCGCCGCTGCGGCCGCTGGGAGGCGCGCGAGCCACTCGGGCGGCCCGTCCGCCGCGCCTGCGCACGTAATCGCGCACGTGACCGACACCCCGAGGAGTCAGCGTGTCCCGCCTCCCGCTGCGCCGCGGTTACGTAGCCGGCGCCCGGGCGGTAGCGCGGGTGTCACGTCTGCTTCAGGGCGCGTTTCTTGCAGCCGCCATTTCGTCCCCGCCCGGGGGTTGGGCGCAGTGGCTTCTCATTTTTTGAGCCCCGTTGCTGCCGTTTACCAGCTCTAGTCACAGAGAAGTCGTTTAACCTTTCGGACCCTCGCTTTATGAATCTGTAAACATTGGGCCGTCTTTGTTGTGGGGATTAAATGAGATGTGGTGGGGTTTCATCATAGGCACCCTTAGCGTGAGCCCAATAATTCTCAGATTAAATAGGGCGGAAGGTCTCCAGCCACCGTTCCACGCGAGCGGGAGGAGGCGGGAGACTGGACTCTGTGCTCTCGGCCGGTTCTCAGCCTCTCATTGTGTGTTTCTTGGGAGGCTGACTGGGTTCTAGTGTTTTGCTTTTTAAGCTAGATTCCAGTGTTTTAAGATGCCTCTTTTCCGCATAACACGACCCACCTGAAGGCAGTCTAACCATTTCATCTGGCGCCCAACCGAAGAAACAGATATCCCTTCCCATGCTGGAAGAAAAATGAGCTTACTTAAGGAGGGGCAGTGTGTCCATCTCCAACGTGGCACATGAGTATGATCTCAAGATCTTATGTGGGTCTTCCCTGGTGGCACAGTGGTTAAGAATCCACCTGCCAATGCAGGGGACCCGGGTTCAAGCCTTGGTCCAGGTAGATCCCACATCTTCCTGGGTGGAGCAACTACGCCTGTGCGCCACAACTACTGAGCCTGCCCTCTAGAGCCTGTGAGCCACAACTACTGAGTCGGCGAGCCACAACTACTGAAGCCCACGTGCCTAGAGCCTGTGCTCTGCAACAAGAGAAACCACCGAAGTCAGATAATCGCGCATCTCAGCGAAGAGTAGCCCCCTCGCCGCTACTAGAGGAAGCCGGCGTGCAGCAGCCATAAGTAAATAAGTAAAATTTATTTTAAAAAAAATCACATGTGCAATCAAGAGTCAACAGATTCGTGAAGCCAGGTCATCAAGTTCTGTAACTGTTAAAGTGACAGCAAAGTACATGTGATAAATCTTTAAAACCACTAAACTTATTCCTGGAAGAAATGAAGCAGAAGTATGTGCCTCACAATGGCCATACATGGCAGAAAAGGAAAAAGAAAAGCTCTTGGTCTCAAGTCACAGTTCACACCTCCTGCCAGAGAAGACAGCCTTGGGATGGAAGGATTTCAAAACCAGCCAAGGATGGCATAACAGTTTTAGAAACCAAAAACGTTCAAACTGTTGATGAGGCTGTATCAGTGGAGGAACAGGAAGCAAAAGCCACCCAGAGTTACTAAAAAGAAGTATTGGGCAAAGGGCTAGCTTCCAGAATATAATGAGGCTGGTATCTTCTGATGGGGAAATGCCCAACTGCCATTAAAGTTCCAAACTAGAAACACAAGGCCCTGGTTTGATAGCAACTAATGACCTTGTGACCACCTCTCTCTTCTTCTCTCCTGGTGGCAGTGTAGCACTCTGTTTAATAAAGCCAGAGAGTTCTACAGAGGTACAAATCCCAGTGGCCCCCCCCCCATTTGTTTTTTGTTTTTTGTTTTTTGTTTTTTTGCTGTACTCTAGCAATCAAATGCAAAGCCCTGGGTGGCTGCAGCACTTTTCCTGATTTGGTTTTGCAGTTTACATTCTAGAAGCCAAGTAGGATCTCAGAGAGAAAAGCCTTGGCTTTGTTGTTGCTGCTCACGGGCGGCAGTACCACTCTGAGGTACCACACACTTTATGAGTGTGCTCATAAAGGCTTTGAAGTCTTCTTCCCTCTAACATCACCCCTATCCTTCATTCTGCTGATTAAGCATGAGTTGCTGTTTCAAAGGCACATGCATGAGGCTGAGATTCCTCCTTGACTCCCAGAACCAATTGAATGCTAACCCTGATCTTAATGTGGTCATGAGTTAGAAGAGTTGAAAGTGTTCCAGTATTGCCAGTTGCATCCTTTATATTAAGCAGGCATGGAAACAACCAAGCCTCGAACAGTCCCTGCTTGTTGGGAAGAATGTGTTTAGTATTTTAAGGGTTTTCTATTGACAAAGAAGTGAAACTCACTGTTTGGCCTAACAAGTGGATCATTATGGCTTTGTGGAGGAAATTAAAGAACTTAAGAGCCACAGAGAAACACTAATAAAAAGCTGAGGAACTGATAAAATCATCCCCGGAAGATAAAGATAGGAAGGACAGGAAGAGAAGAACAGTTCAAATCTTCATAAACTTGTTGAAGTGTTCCATGCTGTAAAATACCTGAATGATTTAATTTCTGAATAAAATCCCTCCATGGAGAGAAACCTGAAAATTACATTTGGTTAAATCTATGCATTGTAATTCCTTGTAACCTGGCAATTCTGCACAGTAAGTATGCACCCAACAAAAATGAGTGCCTAGGTCCATCAAAAGACTCTGCGATACTGTACGTAGTAGCTTTCTCTATAATAGCTGAAAATGGAAACAACTCACATGTCCATCAACAGTAGAATAGGTAAACTGTGGTATATCCATACAACGGAATACTGTAAAATGATGGAAGTAATGAGCTACGTTTTCATACAACAACATGGACGTAAAAGTTAAAATTACTTGTAGCATTGTGGAACATTTGAGCTATTACCAACAAATGTTTGAGCAGTTCAAGATTCGGTGGCAACAATTGGTGAAGAAACGTTTTAAACCACCAGCAGCTGAGCAGCTGCAATTTCTCAAGCTAAACAGGAGTTGGCCTTGGATTAGGCTTGGTATCTGACCCCCAAAACATGATGTCTTTATTTTTGTTGTCACGTTGGCAAGGATATCCAGGTTGGGTGGATGACAAGTGTTCAAGTGTTCAGGTTCTTTCTTTTTTTTTTTTTTGCCACGCCTTGCAGCATGTGGAACCTTAGTTCCTGGATCAGGAATTGAACCCGTGCCGCCTGCAGTGGAAGCGTGGAGTCTTGACCGCTGGACCGCCAGGGAAGTCCCCACATCTTTCTTTTTAATATGCTTTCTTCTTTCTCTTTAATTAAAACAATGTAAAATGTTATTCTGTACATCACTGTATGTGTACTGCCATGTATTGTATTTTACCTGAAACTGACATATGCTGTACCTAATAGATGGGGTAAGTAAGGTGTTTTCAAGGGTAATTTTAACTCTGAGACAAACCTGTCACCTTACCTCTGCCGACTCTCTACCCCCTAAAAATGTGAAGCGTGTAGCACAGTGCCTGACACACAGGAAGTGCCAGTTCAGCACCTTCAGCCTGGACACCCACTTTCCACAATCCACACGCACTCTCTCACTAAAACTGCCGATGACCCAAAAAATCATGTATGTAATCAAACCTGAATTGTCTGCTGTGCTGTGTCCTCCTTGACCCTCTCCTCACTCTACACATTCTCTCCAGGGCTCCTCTTGTTCTCATAGTTCTGGCTAAAGGCTGATACACTCCCCAGTCCAGGCCTCTCACTGCCCCCTCCAGCCCCGCCATTTTCTTTTTCTTTTCCAGACCTGCCACTGTCAAGCGTGTTCTGGATGGTTCCATTGGGTTGTTGCTCAGGCACCTCAAGAACACGTCCTAAAGTGAACTCACCATCTCTCTCTCCCACCCTCCTGCCCCTGCCCCCATCGGCTCCTCTTTCTGTCATCTCCGTCTTCTCGTGGCACCACCTTCCAAAAAAAGTCTTCCAGGCTAGAAAACTTCCCTTTCTCTCTCTCCTTTCCCTGGCCTCAGCATCTAATCAGTCACCAGGTCTTGCAGTTTCATCAGTGTTTCTTGAATTCTTTTCATCCTTATTTCGACTGCCCTATTCCAGGCTCTCAACACTTGTCACCTGGGCCGCTCCACTGCTGCCAGGATGGTTTTTCTAAAAGGAGTTTCTGACCATGTTCCTCTCCCGCCTCTCTCCTACGTGGCTCCCCCATTACCCATCTGTCCTACAGGGTAACATTTGCATTCTTAACTTGGCCTGCAAGCCCTCCTGATCTCACACCGACTTCCCTAGGCTTGCATCTCACGCTGCAGCAACCCTGAAATCTTCCAAGTTCCTCAAACCCAGCTACCGCTTCTGTTTTATTTTCATGTTGACCTCTCAGTCTGAATGTCTTATTCATGCAGCAACTCTAATCCAACCTCCAGTCCTGCAGAACCACCTCTCAGGCAAATTCCTTGTCATTCTTAAAGATTCAGCCCAGGGACTTTCCTGGTGGTCCAGTGGGTAAGACTTTGCGCTCCCAGTACAGGGGGCCTAGGTTCGATCCCTGGTGGGGGAACTAGATCCCACATGCATGCCGCAACTAAGAAGTCCACATGCCACAACTAAGATACGGTGTGCCACAACTAAGACCCCAGGCAGCCTAAATAAATAAATAATAAATAAATAAATACTAAAAAAAAAAAAAGGATTCAGCCTGGTGTCATCTCCTCCAGGACACTTTCCTTTCTGAACTGCTTGATCTCTGGTTAGGAGTCCCACCCTTTTTACTCCTATAGTACTTTCTGGATATCCAGAATTTTATCTACCGCACGATAGATAAACTGTTTCATAAATGTCCTTGTAACTTCCTTGAGGATTCCCTGCTTAATCCTCAGTGCTCAGCACAAATGATTAGATTTGAACTGGAAACTGTTCTAAGTGCTTTACATGTATATAGCCTCACTGAATCCTCACTAGAGCCTATGCAGTAGATACCAATAGTATCTCCATTTTACAGAGGGAGAAACAGGCATGAGGAGGTTAGTAAATTTGCCTAAGGTCCCCTGCATACGGGCCTTCAGGTCTTCACACCCAGTCAGCCTGGCTCCACAGCTGGCATCATTTACCACTAATATTGCCTCTCTATAAAGTGGGCACTTAGTAAATGTTAAGGAAACAGGAATAGCTATGCTTAGTGAGTACAAACTATCTAGCAGACTCTGTGCTAAGTGCTTCACCTGGATTATCTCAACTCCACAACAACCCTGTGAGGTAAGTACCATCATTATTCCCATTTTACGTAAGAGAAAACAGGTTTAGAGAAGTCTGGCAACCTCTCCAAGGTCAGAGAACTAATTAGTGGTATAGCTTCACTCACAACCAAGGTCTTATCCACACACTCTACCAGATGAGGCTGACAGCTCAGGAATGGATCGACGGGTAGCATGAAGGCTAGAACAGCACGCAGACCCATGACGCCTACCTCTCAGAGCCAGAAACCCAAGAGTTCAGAACCTCAGGCACAGAGCAGGCTGACTCACAACCCGGGTCAGAAAAAGATCAGCCCAGTGACAGTGACCCAGAATCACCAGGACTCGG
Source organism: Eschrichtius robustus (assembly GCF_028021215.1). Lineage (NCBI taxonomy): Eukaryota > Metazoa > Chordata > Mammalia > Artiodactyla > Eschrichtiidae > Eschrichtius > Eschrichtius robustus. The sequence goes on along the minus strand of NC_090836.1, from coordinate 6,838,796 downwards.
AAATAGATGTCACCACAGTGGAAGCCCTTCCTTGACCTCCTGTCCCATATCCCTAGGGGCTCAGGAGCTGCTGGCCCAGGAGGCTCAAAGTTCTTGACGGCGGAGAACAGACCTCCAAAGCGATGATACCATGAAAGGGTCAACTCCGAGCTTGGGCGGCCAGGGGCGGACTCCATAGAAGCCGGGTAAGATTCAAGCGCCCGGCCCGCCTCCTCGCGGGGGCGGGGCCTCGGGGCGAGGAGCGGCCTGGGACTGTGACCAGAGGTTTACGGCCCGGGAATGGGCTCTACGCGCTACGTGCCCCCGGCGGCCCAGGCCGGAGCCGAGTGTTAACCGCCCCTCGAGGGGCCCCGCGGGGGCGCGGTCTCGGGGCGGGGCGCGACCTGAGACGGTGATGAGAGAGTTAACCGCCCGGAGGGGCCGTGGGGGCGGGGCCTCGGGGCGGGGCGAGGCCTGGGGGAGGTGCTGGCGGCGGAAGAGGCCGGCGGTCTGCGCTCGGCGCGCTTTGGCAACTTTAGGCTGGGCTGCTCCCGAGGGCTGGCGACCTCCCGGCACGGGAAGCCGAGCGAGGTTCGAGGGCGGTGACAGGGGTGCGGGGCGCGCGAGGGGGAAGGTCCCTCGACAGGCCGAAAGGCGGCGAACTCGCGAGTCTCGAGAGACCGGGACAGGTGGGTGAGGGCAGGGTAGTGATGGGCCTGGGAGCTTTGGGGGAGCAAAGAGGGAGGAGCGGGGCGGTGAGCAAACCTGGGGAAAGGATGGGGTGCCTGTGTGAGGAGTCCCCTCCAGGATCCCTCGCTTCACACACTCTTTTCTCCCAACTCCTCTCTAGGTCGATCCCGACCGGGAGCTCGACTTTCAGAAGAGAGACGCCCCAGCAAGCCTCTTTAGGGGAGTTCTCCAGCTCCTCACCTCCATGGGCCAGACAGCCTCGGCAGGGGGCGGCAGCAGCAGCACCCACACGCCGCAGGCCCTGTACCCTGACCTGTCTTGTCCCGAGGGCTTGGAGGAGCTGCTCTCGGCTCCCCCTCCTGACCTGGGGGCCCAACGGCGCCACGGCTGGAACCCCAAGGACTGCTCAGAGAACATCGAGGTCAAGGAAGGGGGGTTGTGCTTTGAACGGCGGCCCGTGGCCCAGAGCACTGATGGGGCCCGGGGTAAGAGGGGCTACTCGAGGGGCTTGCACGCCTGGGAGATCAGCTGGCCCCGGGAGCAGAGGGGCACCCACGCTGTGGTGGGCGTGGCCACGGCCCTGGCGCCGCTGCAGGCTGACCACTATGCGGCGCTGCTGGGCAGCAACAGCGAGTCGTGGGGCTGGGACCTTGGGCGCGGGAAGCTGTACCATCAGAGCAAGGGGCCCGAGGCCCCCCGATATCCAGCCGGGCCGCAGGGTGAGCAGCTGGAGGTGCCGGAGAGGCTGCTGGTGGTTCTGGATATGGAGGAGGGAACTCTGGGCTACGCTATTGGGGGCACCTACTTGGGGCCGGCCTTCCGCGGACTGAAGGGCAGGACCCTCTATCCAGCAGTAAGCGCTGTCTGGGGCCAGTGCCAGGTCCGCATCAGCTACCTGGGCGAAAGGAGAGGTGAGGCCTGGGGCAGGTGTGGGGAGAGTAAGTTCTGTCACGGGGGTCTGTGGTTTTGGGATGGAAGCTCAACGCCTTACAAGAGCAGAGGGAACTGGCCTTCATCTGACCCGTCTCCTACCCCTATTCAGTGCCAGGAATGGCTAAGAGTCTTCACAGCTGTTACCTAACTCGATCTTCCTAACAGCCATAGAGGTAAAAGTAAGGCTTGGGAAAGCAACTTGCTAGTGAGAGGTGAACCCTCAGAATGGAGTGAAGCCCTGTGGGGATTAGGGCTTCACAGGAGAGATCAGCCCGCGGAGCAAGAGGTGCAAAGGGTTAGATTTGTCCTGGGCTAGGTGTACAAGTCCCAGAGGAAGAGGACTGGCGGTGCCAGGCGCCCAGGGTGTGTACCCGGCTCACTGGGCTCTGACTCTGACACATACCTACTTCCTTCCTCAGTCGAACCCCAGGAAGGAGCCGTTGAGGTCCAGGCACCTGGAAGAGCAGTGAAGGAGGCAGGGCCTTGGGGCTGAGCGGACTTAACTGTTCTGCAGTTGCCGAGTCTGCAGCAGAGGGTGGCCGCCTCTCCCCCGTAGCCCATGGGAGCTATTGTAGAGTGGAGGAGGGCCACCCTTCCTTTCACCTCCTCAGCCCCAGCTCTGGGGCCTCTCTGGATTCAAAGCCTGGGCCAGCTCCACTGTCAGAGCCGCCTCGGCCTGTTGCTTAAGACGGCCTTACTTAGAGCTTCACCCCAACTCCGACCGGGGACGTGTGAGATCCATGATGCGTCCGCCATAAGAGCAGATGCAGAACTTCAGGGCACCGTAGACCTCCCCTGAACCGAGGTGGGAGCAGACTTGCAGCAGGAAAACGGAAGGGACTCTGGGCAGGACCCCGTGGTTTGAGGATGTCTGGCTGGTGGCCGCACCCGTACTTACCTTCCCTCATTCTCTCTCCCAGCCGAGCCACACTCCCTTCTGCACCTGAGCCGCCTGTGTGTGCGCCACGCCCTGGGGGATACGCGGCTAGGCCACGTTTCTGCTCTCCCCCTGCCCCCCGCCATGAAGCGCTACCTGCTCTACCGGTGACCCCTGTGATACCACAGATTGCGCTGGGGCCTTGACCCACGCCTCGGGGGGGGAGGCAGCACTGCTGGCCTAGACCAGCTGCCTGAAGCCGGTGACGCTGGGTCCCACCCCACCCCAAGCTCTGGGGAGCACTACAGCCCCAGGGCCACCCAGAGGGTGGAAGAGAGGGAGCTGTTACTCAAGGCTGTGGCAGCCTGGTACACAAGACATTTCTGCAAGTAAAAGTTGTAAGAGATGTGCTGCTGTAGAAACCTGTTTGTGGTTTTTTGGTTTTTTTTTTTTTTGCACAAGGGTCCCGTGGCTGCGTCAAAAGGGAAAAAGATGATCTGGACAAGTTCAGTGAAGAAGGACACACCCCAAGGCTTAGTGCCAGGTGTTTATTTCCCGCACACGCAGGACTGCTCACAGACACAACACACACAGGCATCGGCACCGTGGCAGGAAGCAGCACCCCGGCCTCAGCAGAGGACAGGGCTTTCTCTCAGCCCCTGCCCTCGTGGCGTGAGATGGGACAGGACGGGGTCTTTCTCCTGCCTTCACTGGGGACTGAGGGGACCCATAAGCAAACACCCCTCCCACCTCTCAGCCAAGGAAAAGCCACCTTGGTGACAGGTTTAGTTCCAGCTGTTACAGTAAGTGGAAGCGGGAGTGGCCTGGTCCCAACCATTACAGGGTAGGGTGTAAACGGTAAAGGAAGAGGTACACTTTGGATTAGGCCACAAGAGGCAGCAGGTGACACCATCAGAAGCACGTGTGAAGGTCGGGGGGCAGTACAGTTACTGGGCTTCTGAGCTACCTAGTCCCTGTCTCAGCAGGAAGGGTAGCAGAGATGGGCGGGGCTTATTGTTTGGCATTGATGATGTCCACGAATTCAGGCTTGAGGGAAGCACCCCCCACAAGGAAGCCATCCACATCAGGCTGGCTTGCCAGCTCCTTGCAGGTTGCCCCAGTCACAGAACCTGGGAAGGGAGAAGAGGGGGAGAGGGCAGGGATGGGAGGGGGTACTCCAGCCCTACCTCCATGTCGAAGAAGGACTCAATCGGGTTCTCAGCCCACTCCACCTCCGGCTGGAACCAAACCCACTTACCCCCATAAATGATGCGGGTGCTCTGAGCCACTGCATCAGAGATGTTGGACTTAAGCCATCCCCGGAGCTTTTCGTGTACTTCCTGGGCCTAGAACAAGAAGCTAGACTAAGACTTTCACTCAAAGGGGCAAAAACCCTGGGCACCAGTGGAGACAGGCAGTGTGGTTTTGGGACAAGAACCCTGGGATCTGAGATAGAACACCAGGGCTTCGATCCCACCCAGGTCCTGGAATGGATGTCCTTTGACATGTCACTCTCTTTTCTCCTGTCTTTTTTTTTAATTAACACCTTTATTGGAGTATAATTGCTTTACAATGGTGTGTTGGTTTCTGCTTTATAACAAAGTGAATCAGCTGTACGTATACATATATCCCCATATCTCTTCCCTCTTGTGTCTCCCTCACTATCCCACCCCTCTTGGTGGTCACAAAGCACCGAGCTGATCTCCCTGTGCTATGCGGCTGCTTCCCACTAGCTATCTATTTTACATTTGGTAGTGTATGTATGTCCATGCCACTCTCTCACTTCGTCCCAGCTTACCCTTCCCCCTCCCCTCTCCTGTCTTTTAAATGAGGGGTTGGCCCAGGTGGTCTCCATGACCCTCCAGTTCTACCAAGGCAGGGGAGATGAGGGTAGGGCTCCTGGGCTTGGTTACCTGTTGGGGTGTCGCAGTCTTGCCAGTACCAATGGCCCACACAGGCTCATAGGCCAGGACAACCTTGCCCCAGTCCTTCACATTATCTGTGGGACAGAGATCACAGGTGGAAGGGTGAACAGGAAGGAGATAGCCAGCTGTTTCCCCAGGGAATGAGTGACGGGGGCTCATAGGCTCATAGGCCAGGACATAGGCTCATAGGCCAGGACAACCTTGCCCCAGTCCTTCACATTATCTGTGGGACAGAGATCACAGGTGGAAGGGTGAACAGGAAGGAGATAGCCAGCTGTTTCCCCAGGGAATGAGTGACGGTGGCCTACTGCCCCCTGGCGGCCGTTAGAGGAACTCCAAGTGGCATCTATACCATCAGGGCAGGAGCAGAAGTGATAAGGATACAAGGGTTCTCACCCTCCCCTTTCCTGCATCAGCGTGGGGATCAAGTCAGGCTGCAGGGCATCTGACCCCACCCTCTGTGCCTCCGTAGCCCTGGCTAGGCTCAAAGGTCCCTTTCTCCAGAGATACCTGCGATGACCTTGGTTTGCTCGAAAACGACCTTCTCAGTGATGCCAGCTTCCCTCTCATCTAGCTTCTCCCCAATGCAGGCGATTACTCCAAGTCCCTCTGCCAGGGCGTGAGCCACCTTCTGCCCAATCAGCTGTTGAGGAACAGACTCGGTGAGACACCTGTCTTGGGATAAGCCATCTCTTATCTCCTCTCCTGGTTACTAACCTCATCTGACTCCCCAAAGACATGCCTTCTCTCCGAGTGCCCCAGGACCACCCACGTGGCTCCACAGTCTTTGATCATGCCAGGGCTAAAGGAAGAGAACAAGCCACGGTTCAGCAGGGAGCCCACCCTGTCGCTTTCCCCTTCATGAGAATAATGAGGGCTGCGTCCACCACCCACCCACACCTCACCTGATCTCCCCCGTAAAGGCCCCATTAGCCACTTTGTAGCAGTTCTGCGCAGCCACTGCAATCTTGGGATCTAGCTTCTGCCGGGCGAAGTCAATGAAGACGGTGGGGGGTGCGCAAACCACCTCTGAGGGATGAGATGGTGACAGAGGGGATGAGGTCACAGGAAGCCTTCATTCCCCAGACCCCATCCAGTGTTCGGGAGCCCCCTAGCCTTCACCACTTTCTTAGTTCTGCTTTTGCCCTTTTTCACACCAGCACGATAATCTCTGTTCGCTCTGCAGCTCAGGCTGGGCCTGGACCCAACTCTTTGAGCCTTCCAGGTACCCCTGAGAGGCCATGGCCCTTGCCCTGCCCTCTGCTCTTTTAACAGCTATGGCTCCGATTTCCCCAGGCTATTCTGGGCCTGGGCACCTCCTAGACTCAACATTCTCTGGGGGCCGACCCCGCCTCCCTTCTAAAATAGCCCATCCCCACCTTCGGAACCGGGCCAGGCAAGGATTTTTAGCAAAAGCAGAAGGGGCCAACTCCTGGGGTTTGTACTGGCGTCTTTGGGGGTAATAAACCAGAAGGGGATGCCTCTTGATCAGACCCGGGGTTCTGTGACTTAGGTGCGTGGGAGGGGAAGAGCTGAGGACTGCACTCTGCCGTGGGTGGCAGCGAGCCGACTGGCTCATAGAGGCTTTGCGCTTTCCCGTTTCCAGGCTGGAGAAAGCGGTAGGATCGCTCTTCACTCCCAAATGGCTCAGCCCCTTCCGCGGAAGGCAGGAGTCATGCAGGCCGCCGAGGGGAAAGGGTCAGAGCGGTAGCTCAGGAGGCCAAAGCCACTCGGCCGCCCAGGCAAGGCGCGGGGAGGAGTCTCGGGCTACGTGCGGCGGCGCACGGAGCCCGCGCCTAGGGGGCAGCTTAAGCCAGTACTCAGCCTCCTCCCCCACACACCGGGCTGCCGCCGGCCTCTCCCGATCGCCCGCAGGGGCTGGTCTCCGCTTCCATCCCTGGCTCTCGGCGGGTGCAGCCCCCGTCCGCGCCCCGGGGCCACCATCCTCCCGAAGACCCACAGCCGGAGGGCACCGTGAGATGCGGCCCCGCCTTTCTGCGTCGACACACCCCGGGTCCTGCGGCCGCGGGGCCAAGGCCCGGACCCCGACAGCCCTGGTCCCCAGCCGTGCACGCAGGGCCACACGGACACCGGCTAAGAGAGCTCGGGAGAGGGCGCCGCCACGCCGGACCTCCCACCCCGGCCCTCCCTGGCCAAGGCTCACCGGTGTCGGCCGGCACCTTGGCCGCGTTCAGAGTGTTGATGAGCTCCCCCAGATTGTTCTTCCGCCCGTTCATCTTCCAGTTCCCCCCCACGAAGAACTTCCTGGAGGGCGCCATTGCGATGAAGCCGGCACACTAAAGGTCAGGAGCAACGCGCAGCCGCGTCCACTGGCCGCTTATATAGAGCGCGGAGAGGCAGAGCTCCGCCCCCCCCCGCGTCCTCTGCCATGGCTGGCCCGGCCCGAGGAAGCCCTGCCCCCCGGCCCCGCCCGCCGCCCGCGGAGGCCCTGCCCCCGGCCCCGCCCGCCGCCCGCGTTGCGAAGTTCTGACGTTACCACCATACTTGCAGCAACGTTCCAGGGCTGGCTGGGGCTCACAGTCGCTTCAGCCGCAATTGCCAGACTTTGGGGAGAAGGCGAGAGCTGTGCGCCTGGCAGGCACTCAGGGGAGCCCCCTGTTCACGGCTGCAGCCCCCCAGAGGGCCAGAGGGATCCCAAAGGGGGCGCTGGCTGCAGGCCCGGCCACTCCACTCCCAGGCTTGGCCTCAGAGCCCTGAGGGGCTTCTCTCCCAATTCTGGGAAAATGAACCCCCTCCCCCCCATCGGAGCGGCCACATCCCTGACTGCTGAGCAGGCACCTTTGACCTACCAGGGCGAGCCCAGCGCAACAGAAATTGGGCAAGTAACAGGGTTCAGAGGCGGAGGGACGGCCCACGTTGGCTGGAGACGGTGCAGCTAAGAAAGAGGCAGTTCACAAGTCTGCCCTGCCCCCAGGAGTACCCCACTTTTTAAAAAAAAATTATTCTATTATATTTATTTATTTATTTATTTATGGCTGCGTTGGGTCTTCGTTGCTGCGCGTGGGCTTTCTCTAGATGCGATGAGCGGGGGCTACTCTTCGTTGTGGTGCGCAGGCTTCTCATTGCGGTGGCTTCTCTTGTTGCGGAGCACGGGGTTCAGTAGTTGTGGCTCGCGGGCTCTAGAGCGCAGGCTCAGTAGTAGTTGTGGCACACGGGCTTAGTTGCTCTGTGGCATGTGGGATCTTCCCGGACCAGGGCTCGAACCCGTGTCCCCTGCATTGGCAGGCGGATTCTTAACCACTGCGCCACCAGGGAAGTCCATGGAGTACCCCACTTTTCACTCCAGCGGGCCAAGGACTGACAAGGGACTGCAGGGCCTGGGGCCCAGGGCTCCCTAGCCACTGGGGACATTTGGGAGGTACCCATTTGGGCCCCCTCTCCTGTGATGGCTGGAAGGAAGGACTCTTCACCCCATCTGTGCTCTGTGTCACCCCACTCCACTTTTCTTCATCTGACAGCCCGCACCCCTCAGCTTTCCTCTACTCCCCCAGTGCTCACCTCACCCAGCCCCCAATCTCCCAAGAGCGCCAGAACGGTAAAAAGCACACAACTGCCTACGAGGGGGCAAGAGGGTCAAAGGGCTGGGGCCGGGAGTTTTCAGAAACTGGCCCTCCTGCTAACCCCAGGGGGTTAACGGTCTCCCCCAAGTTATCAAACAGGACACAATTGAGCCATTGTACTTTTATTCACATCCTGTATTTTGGCATTTTCCAGAGAAGGACAGGGGAGAGACAGGGTGGGGAAAAGACTGAGGCAGGAGGGTGAGGGGGGTCCCCATTTCCCTTACGTCCCTCCTTGCCCGACCACACGGGGAGCAAACACAAAGTGGGGAGGGGAGGCACAGAAGCCCCCTCCTGTGGAAGAGGCTGCACAAAGCTACACCCACACCACACACACAAACAAGCCCGCTCCACGCCAGGCCGGCAGGATCACAGAGAAGCAGAGCACTATGGGGTCAAGGGCAGGAAAGCAACAGTTTCCTCACAGACAGGCAGCCGGCCCCTCCTGTGCCCTTCCTGCTCTATCCCCAAAGTCTCCCGAGCGCCCCCCGCTTTGCTTGGCCATTCTCCCATGGCCAGTAGCTTCTTCCCTGCTACTGGGGACGAAAAGAAAAAGGGTACAGAGCAGGGGGGGCGCCCATCCCTCATGCTGGGTGGTCTGTCCCCCGCCCTCAGTGGTAAGGGCTCAGGGCAGGCTCTTAGCTGGCCACTCTCTGGTAGAAGTAGATGTAGCCCAGGTCCTTGGGCGGCTTCTCAGAGGCACACACTTTCTGGTCATTGTAGATCACCCATCTGGGGAAGGGGGTGGGGGAAAAGGATGAACAACCCGGGCATTCTCAACTCAGTCTCTCTGACGTGGCCCCTGGAGTTGACCCTGGTGACTCTGGGGCGAAGGCTCCCAACATTCTCTGCCTGGGTCCCCAAACCTACAGTCCAGCTGCCACCTGTCTCAAGGGAACGTCCCAATCTCACAGGCTCATTCCTACTCTACTCGGTGTCTTCAGACCCTGTGGTATCTTTACAGCCACCTGCGCCCATTCCTTTTAGGTAGGGGTCAGCAAGCTTTGTCTGTCAAGGGCCAGACAGGAAATGTTTCAGGTTTTGCAGGCCATCCGGTCTGACACAACTACTCAGCCTGCCTGTTGCAGCGTGAAAAGAGCCACAGGCGATACATAAACGAGTTAAGTGTGGCCGTGCTTGTAAAAACTTTATTTATAAAAGCAAGTGGCGGGATTCAGCCCTTGGGCCCTCGTTTGCCCATCTCTGCCGTCAGGCTTTCTGTCAATTTCTGGTGAATCTGCACCCCCCACCAGGCAATGCTTTATTGTCCCTCACAAATATTCTAGGACTTCCAGGATGCCCCCTCCCCATCCCCAGAAACACTGCCCCATTCAAAAGGCACGTGCCGTCCCCTCACCTGCCTTCCTTCTTGACGTGGCAGACGTAGTGACCACACATGGTTGAGGTGCCCATGTGACTAATGAAGGCGAAGAGCTGATACTCTAGGGAGGGAGGGGGAGGGGAGGAGACAGTGAGGGCGGATGCATCCAGCAGCTCACACCCAGGACGGGATTTCAGGGAGTGTCAATCAGCCCCCGAGGATCCCACCTTCAGGAGTCACGTCAGTGGAAGGAAGCTTCTGACCTCTGTGCCCCCCGAGGGAAGCAGAGCTACCTTGGGATGAGGACCTGGAAGCCGACTGGCTAGATTCTCCCAGGCCCGTCCTGTTTCCCCGGGACACTCACTTCCAGGACCGTCCCGGACTTTAGGTCCCACCGGTATGGACTCGGAGATGGAGTCGGCAGCTGAGCGGCCCTCGGAGATGTCCATGGCAGCTTCTGCGTCCAGGTCGTCTATGTGACTGAAGATCCAGTCCACAGCCCGTTCTAAACTATTATTCTGGGAGAGGAGGAAAGCATTACTTTTTATTTTTTAGCAAAGTCAGGGTCAAGAAAGCCCCCAGTGAAGGCCTCTGCTCCCTTATCACAGCCACTGAAGGGCAGAGCCCCAGACTGGCCGTACCACACAGGTCGTCCTCGGTCTTGCTCACGAGGGATGGAACCTCACTCCCACCCGCTTCTTCCCACAGGTCCCGTCCTCATCTGGGGGCGCCCATACCGTGGCCCGCAGGGCTTTCAGGGCCTGGTCCCGGGAGAAGCCCATGGAGACGATGGTGGTCACACAGTCCTCTGGCGGGGGGTCAGCTGCTGCGCTTGTGGAGCCGGGCCCGCTGGAGCCAGGCAGGATGAGGGGGTTTGCAAAATCTGCGGATGTGAAGGGGTTGAAGTGTTTGGGGGAGGGTGCTGGCCCTGCCTGCTCACCACCCCCCAGCTCCCCAGCTCTGCTTACCTGGATCATCCATGTGCGACATGACCCAGTTCATGGCGGCCTCGGCCCCGCTGTTGCCCGTGTAGTAGACGGCTTTGCGGCAGGCGTCCATCGGGAAGCCCATCTCCACCAGCTGGATGATGACCGATTCATCCAACATGGGCGCTGTTGGCGGACAGGCGCGGGCACAGGGGCCTGACTCCCTGGGCCACTCCCTGGCCCTCCTCGCTCCCACCGTCCACCCCAGCCCTCTTCCAGCCGCCCGTCCAGGTGTTTTTCCTCCATGGCCTGGCACCTTATTCCAGAACTAAAATGACAACACAACATCACGTGTGGCCAGCAGTATATCCTCAAGGTACAGAACTGAGGCTAGAGGTCCCCCAGGGAGCCCCTTCCTTGCCCACTCTCTCAGAACAGGCCGTTTCTGGAGTATGAGAACCTGCCCCCGCCCCTAGCCAACTCGAGGTGAACGAGGGCAGAGGCGATTAGCCACCCACACAGAGGATGTGGCTGGGGGTTCTCTATTGGTCCTCACGTCCATCAGGAGGGCAGAGGAAATTCGAAAGGGAGGACAGGAGAAACACAATGGACAGGGACAAGGGGAGGCAGGCAGAGAAGACCCCCCATCAGCAAGGGAAAGAGACAGGCAGGAAGAAGAGTCACTAACATGTCGGAGAGGAGAAGTGAGGGGAGCAGAAGGAGTCTTCGTCTTCGTTGCCATAGAAACCAAGGCTACCTTTGGGCTCATCCGGAGTGACCAGGGGTGGGGCAATGTCGGGCAGCTCCTCCTCTCCAGGCTGCAGCCCTGTGCCCCTCAGCTGGGAGATGTCTAGCTCCTCTGGCATCTCGATGGATACATCTGCAAGTGGAACAGCAGGACAGAGGTCACCTCAGCAGCTCCCCGAGGCCCTCTTGGCATAAGCACTCCAGGAATCTCAAGCCCCTACCCCCATCCTGCTCTGTACTAAGATGCTGCTCAGAGCGGGACCCATTGCAGGGGTCTCAGTGTAATAAAAATAATCACGGGCCGGGGTTCAGGAGACCAGGATTCCAGTCCTGGATCTACCACCAATGAGCCATGAGCCAGGAAGGGGCCTCCGACTGCGCCGCAGAATGATTCTATACTTCCGTGGGGCTCGACTTATCTAGGAAATGAAGTTAATTCTGCAGTTCGCAAAGTCATCAGGGGCCTGTAAGGCCCATGAAAAACTGTTTCAAGATTATCAAAATAAAAACATCTTACCAATTATATAAAACTATGAAGATAACTTTTGGTTTTAAGTCATAACTATAAAATCGAAGAAGTGTTAAACAACAAGATCCTACTGCACAGCACAGCAAACTATATTCAATATCTTATGATAAACCATAATGGAAAAGAATATTAAAAAAAAAAGGAATGTGTATATATAACTGAATCACTTTGCTGTACAGCAATAGGTAACACAACAGTGTAAATCAACCATACTTCAATTAAAAAATGTAGTGAAAAAAGTAAAAAATCAAAAAATCAAAGAAGTCTTAATATTTTTAGTCAGCTCTTTTCAAACTAGACACATTTTGAAACATCTAAGGTAACGTTTCCCCTTTCAGAGGGAAGCTGGAGAAGGACTAGTTGATGTGTTAAGGCCCCTTCTTTTTCTAGCACTTTCTGCTTAACCTCCCTCGCTCGTCCCAGCCACCATACCCAGTTTCTTGGGCACCCAGTCTAAGCCGAAGGTGAACTTCTTGATCTGGATGACCAGGTAGTCAGGGAATGAGGCAAATCGTGTGGTCCTAGGGAAGAGAGAATGTCCTGGTACCCAGAGAACCTCTCCTGAAAGCCCCACCCTCAGCCTGTCATGGATAGAAGGCCTAACAGCCCAGAAGACACTCCATATTCTTTTCTTGCCCTGGCCAGGCATCAAAAGCATCTGTAGACAAGGAGAAGCAGAAGCCGGGGAAGTGAGGGGGATGGGGGGTGTCTCACGGGCAGGAGCGGCAAAGGGGCAGATGGCTGAAATCCCGGAGACCAAAGACTCTTTCACATCTCAAGTTCATGCCAATGATGGGTTAGCAAAAAGTAAGATCATCTACTGGAAGTTTCAATCCTGTCCACGACTGTTACTAAGTGCCTGTGCTTTGCCAGGATTGGGGAAGTGAGCGGAGAGAGGCTGCCCTGGAAACTGATCCCATCCCAAGAGAGACGAGGGACTGGTAGGGGCAGGTCAAGGTAACGTGTTGCAATCATCCGAGTCCACTTCTGCTAGGGCCTCTTGGACCAGGGTACCAGCCTCAACTGATACAAGTCTGAGATTCTGACCACAAAGGGACTCGAGAATGCAAAAAAAGGCTGACAGTATCTTTGGGTTTACCCTGACGCGGGCCCGGAGCCACAGGACTTACTTGACGGCTACTGATTTGGCCTGCAGGGCCGTGCTCCAGAAGTCATCCACCTGCTCGGGGGCCCCATAGGCCTCCAGGCAGGAACTGAAGGGCACCTGGGCCCGGACCAGTTCTGGCAGCGGCAGCTTCTCCTCTTCGGCTTGCCGCTTCTTCTCCTCGTACTCCAGGAGCTCCTCTGGTGACAGAATCGGTGGGTGGATCCCTCAGAGGGGGCTGCCTCTTTCCCCCCTTAGCCTCTCCCTACTGGCTCTGAGTCCACGACCACCTCAGCTCCTCCGCCTCCCCAAACCTACCGGACACACGTCCGTCTGTGATCTTGCCTCTTTCTCAACACAGCTCTGCTGACCAGCTGCAGGCAAGGTTAATCCCACCTGCCCCCAACAGCCCCGCCTCGGCCCTCTGGCTGGGGAGCAGGGCGGACCGCGGGCTCTGCTTCTGTAAGGCACCCAAGCACTGCTCCCAGGCCTCCGCCTCCGCCTCCAGGCCCCGCTGGGAGAGCAGAGTGCCCACCTTTGTTCAGGGCCGCGTCCATGGGCACAGGCAGCTGCATGATGTAGTCCACTCGCTGGGTGTACTTCACCTTCTCTGTCGCCAGGCACTTGATCTTCTCCTCCACCAGGAAGCGGAACACTTCATTCGGATTTTCAGAGCTCCGGCAATTCCTCTATGGGGGAGAGGCAGGGTGGGGAGGTCTGGGCAGCCAGGCACTGGGATGGGAGCCTAAAAGAGTCACTCGGGGGGTCAGGGAGAGAGGGGAGTGGAAGAGAGACGACCACGAAGAGGTGCAGGGATGCAAGAGCAGAGCAGAAGCCTTCCCTCATCAACCCCGCCAGTTCTGGCCCATCCGGGCACGGTGGGACTACGTGGGAAAGTGCCTGTACTTTCTAAGTGCTAAGTACCCGCCTATCGTTTTCTTTGGGTGCATCCTTCATTAGGCTGCAAGCCCAGCGACTGTAAGGGTCACTCCTTTGCTGCTCTCCTCAGGTGCAACTGCTCCTCGCAGGGAAAGCTCAGGGCGCGAAGGCTGCGGGGTCCCAGGGGTGGGAGTGGGTTAGGGCTGACAGGAAAGAATGGGCAGCAAGGAGAAAGGAGGGAACTGAATCGCAGGCAGACAGAAGGAGTGTGATAAGCGCCCTCCCTCGCCACCTTCCCTGCCCTCACCTCCACCATGTTGATAAGGTGAAGAAAGAACTCTTGGGCATCCTGCTGCCGGTTGGTGGAGAACTCGGGGTGACCCTTGCCAATGAGGGCCTTGAACATCCGAGGGGCGATGCCATCTTGGACTTCCTAGGCAGAGCCAGGGCGGCGCTTCAGCTGGGGCCCAAGAGGCCACCAAGTGGCCTTCTTTAGACACCTCCCGGATCTCAGTTTCCCCACAATTCCAGAGCCTGAAAGGGATGGAGGCCCAGACTCACCTTTTGTTCTGGCACCTGCTCCCCATCGCCCGACTCTGGTGCTGGCTTGGAGTACTCTCCCGAGAGAAGGCCATGGCCCAGCTTGGCCCTGCGTTAACATCCAAGAGAACCACTCAGCTTCCGCCTGACACCCGTCTACAGCGGATCCTCCCCAACTCAGCCCCTGCACAAAGCCCCCTTAGACAACTCTCTAAAATGTGAAAAACCTTAGATTCCATGGGAACCCGACTCAAGGCAGACAGCATGCCCAGAAGGCAGTCATCTGAAAGCCTCTAGCTGGCCAGGGGCTAAACTGCTGTCCACTACAGGGGGTCACGGAGGAGCAAGAAGGCACACAGGACTGGCTACATACACCTGGGTGCTGAAATCCTGGGTAGGGTCCGTCGGGGCGTTCTGGAAGATCTTCTCCAGCTTATCCACGTATCTGAGAGCAAAGGGAAGGATCATTGGAGGGGCTTGGGCCCAGGCCCAGAGGAAAAGGGAAGGGAGTAATTATCTACTAGCTCAGGGAACAGGTTCCCTCCAGAGGGGGGAGGCACGCAGTTGACCCTTGGGGTCCACTTCTTTCCAGCAACCTGCCCTCCCTCCCATTTCCAACTCGGTCAGCACGCAGAGCACTCCAGCCCCCTCCCTGAGAGAGAGTCGGGGGAAGGGAGAAGACAGCCCAGGAGAAGGATAAATACGGTTCATATTCTTTGAACAGAACGTGTCAATATGTTCTAAGTTTTCACGCGTGTACCAGGCCTTCCCAATTAGACAGTAAACTCACTTATGCTGAGAACCTGCCTTTCTTCTCTCGTCACGTCCCTAGCCCTCCCCTATCCCCAAATGCTCCATGTACCTGTTAGGTGCTCACCTGATGTCACTGGGCTAAAATAAAGACCACCTGCTCGCCCTTGAGTCAGTCAAGAGGCCTCGGGGGGCCCTGAGGTTGGGCGTCTGGCCCCACCAGTGGGTTTGTGTGTGGCCGGGTTGATGGTGATACAGCCCTAGAACCTGTTCCCCTCGCAGAGTACCAGGAACTAAGACTGAGCTAGAACAGAGGTCCTGAGGGCAGCCAAAGGAGGGTGCCTGGAGGCTGGCCGCCAGGGGAGGAGCGGGTGTCAGGGGCGCAGAGCCCAGGGTCCGGCCTCGGGGAGAGGGCAGCACTCACTTCCTCTGGAAGTCGGGGATGCTGAAGAGCACCTGGACCACCGAGTTGAGGTAGCAGCTGTTGCCCAGGTTGCGGATGCCTGTGTAGCCGGGCCCGAACAGGGGCTTGAGCGGCACCCCCGACTCCTGGATCAGCTCCCACTCGCCGATGCGCTGGTTCATGTCTATCTCCAACTCCGTCATCGTCTTGTCCGTCTGCACGGGAAGGGGCACCTCAGTCAGGCTAAGGAACACAGCCCTGCGTCTTTTCCGTTCTCTCACTTGGTCTAGGACGAGAGCCAGCTGGAGCCTGCAATGTGCTGAATTATGGGCTCTGACACGGGAGACCCACTGGGTATCCTCCAGTGCAAGTTCCTGAAGGCCACAGGCAACTGTCCCAGGGGCCCGTTAGGCAGCAGGCCTCTGCCCAAATGAGGGGATGAGACAGAACTCAACTCCCCCGAGCTGAAGCGTTCATCCATGCTGAAGCCCCCCCTTCTCACCCTCAGATCACCCAAGCATCGCTTCCTCAGGGCCATTTCCTCCATCCCCTGGAAACTCCTGCACTCCCTCCACAGTCTGCAGTTACTCCCGTATCTGCGTGAGCATCTGATCAATGCCTGCCTCTTATCTGGAATATAAGCCTATGAGAGCGAGGGCCACCCCGTCTCATTTGCAGTGACCCGCACATAGCAGGAGCTCAGCAACAGTCAATGAACGATGAAATGATTCTAGAAGCTGAAGGGGTCTCACCTTCTGCATCTTCAGCATGTCGATACCGAAGTGGGACAGGTGCTCGGCCAGGTTGGGGTCCAGGACCATGTCATCCTCGTCATATGAGTACACGTCTAGCACAGGAGGCAGGAGCGGTGTCGGAGGGGGCGGCTCAGGCCCAGCCTGACCACCAACCCCACCCCCTGCCCTGAGAGGCCTCAGTGGGACAGAAGGACGAGCCGTGAGGGCAACGCTCTCGGCTCCCTCGAGCATCAGTGAGGCCGTGAGCCCTTCTGGGACTGGCTGTCCGGGAAGATGGGGTGAAACAGGATAAGGGCTGGAATTCATCGTGTCTCCACCCTATAGGTAAGGTTCTAGAGTGAGACGGGTTCGAAAGAACGCTCACTAAAAGATAACGATGGTAACCACTAGGAAGGGGACTGGGATTTGGGGGGTTAACTGAAAATTCAGTTTCACTGCAATATTTTCATCGTTTATCGAGAGAACAAACTCGCGTCTCGTTCGTGTCACGTGAAATGAGTTGACGGTTAAGACCCAGGGGTTTCCGCGTGGAGGCGGGCGGCCAGGGGCGGGGTGGTACCAGCTCCGTCGGGCGTGATGGTGCCCAGCTTGACGGCTAGCGGGTAGCCCGACTCCCGGTAGTGCTCCACGGCGTGGTTGTTGCCGCCGCTGCCGTCGAAGTAGCGCCGGCCACAGAGGATGGAGCCGTCGGTCAGGTTGAGCCACAGGTTCTCCCTCATGTCGCACTTGGAGCACTTCCAGCCACTAACCCCGGGAGAAGAAAATTAGCCGAAATATGGGTCAGAGGTTTATGGGAGCGGTGGGTCCCCCGCTGGTCCAAGACCTCTCTCTTCTCCTCTCCTCTGGAGGTCCCCTCGCTTAGCTCAGCTCCCCCAAGTCTCCCTCCTTATCCTGCTCCCGACCCTCTCTCCCACCAGACCCCCAGGAGGGTGGCCTCTTTGCCCCAGCTCTGGGGGTTGCACCCCGAGGTGGAGGGGCCAGGCCTCACCAGGGAGGGATTCGAGCAGGGCTGTCCAGCTGCTTGAGGTTGAAGGCATGCTTAGACACCTGCCGTACTTCCCCATCCCAGGCCTGCACCTCCTGCTTGCGGGAGGCTGAGTCGGCCGACAGTAGGGCCTCCACCGCACTGGTCACCTGGGGGAAGCAGAGGGTGAGAGACAGGACCCAGCCCACAGCCCCACATGCCCCTCTAGCCCCGTGGTCTTCAGCTTTCTCGGGCCTTGCCCACGACATCACTGCTCTGGCCCCGCCTGCCCTAGAATCTTCGGTAGGGCAGGAAGGTATTCATACCCGATCTCTGACCATGTCAGGCAGTCCCCCCAACCCATCCCGGGCTATCTCCAGGTAATCCGGCAAAATGATGATTTTTACATCCTCATCGTATTCAAACTTCTCCTCGCTGAGGTCAAACCCGCCTTCGACACCTGGTAAGACAGGGAAGAAGAGGGGGAGTAGGACCACCACCACAGGTCGACACCCCTCCTCTGATACAGCACTTCACCTTGTCCCCTCCAGAGCTTCAGGGCCACGGATCAGGCCCATCCTTCGGGGGCTTTCCTAGCACCTCTGAGAGCAGGAATGGCCAGCTCAGGGAGGAGGACAGGACGGCAGCGATGCTCACCGATAGCCAGACGGGTGGGCTTCTTGCGGGGAGGGTCTCCAGTGCTCGCAGTTGTGTCTTCCTCTTTCTGCAACGAGGCAGGAAGGGCAGCATCAGCCACGAGCACCAAGGAAGGTACAAACGAGGATGGACGGGATGGAGTGGGCTAATCTCGGAAGAGAAAGGAGGTAAAAAACACACGTGCTGGGTTTTAATGACACCAACAGAAATAGGTGAGGGGGCAACTGAGGCCTGTGGGAGGTCAGGATGGAACAGACAGATTCAGTACGGGGGCCCAGTGGGATGTGCCCGAATGTCCTCAGGCCTTGCCTACCGGGCGCCGGGTCCGGCGGAGGTGCAGGTAGACTCGCTGGCCCGTCTTGTTGAAATGTCTCTCCACATACTGTTTCCCAAAACCCAGGAATGTGTTCATGCAGATGTAGAGGCCACCCTCAGACTCCTGCAGGACAAGAGGCAGGGGAGGGAACCCAGGCAGGATGAAGCCGTGCCGGGGGAAACCAAGACCTGGAGTCAGAAACTGCTGGCTTCCGGAAGAAAGGTCTGTCCTCAGACACCGTGTGGCTTTTGGCGAGTCACTTAGCCTTTTAGGACCTGGCACCCGGCGAAGAGTCTCCCCATCCTCCTGTGACTTTGATAACAACCCACAAGGACACCGGGGCTGAGCAACACCTATCAGTCACCATTCCTCTTCCTTCTTGCTCCTTCTTTGGAGCCCTTTGGTATACTGCAGAGAACTCCCTTTACCTCTTTCCTGGAGCCTAGAGATCCAGAGAGTGAATGGGGATCAACTACCATGGACTTGGAAAGACCTCCATGTCAGACACTGAACCTAATCTAGGGACACCATGACCAGCCCCACCCGACCTCCAAGATTCAGCAAACCTTCCAGACCGGAGAAGCACAGATGCCAGCACCTGAACAAGACACCTAAGCCCGAGCTTGCCAGCAAGGCCAGAACTTTCCCTTCCCTCACTCTACTAGGCAGTCGAACCCTGGTCCACACTGGTCTCCTCCTTCCTTGCCTGCTGAGGCCTGGCTCCAGGGGAACAATGCCTTGCTTGGGACTCACAGCTGAACTGGGACCCAGTCTGGCAAGGACATGAAGTCCAGCATTCTCCAGTCACCGCCCTGATGCTTCCCCCTTCCCGCCCCCGACCAATAACCAAACCCCCACTGAAGTCCCATCAACCTCCAACCTCAAAGCCATCCCTTTTCTAGAACCATCTATCAACACCTTCTGAGACAACTAGAACACATATAACCCAGGAAGAAAACAGGGAAAGACAAGTATCCACTGTAAATCACAGCTGAGGAGGGAAGATGGGCTTTCCCCAAACTGAGCAAGTCCACCCGTGCCCTTGTGAAGAGAGTGATGGAGAAGGAGGAGGAGGAAATTGGACAACAGAGTCTTCCCTCAGATCCAAGCAACGACAGGCATCTTCTTCCTGGAATTAAAGCCTCAGTGGCCTTGAAATATTCTCTGCTGTGAGTTAAAAATAGGGCACCGCACCGCAGTTCTCAGTCCCATAGATTGCTCTGTACCACTCCCTAGAACAGTGTGGGTTATAACGTTCATGAACAAATAGAGCATTTCTCATCACGGAGGTCAAATAAGCTCTTTCTACCATGAACCCAATTTGAAGATAATCAAATATGCCAGAAGTTGGTTAGCAAAGCCAACCAATGGAGATCTCCTGACTTGGGGTGAGAGAAGGAAAGTGTAATGAGATTACAAAAACCCCTTTTGGATTATTCAAACCATTACTAAGGAGAGGGACAGGAGTGTAGAGAAGGAGCCACTGTAGGTAACTGAAAGAAGGGAGACTTCTACCATCTGTTGATAATTAAGGGAAAAAACCTTTCCCTCCTGAGAAAGACAGTGCTTCACCAATGCGTGCACTTGATAAAACTGGGAGGCCTGTGGGAGCTCTGCAGTGATTAAACTCCTATGTTGCAAATAGAAGACACTGATTCCACCAAAGACTGGGAACCCTGGAGCTCTGCTCTGAACAGCCGTCCTCTTTTAGCTCTGCCAAAGCCAGACTTCAGAGAAGCAGCACATTGTCTGGCGCCCAGATCAAAGCCTAGCAAACCAAGCAACCTACAAATCACAGTGATGATCCTGAACTGGGCCTCAGATCACGCTGCTATCCTCAGCACTGGCGATGCATTAATGAAGCCTTTCCACTCTGACTTGCAGTTTTCCCGGCCATGAGCTGGTCTGGCTGAACACCCTGGGCAGGGCCCAGCAGCGGCTTGAGGGAGGGGTGGTGAGGGGGGCGGATCCCAGCCAGGCTGCTACCCTCTCAGTTCAGGCTCTGGCCTAGCTGGAGGCTTGTGTCTGCCTGAGGGAGTCACAGGAAGGCAGAACTGCAGGAAGGGAGGGAGGTACCGGGTGGAGCCTGCAAAATGTGAAGCACGGTGTGGGTGGCGGCTTTGCCTAACTAGTCAAGAGTGGGAGCGGGATGGGAAAGGGGCCTTAGTATCTGCCACGAAAGAAACCACCTCTCTGGGAATACTTTCAAAAGGGTTCCCTCTGCTCTCTGTGATGGGCGGGAGAAAGAGAGAGGGCTGCGGCCATAATTCACCTCAAAGGAGAAACGACTAGAGCTTTCCTCTCCTCTTTCCTCCCCTCCCTACCACCAATGACCCACCTCCCCGGCCCCTGTCCATATTAACCATGGGTGGAGGCTTTGTAACTCTGCCTTTTTCAGAACCGGGCTTCTTCAAGGCCACTTCCAGACTACTAGGCGCCTGGGAACTGCAGTCCCCACCCTCCTACCCCAACCCGGGCCCAGAACTGCGTGGGGGGGGGGGGGGGATGGGGGGGAGTCGCACCATCCCTCCCACACGAGACTACAAAACCCGGAGAGCCACGCGCGATAGGCAAGGCCAACTCCCAGGCTTTCGCAGGGGTCCACATGGGAGATGTAGTCCGGCAACCGGCTTGCCCCTCTGGCTTAAAACGGTAACGAAGGGAGTGAGCGACTACAATCCCCACAGTGCTCCACGAGACCGGGTGTGGGTGAGGCGGGCGCGGTGGCTTCCGGGGGCGGTAGTCACACGACAGCTCCCGCGAATTCGAAGCAACGGCAGAAGTAGCGTGGGAGACTACAAGTCCCATGGTGCACCGCAGGGAGGCGGTGGCCCAAGACTTGCAGGCCCCGGCGGAATGACCAGGGCGATGGAAGGAAGTCGTGCTCCCTGCGGCCGTGGGGAATGGGCTTACCGGTGTGTCGAAGGAGAAGGCGCACTCGTCTTTGTGGACCCGGTCTCCAGCCTTGGGGACCCGGATAGTCGGTAATACTGACAGCAGCGCCTCCTCACTCAGCTCCGCCATGACACCGGCAGCAGCTCCTCCACACACAGCGGCTCCCACCGCTTCTAGTCCCCCACCCCCTACCCTTTAGTCCAATGAGCGCCACTCGTTAGGTGCATGCGCTGAAGGAAAGACG
Source organism: Eschrichtius robustus (assembly GCF_028021215.1). Lineage (NCBI taxonomy): Eukaryota > Metazoa > Chordata > Mammalia > Artiodactyla > Eschrichtiidae > Eschrichtius > Eschrichtius robustus. The sequence continues at coordinate 6,817,780 of NC_090836.1, read as the reverse complement.
CGCGAGAATGGCAGTTGGACGGAGCCTGCCCGCTAGTGCTCCGCCCTCTGCCCGGCTCTTGACTATCGCCAATGAAAAGCGCTTCTAATGCAATCGATGCTCGGAAGAGCCAATCCCACTCCTCCAGGGCAGAGCGCACGTAGAGCAGTGAGGTGGGCCCCGGAGTTTTGGCTGCTGGGACTCCGGGACCCTACAATCCATTAGCGTGCTGTCTATTGAAGAGCAGAAACGGACGGTGGTTTAAACCAGTCAATCCCAGAAACTTTCCTGGGGACCTGTCCAATGGGAAAATAGAAGGGCAGTTGTAGTATTGATATTTGAAAAGGGGCTGTCCAATGAGGCGGGGTTTGAGAGTTAGTGTCGAGTGATTGCTAACTCCGTCGACCAATAAGGATTACGATCTCTTTGGCCTCAGAAAAATCTTCATAACTCCGTCTCCAGCTGGATATGTACATAATAGCGTGATAATTCATGATTCTATTTTTTTAAAAAATCATTTGATTTCTAAACGGAAGGTCTCAAAAGCGAAAATTGGCATTCTGCAAAGTCTCACGACAGACGGCTCGCAGCCCTATACTGAACAAAAGTCCCCCTATCGAGGAGGCGTCACCCCTGGCAAGTCAAGCCGCCGTCCATTGGCCCCACGGTCCCCATGATAGACGTCCTCCCAGCCCAATGGCTTCCTGCGCTGGAGGCGGGCCTCACATAGCGGACCTATAGGAACGAGGATCGACTCAGCCAATACGGTCAGGGCAGGGGCGTGGCGGGAAGTTTGAAACTTCGATTCGGGAGTTGAGGATCGAGCTGTTTTGCACCCAAAGCTGGAACTGGGGCCCGGTAAGTGATTTGAATAAATTAGTGAATAAGTTAGAGGGCCCAGGAGGCCCGGAAGGAGCTGCCTTGTCATCTGTATCAGTCATTATCCCCTCTGAGACCTCTGGCCCGGCGGCCAGGCGCTTCCTCAGCGGCGAACTGGGGAAGTTCAGGTGGTCTGGAGTCAGAGGGCGAACGTGGTCGCGGTAAGGACTGAGACCTGAGTCACTTCTCACAGGCATCCCTTCCTCGCCCGGGCCGGGCCCTGCCCCATCCTATTTCTCCTGGTTGAGATGGGCTCAGCCAAGAGCGTCCCAGTCACTCCAGCGCGGCCTCCGCCTCACAACAAGCTTCTGGCTCGAGTGGCGGACCCCCGTTCACCCAGCGCCGGCATCCTGCGCACTCCCATCCAGGTACTCAGGGCCCATCCAGGTACTCAGGATCGAGGTGGGGGAGGCAGCGAAACTGTCTGAATTTGGGGGCCTCTGCCTAACCTGATTCTGAGAGAGCTCACTCCCCGCCACCACCCCCCGCCTTATTTTCCACATTCTCAATCCCGGTGAAGTAGGCTGAGTGTCTGAGGGCCTTGGCAATTCCCGTCTGGAGTGTGGACCTGAGGCTAGAGACCTGGGGGTGGAAGAGTGAGGGCCCAGACTTGTTCTAGCCTTTGGTTCTGACAGGTAGAGAGCTCTCCTCAGCCAAACCTGCCAGCAGGGGAGCAGCTGGAGGGCCCTAAGCAGTCCCAGGACTCAGATCCCCGCTCTCCTACCCTTGGCATTGCACGGACACCTATGAAGACCAGCGGAGGTAAGTGTTGGGCCCAGGGAATTCTGGTAATGCTGTCACCTAGCATCCTTGGGTGACAGCATTATCAGAAGGGGCCTCCATCCTCCTGCTTTGAACCCATGTCACTCTTTTCTCAACACTTTGCTCCCTCTCATCAACTTCTCTCTTCCCAATCCCTCACCCACCAGGGCACGACTCCTAAGGCTCATGTATCTTTTCCTCCTTGCTGAATGATTTGTAACAGAGGGTCACTATCTCACTTCACTTCTCCCCCCCATAGAGCCCCCAAGCCCACTGGTGAAACAGCTGAGTGATGTATTTGAGACCGAAGACCCCACATTAAGTCTTCCCCCAGAGCCTGTTCTGCCCCTAGAGACACCTTCATCTTCTCAACTGGACTTGCCTCTGGGCACCCAGTTTTCCCTTGAGGATCAGATGCCACCTTGGAGCCAGACTGAGCTCCCCTCCAGGCAGGTGTTTTCCAAGGAGGAAATAGGACATGCCTCAGAAACCCCTATGGCCAGCCAGGACTCAGACAAGCCCTTGAGAGACCCCGAGACTCCTCGATCTTCAGGTACAGAATCTAAGGGCAAGGTATGGGGTAGAGAAATTGGGAGAACGCTCTGGGATAATGTCCATGAATGGATGGAGGAGAAATAAACTGTAAACCCCTAATGTTGGCTCCTTGTTTTAACTCCTTACCAACCCTAGGTTCTAAGTGCAGCAGATGGAAACCAAACAGCAAGGTGCTAGGGAGATCTCCTCTCACCATCCTGCAGGATGACAACTCCCCTGGGACTCTGACACCACGACAGGTAAAGGGAGAGAGGGTGAAAGCTATTACTAGGAAATCCAACGTAAAGATGGGAGCCCTTTTCCCTGATCTTCTCTGCCCTGAACAACCTCCCGCCCTCCCTCACCTTGCCCACTGCCTTTTGCAGGGAAAGCGGCCTTCTCCCCTGAGTGAAAATGTTAGGGAACTAAAGGAAGGGGCCGTTCTGGGAACTGGCCGACTTCTGAAAACTGGAGGACGAGCATGGGAGCAAGGCCAGGGCCACGACAAGGAAAATCAGCACTTTCCTTTGGTAGAGAACTAGGGCATGCACGGCCTCAGCACCGGGACTCACCAGGGGCCTAGTGATATTCTGTGTCCTCTCACCCCTTCTTTCCCTGGGAGACTGGAAAGGCTCGTTTTCTTCAACTCCCCCTACACTACCAACTCTGGGACTGAGAGCTTCCTTGGCTTTCTTTGTGTCTTATGTGTTTCTGTATATTAAAGCAAGTGATTTTAAATGATTTTTTTTTTACTGGAGTATAGTTGCTTTACAATGTTGTGTTAGTTTCTGCTGTACAGCAAAGTGAATCAGCTATACGTATACATATATCCCCTCTTTTTTGGATTTCCTTCCCATTTAAGTCACCACAGAGCACTGAGTAGAGTTCCCTGTGCTATACAGTAGGTTCTCAGTTGTCTATTTTATGCATAGTAGTGTATATATGTCAATCCCAATCTCCCAATTCATCCCAGCCCCCCTTTGTGTCCATACATTTGTTCTCTGTCTGTGTGTCCGTTTCTGCTTTGCAAATAGGTTCATCTGTACCATTTTTCTAGATTCCACATATATGCGTTAATATACGACATTTGTTTTTCTCTTTCTGACTTACTTCACTCTGTATGACAGTCTCTAGGTCCATCCACATCTCTACAAATGACCCAGTTTCGTTCCTTTTTATGTCTGAGTAATATTCCACTGTGTATATGTACCACATCTTCTTTATCCATTCGCCTGTCGATGGGCATTTAGGTTGCTTCCATGACCTGGCTATTGTAAATAGTGCTGCAGTGAACACTGGGGTGCATGTGTCTGTTTGAATTATGGTTTTCTCAGGGTATATGCCCAGTAGTGGGATTGCTGGGTCGTATGGTAGTTCTATTTTTAGTTTTTTAAGGAACCTCCATACTGTTCTGCATAGTGGCTGTATCAATTTACGTTCCCACTTAAATGATGTTTTTAAGTGTTATACCTAAACCTTGCACGGGGTCTTCTGTATGCAGAAAGGCAGCCTGGGGCGGGGGTGGTGAGGGGGGCTTGTGTTCCACTGCCTGAGTGTCCCCGCACTGACACCTCCAAGCCTCATTTACGCACCTCCCTTAAATCCTCGTGTTCCCCAGGGCACTGTCCTTGGCCCTTTCCTCTTGCTGTCCCTGGGTGTTCACTTCTAGGGCTTCATCTGTTACTCATCTGTATTCTGGTGACATCTAGGTCTCTCTACCTAACCCTGATCTTCATCCAGCTGCCCCAGAGGAACTTCAGAGCTTGTCTAACGTTGAATTTGTGATCTTCCCCCCAAAGTTATTCGTCCTCCCCTATTCTCTCTCCCTGTGAATGACAGCACGATCCACCCAGTTGCCAAACCCTAACCTTGGCCATTACCTTGAATCCTTCCCTTTGAATATCCCATAGCCTAGGCGTTGGTCACTTCCTCCTGGCGACTCTGCATCTTTAATCCCTTCCCCACCCCTTCCCTTCCCCCTCTGTCCTATCGCTCTTGCATTTCTTGCCACCTGCCTCCTACCTTGTTTCCCTCCATTCCCTCCAGGCTCCCCTTCCTCCATTTCATCAACCGACATCGCTGCCAGGGCCGTCTTCCCGAGGAGCATCACTGATCACGTTACTACTCTGCTCAAAACTCTTCAATCGTCCCGCGTTGCCTGTAGGATAAAAGTCTAGACTTTTTAGCTTTTTTAGGCCTCTTACAATCTGATTCCTTCTCAACACAACCCTCCTGTACAAACACACACATATGCACCAAAGGCAGGCAGTGGGGAACCGTTGTGCACAGCCCCACTCCCAGCCTCCTTCTCCTCCTGCCCCAGCTCAGGCCTTGCCCATGAGGCTTGGGCTCCTGCCTCCACCCTCCTTTCTGCCCACAGCTCTCTGGTACCCAGCCTTTATCATTGCACATGTAATACTTTATTACTTAAGTGGGACCTGCGTCTGTTTGGAACCGAAGTGGGGTGGGAGGCAAACATCACAGACATACCAGGGCACTACTTTATTGCCAGTGCTTTAGGAGAGGCAAGAAGGTAGACAAAGGAGAAAGTACGAAGAAGGGGGCCAGGACCCTAGTGGTGCCAGAGCCATAGTCACGGGGCTGAGGGCCCTGCGCCACTCGGGTCTAGACAAAGGTGGTGGCTCTGGAGGTAGGGGGGGAATCCTAAGGCCTGTGGCCTCAGATGGGAAGCCTGCTAGGCCTGCCAAGGGTGGAGGTCCGGGGGTCCGCTGTCCTTGCTCATTAAGGGAGAAGCTGTCAGGACCATGGAGAGGGGAGGCCATGGGAGGAGATGGGGCAGTTCCCCACCCATGTCCCTGGTGTTGCCTCCCAAAGGCACGCTCCCCATACTCCCCACGCCCTCAAAGGGGAAAGCTGGGCGGGAAGGGCGGCTGCGGGGTAGAAGAGAAAATCTTAAAGAAATCGGGCAGGGGAGAGGGCAGCCGAGTGTCCGCATGGCCTTTTACCTCCCCTCCTCCAGCCTCCTCAGTTCCAGATTTTGAGGAAGCTGTCCCAGGAACCAGTGGCCACAGCCATCCCATCAGCCGTGACCCCCAGGCAGCTGACCCTGTTGTCGTGGCCAGAGAGGATGCCTGAAGAAAAGGGGGAGAGTCAGCCTGGCAGGGAGTGTGTGCACACAGGGCCCCTAGGTTAGCTGGGCGAGACGTCTGACTAGAAGAGGGAAGAGGATTAGCCCTGAGGGGCGGGCCTTCCACTGAGGCCAATCTCTCTGTGTAGAACCTGGGGTGGGTGAGGGGAGGGGAGGGACCTGGGAGGGCTGGACAGGTCAACGTGCGGGGAGAAAAGCAAGGGCACTAGAAAATGGGGAGGGCTTCCAAATGGAGACTTAGGCCCCGAGAGAAGTGACTTGCCCAGGGCCACTCAGAAAATAAGCAGTGGAATTAAGATTTGGATCCCGACTCTCTGGCCCAGCGTTATCTTCACTGGGCACCTGGCCTCTCCCGAGAGAAGAAGCCACACTATCTGATTCAACTTCAGACCAGGCCAGTCCTAGAGAAGCGCCCAGGTTGGGGTCAGGGCCATCAGGTCACTCTCCATCCCCTTAACTCTGTCACTGCATAGTCCCTGAGCTGGCCCTTCCCTTTGGTGGATGCCCCTGAAACCCAGCACTGACTGGACGTTCAAGGCCCCCAGGTCTGGGGGCGACTGGAAGAAGCTCTTCTGGAGGGAAGCAGCTATGGCGGGGGGCAGTGGAGAAGGGCCGATTAGAGCAACTTTGCTTTGAGAGAAGGTGGTCCTAGATTGGGAAGCAAGGGGGACTGGCTTCTAGGGGTAGAGCTCAGAGTTACCCAATAATTAGGGAGCAGTGGTAAGAGGGTCCCCACAAGGGGAGCGAGGTGGCCGTGGTGGGCAGGCTCTTACCCACTCGCTCGCACTTCATGGAGTCCCAGACGTTGCAGTTGAAGTCGTCGTAGCCCGCAAAGAGCAGGCGGCCGCTGAGGGAGAAGGCCACGGATGTGATGCCACAGACGATGCTCTCGTGGAAGTAGGTGGTCAGCTCCTGGTCTGCCCGCAGGTCAAACAGGCGGCAGGAGGCGTCGTCCGAGCCCGTGCAGATGGCCTCTCCGTTGGGGAAGAACTGCGGGTACAGGTGGCCAGGGGTCAGGACTCAGACCTGGGTAGCCCGCTGCCTTTCCTGCCCTCTCCCTGCTCCTGCCCTGGTGGCTCCAGGCCCAGCTGTTTCCCTCAGCCTCTCTGGCCCCCGCCCCCATCCCTTCCACCGCCAGCACGGTCGCTCTTCACCGCTGACGTTTGTCACATGCCAGCTGCAGCCGGGCTCCCTAACCCCTTCCCTGCTCCACAGTATTTCCACGGTGCAGGGGAGAGCACGGGGCTGAGGGAGGGTGGGCAGCGTGCCCAGGGTCACATGGTCAGAAGGGCGGAGGCTGTCCCAGACGCCAGCGACTACAGTCGGCTGGATCAGCGTGCAAGCATGGGGCCAAGTACAAATGCATGTCCTGAATTTCATCATGAGGAAACGTCACGCAACCCGATGGAGGGCAAGTCTACAGAAAACTGGCCTGTACTCTTCAAAAATGTCCATGTCACGAAAGACAGAGAAAGGGCGCAAACGGTTCCAGTTTAAAAGAAACTGAAAAGACAAGGCAAGGGAATGCGATCCATGTTCCTGGACAGAAAAAAAAATTGCTATTTTTCAGATAATTGGTGAAACTTGAATATAGACTATAGACTATAGTACTGCGTCAATTTAAATTTCCTGATTTTAAGAATTAGACTGTGGCTACGAAAGAGAACGGCCTTGATTTTAGGAAGCACACACTGAACTATTTAATGGGTAAAGAGGCATGAGGTCTGCAACCTACTTTCAAAGAACCCAGGGAAAAAGTTAATGACAAAGCGTGTCTATACCTACATCTAGGTGTGTGTGTGTCTGTGTCCGTCTGTCCATCTACCCCTCCCTCACTCTACAGAGAGGGAATGATAAAGCAAATGTGGTAGAAAGGTAACAGTGAATATGGGTGAAGGGTAGATGGGAGCAGTTTTTGTTACTCTTGCAACTTTTCTGTAAGGGGAAATTATTTCAAAGTGGAAAGTTGAAAGGGGCAGGGGCTTCCCTGGTGGTGCAGTAGATAAGAATCTGCCTGCCAATGCAGGGGACACGGGTTCGAGCCCTGGTCCGGGAGGATCCCACATGCCGCGGAGCAACTAAGCCCGTGCGCCACAGCTACTGCGCCTGCGCTCTACAGCCGGCGAGCCACAACTAGAGGAAAGCCTGCACGCAGCAACAAAGACCCAGCGCAGCCAAAAATTAATAAATTAAAAAAAAAAAAAAAAGGAAAGGGGCAGGGGGCTGCAGGAGGGGATGAAGGCTGTGTGTGTTGGAGGTGGAGACGTGTTCCCGGGAGTCAGAGAACAGAGGGGGCGGGGGTGAGGGGGCTGCTCACGCAGATAGCATTGATGTCCGACTCGTGGCCCGTGAATGTCTGCCGGCAGGTCCCCTCCCGCACGTCCCAGAGCTTGGCGCTGGCATCACAGGCCCCCGAAATGAACAGTTTGAAGTCAGGGGACACGGCCAGGCTCATGCAGTCCCCCGTGTGTCCCACAAACACAGTCTTCTGCTGCCCGGTCTCGATGTCCCACAGAGCACTGCGGGGGAGGGGGAGGGGGAGGGGAGGGGGGTCACAGAGAAAGGCCAGCACAGAGGTGCCTCCCAAGCCCCAGCACCCACAGCGCTCGGTCCTCACCACGTGGTGTCCCCGGAGCTGGTCACAATGTTGTTGTCGTCCAGGAAGCGGCAGCAAGAGAGATAACCTGCGGGTAGTTAGGACAGTGCCCTGGCTGCCGGCCGCCCCCCACAGGGCCGGGGCTTCCAGGGACCCTCAGTCTCTCACTCACCTGTGTGAGCAGAGAGCTCCCGGCTGACCTTGACGTTGCCCTCCCGGGATTTGAGGCTGTAGATGGAGCACATGTTGTCCAGCCCCCCACATGCCACGAAGTTCCCCGATGGGGCATAGGCACAGGTCATGACCCAGGAGGAGCGCAGCGGGATGGCGTGCACCTGTGGGGGGCGGGGCAGCGGGGGCCTGCGCTAAGCTCCCAGGTGGAGAGCAGAGAAGGGCAGCAGGACGCCCCCAGGAAGGAGGGTGGCAGAGGGGCCGGGAGACAGGACTGGTACCTTGTTGGTGGTGTAGGTGTCCCACACAATCAGTTTCCCGTCTTGCGAGGCACTTACCAGCAGCCTGGGGAGAGAACACTCGTGCCACTCTCCTTCCTGTGTCCCCCTAACACCCACCCCTGGCCGCCCACACCTCTTAAGCCTCACTTGGAGTCAGTGGCCCAGTGCATGGCGTAGATCTTGGCCAGGTGTCCCCTTAGCGTCCGCCGTGTCCGCATCTGCACTCGTCCCACCACCTCTAGGCCACACACCAGCTGCAGGAAAGGGAGCATTAGAAATCAGGGTGAGGACTTCCCTGGCAGTCCAGTGGTTAAGACTCCATGCTCCCAATACAGGGGGCACGGGTTCGATCCGTGGTGGTCGAGGAACTGAGATCCCTCAAAAAAAAAAAAAAAAAAAGGAAATCAGGGGGTGAGCAGGGCGCGTGCCCACGCGTCAGTGTCACAGCCACTGATCTGTACAAGTCTGTTACGTGCCAGGCTCGGGGTCAGGGCCCCAGCCTCAGAGTTATCAGGCCCTGCCCGGCAGTGGCTTAGACTGATGCGGAGACAGACACAGGCATGTTGCTAAGGGTTTAACCACCGCCTCTCCTGCGTGGGCTGGGGGAGGAGGGGGAGGGGGAGGGGGGGATTGGTATCTCGTAAATAATACCACCTTGACCAATTCAAGCTGCCAATGTGAGACCACCACACACGGACTTGGGAAGAGATGTACACATTTGGCTGAACCCAGCTGCTAGAAGCCTGCCCTCACCCACCTCTGCTGCACGGCCAGCTCTCACTGGATACGCGGAGCAGCTCCATGGCCCTGAACTGCACCTCCTGAAACTTGCAGTCCTGTGCCCCTGAAACTCCTTCGACCTCCTAGACTTAGGCTGGGGCTCCAGGGTCAAAAGACTTGACTTGCCATTTACTTGCTTTGTTATCTCAGGCAAGTTACTTAACCTCTCTGAGCCTGTTTTCCTCTGAGCCTGTAAAATGAGGTTTATAGCACCTACCTTATGGGGTTGTCATGAAAATGAAATGAAATGATGTATTTAAGCAACTTAGCCCAGTGCCTGGCTCATGTTCAGTAAATGTTTACTCTTATTATTAACATTTAATCCAATGTAAGATGCCACCAACCCTAAGAAGCACGGTTCTCACATGGATCACTAAGAAAGAAAAAATGCTGCGAATTATAATTGTAAGGCATCGATTGTTGGACGCATCTCAATTTCCGAGATGTCAAATTGTGAAAAAATGCATCTGAGAACTGACGAACTTCAGTATTAGACAGCTAGTACCTAGAGTCGTGAAGCGCTTCTGACTGACAAAGCCCTACCCCTCTTCATCCTTGCCACCCCGCGAGGGGGGGTAATCACTCTCGCTTTATGAACAAGGACAGGACAGAGTCTGCCTCCTTAGTCTCCGACTCGGTGCCTGGCCCAGAGCAGACCGACCTCGCAAAATGTTTGTCGAATGAATGAATTCATGTCATTCCTCACTCCAAGGACACGCTGTACTAGAGCTTGGGCACCAGGCTGTGGCTGGTTATGGGGCTCCCACCCCATCCCCTCCCCTCCCCACCCCTCCCCTCCGGCCCTGTCAGTGGGACAGGAGCTCTCACCTCTGCCAGAGTAACGTCGGCACAGGCTTTCCTGGCATCCTGGGGGGAAAGCAGACATCAGGGGACGGTAAGGGCAGGGTGTCAGTGGTGGGGGTGCGTGGGCGTCTGATGCGGGTGGGTTTGGGGCTCTAGGGTTTGGGGGCGCCTCTCAAATATGAGATCCAAATTCAGGAGGTCTCTGGCGGCTTCCAGGTCAGGGGTCTCTCGGGTGTCACTCAAGGGTGAATCCAGCCCTCTCCCCCCGCAGGCCACAGTCCCGCACGGCCCGGTCCCTTGTTTTCTGGGGCTCCCTGGTGGGAGGGTTCTGGGGTTACTGCAATCTGCTTCTTCAGCTGCTCTGCTTCCTGTCGCAGATGCTCCATCTCCCCCATGGCGGACGGGTTGAGGGGCGGCTCCGGCTCCTGCCAGGAACACGGGGTGGGTGTAGGGGGATCCCCACGTTTCTGTCCCTCACATCCCACACCGGACCCCTCACGAAGGCTGGAGCCCACCCCCCAGACAGGGAACTGACTGGGTGGTCTGGACCCCTCTCCCCGCCCGCCCCTCCCCGTGTGGAGTCCTGTGCGGCCAGCCCCGCGCTGGCCCAGGCCTGCCTGCAGCCCCCAGCCCCAGAGGGCAGAGCCAGCCCAGCTCCCTCTTACTTGGGCTCTGACTGGACCTCGTTAGGCTTCCAGCTCCAGTTCCCAGGCGCCTCCTCACTCCCTCAGCTGCGACGCCCGCCCGTCACCTGCCCCGGCTCTGCTGCCAGGGGAGCTGGCCTGGCCTGGCCCCGACTGGGGGCGGGGGGCGGGGGGGGCACTGACAGGGAAGGGTAGGGCCAGCGACGTCAGGCAAATGAAGTCAGCTGGCCGGGGTGGGGGGAGAGGACAGAGCGGGAGGCGTGTGGCTTCCGAGAGCCTTGGGCCCAGCCCAGGTTGGGGGGGGGTGGGTGGGCGGGAGCAGGAGTGCGGGGCTCTACGGAGAAGCAGCCCCCCGTAATGAGCCCCGGAGGGAGGAAGGGGTGCGGGTGCTTCCCCGGCCAGTCTCCAGGCAGACAGCAGAGCATCAGGCCCCATGGGATTAGAGCAAAGCTGTGAGGATTAAGGGCTGGGTTTGGGAGGGGTGCAAAGGAGCAGCACGACCACAGCTCGGGGGGGGGGGGCCCAGGCCCTGGCCCCCACCAGTGGTGATGATCTTGGCAGTCAGGGCCTAGCTAGCAACCGGTCCAGGAGCCAGAGAACGAGGGTGAGAGACAGCCCACTGTCAATACCCAAAACTGTGTTCCTTAGCTCAGGGTGGGGCACGGAGAGGGCTACGGTGAGTATGGGGAGGGTGTAGGCCGGAGCTGAGATTAGAAGGGACTGATCTGGATAATCCTTCTTCTGGACAAGCCCCAACCAGCTGCCCCCCGGGGCCTGATCCTGGGGGAGAGGGGGAAGGTCCGGGGGCTCCAGAGAGGAGGACGGACAGGCCTGGCCCAGCTCTGGGTGGAGAAAGAATGGCAAGTGGAGGGCAACCCCGTCCCCTGCTCCCATCCGGGGCTGGGCCCCCTGCTGGCCCCCAGGACTCACAGGGGCCTGCTGGGGCTGAGAAGGCAAGAACCAGAGGGACGAGGCTGCCCGGAGTCCCAGGCAAGCTCAGAGAGGGAAGACAGGGCTTAGAGTAGGAGGCCCAAGGAGCAGCTGTCAGGGTTAGGGTTCGTGTGCATGAGGGGAGCAGGTGGCCGAGATTTCCCTGACAAATCACAGGCTGGAGAGGCCCTGCCTCTGGGAGGCCCACGATACCTGTCCTCCCTGGCTGGTCACAGCCTCTCCACCCTCCAGCCGCCACGGAAACTGCTGCGACACACTTGACTGGGCCCCGGCTGAGGGATCTTCAGGATCTTTATTGACAGGCGGGGAGCGGGCAGTGGGGTGATCTCCCTCTCATCCTCCTCATTTAACGCAGTCGGGCCCTACCCCCTGCCGTTTCTTTCCCCGGCGGCAGCATCGCGTCTTCTGTCTGTCCTGGGGCTGGAGGTCCGTCGGCCGGGCCCAGGCCTGGCTCCCCAGGCTAGTCTGTGCAGCGTCCTCTGAGTCCAGGGCTGCACGGCCCTTGTGATCCCCAGGCTGGCGGGCGTGCGGGGACGGACAGCTCGCTGTTCTGCTCCTGTCACGTGGGGACTTCTCAGGGGTCTTGGCATCAAGGCAGACCCCCCACAAGTCAAGAGGCCACATCCCCAAGGAGCTGGCTCAGTCCCTCACAGCTCTTCTCGGACCCGAGGCGGCTTCCCAGCCTTGTCCTGGACCCGCTGAAGCCTGTGGCTGGGGGGTTCTGGGGCGGGGTCTCTGCTGGGCAATTCTTCTCCCTCCTCCTTCTCTGGTTCCTGCAGTAGCTCTTTGGCTTCTGTCCACTCCTGGGGGGCGTGGAGAGGAGGGTCTGGCCTGATCTCCTGCATCCACCCTGCCCCAAGGACCCTCCCTGGGTCATCCCAGCCCCCGCGCCTTACCCGTCAGCCTGCCCACCCCTCACACAGCTACTCCCGCTCGCTCCTCCTCACCTGCTCCCTGTGCTCAGGGGCCCACGTGTGCCACAGCGCCAGGGTGCAGCGCCGCCCCCGCGTCACGGCCCACACACCGTGGGGATTCTCCACGCCGGAGCTGAAGGCCACGAGGCGCCCGCAGCGAGGACGGACCTGCGCCTGGCGGGCGATGGCGGATTCAGCTCCAGGGAGAGACCCTCGGAAAGCTTGGCCCTGACTCCCCGGAGTAGGACGGGGGTAGGGGGCCCAGAGAAGGCAGCTCTCTTGCCCACCACTTCCCCTCCTTAATTCAGGGGCTGTCTGGGGGCAAATGGGAAATGGGCCTCCACTTGGGGAGCACAAGTGCCAGACTGAGGCTAGAGGAGTTGGAGCCAAAGGGAGAAGGACCTCCGTCCGCCCCAGTGCCCTGACTTTTCCTGGCCAGGTGCTGGAGGTCCTTTGTACCAGGTGTGAAGCCACCTGAAGGCACGAGCGCAGTACCAGACTCTGGGTTCTGGGCGTAAGGATCTTGAGGACACTTTTCCACCCCAGAGACAGCTTGGATTACAGGTGGTGAGCAGAGAAGGAAGTAACTGGATAAGGCAGAGCAATACACAATGAAGAAGCTCTGCTCCGCTCCTCCTACTGACCCTAGCCCCGAGCTTTTACCTGGAACAGGGGCTTGGGGTCCTGTGCTTCACCCGCCCTCCTTTAGGAGGGCCTGGAGGGGCCCCTTGGAGGTCTCCTGGGGGGGGCTAGGAGAGCACCTGAACAGACAAGTGGTGGGGGGAGCTGGGGAGGCCAGGGAAGGAGAGGGCTAAGGCGGCCCCAGCCATTGCCCTGCATTTGCCTCTGGGAACCTTCTGTTTTGAACCCTGCGCCCACAGCTGGGCTCCCTGTCCCCCGCCCCAGCCCCCATTTACCGTGACGGTGAGGGCGTTGGGCTCTGTGAAGAACAGGTCCCCGCCCTGGAAGTCATCGTTGAGGTAGAGGAGTCCGCTGGGGAGGGAGGAAGACAGGAGGCGGTGAGACCCCCGCCCAGGCCCCCCTGCCTGACCCCTGGAGGGCCGCCCACCTGTAGTCTCGGTAGGTGTAGGCCGGGGGCTCCCGCCAGCACTCCCCGGTGTCAGGGTCCAGGACACAGTTGTCTGCGTGCACCGGGTGGCTCAGGTCCATGCGCTGCGCCTGCTCTCCTGGGAAGCGAAGGGGCCTGGTGGGCACCCCGCTGCCCGGTGCCCGCCCACCGACACCCACCCTGCAGCTCTGGGGTCACAGCCGGGCCCGGCCTGGGCAGGGGAGTCAGTCCTCGTGCAGTGAAGACCGGGAAGCACACGGCTGGGGCCGCGGAAGGTGTGCAGTGCGCCGGCCCCGAGGGGCCCCGAGGTGGGGGCGGAGCGGCAGGGCCCCTGGCGGTTACCTTCTATGGCACTACGGCACACCAGGTGGGTGAAGGAGAGGTGCAGGGGCCGGTCCGGGGAGAAGTAGGCCTGTGTCAGGCTCCGCACGCGCTCGCTCACCTCCAGAAGCAGCTGGGCGCCCTGACTACCCACAGCCCCAGCCCGGGCCAGCTGCCAGCAGAGAAGGAAGGGCCGGGAAGGGGGAGGCATTGGAAGGGTGGCCCCTGCCCCCGCCCCACTTCCACTGCCCTCCACCCACGGTTTGGGGGCGCCCATCTGCCCAACTGCTCCATGACGGCAACCCGGGCCCCTCGGTCTGGAACCCCCTGCTCAACCCTGGGCCGAGGACTCGGCTACTCTGGGTCCCGGGAGAGCCCTCCACAGGAGATGCCCAGCCCTCTTCTCCAGTTCTGGCACCAGGCCAGGGCCTGGGGGCCTCCTCTCACCTGGGCGGCCTTGAGCACCGTGAGCCCCTCGAAGCGTTCGTGGGGAGTGTGTGGGGAGCGGCGGCCAGCCGGATAGCCGGACCTGGCTCCAGACTCAGCCGCGTCCTAAGCAGGGAGGGTGTTGGCTGGGGAGTCACCCTCCCCGGCCCCGGGCTATCGCCCACCTCACTGCCCACAGGGCCGCGTGGCCTTCCCTCCAACCCTCCCAACTCCCTGGAAGAGGCTAGAAGCTCCCGGAGTTCTCTGAGCTGCTGCCCTTTCCCAGAGAACGACTATCTCCACGTCTGTGTTGTCACTCCTGGTAAAGATCTGGAACCCCACTGTGCACAGAACTCTGGAGGGCTTCCTACAGTGCGGAAGGGGCCCTGAGAGGTAAGGACAGCGGCGGAAGGGGGCAGGAGGGGCTTGATCACTCATCCCGATGGGCCGAGAATAGGGGAGTTTCTCTGGAAAAGGACGCCGGCAGGAGGTTCGACAGTCGGGACAGGTCCTGGCTGACTCGAGGTAGGGACATGGCATCAGCCAAGGTGTCTCTCTTCCATCCCTTCTCACCTTACATGCTCTTGGAGAACTTGATGCTAAGTCCCAGTTACCCGACTGTCTACATGACTCTTATCAACTGGGGGTCTCCTAGTATCTGAGTGTCCCTTTCCTGACACCTACTGTCTGCTTTTTCTTTCTTTTTTCTATTCTGTCTGCTTTTTGAAACTCAAGGTACCACTATCTAATTACCCAGTATTTAAGCCTCATCTCTGAGAGGTTTATATAGAGGCTACCGGGCCACTCAAGCCATCTAACCCTCTATTCTTTTATTCATTCATTCGTTCAGTAGGCACTGAGCACCTACTATGTGCCAGGCACTGTTCTAGGCACTGTGGACTCAACTGTGAACATGAAAAGTTCCAGCGGGGTTTATATTTTGAGATAATAAACAAACAAACCAGATCAATTCAGACGGTGGTAAGTGTTACATGGAAATTAAAGCAGGGTTACAACCCTGAGAGTGCCCCGGCAGGGGTCAGGGGACAGCTAAGTGATGAGATGACATCTAAATTGAAACCAAATGATATGAAGGAATAGCTGAGAGAAAAAATGTTCCAGGCAGCAGAAATAGCAAATGCAAAGGTCCTGGGGCCAGAATGAGTTTAGCGTAATCAAGGAACAGAAAGGTCTGATACTTGGGAGTTATCCTTGACTCCATTCTTTCTGCATCTTCCACATAGATTTAGTTCTCAAATTCTCTTTCTTTGATTTTCTAAATATTTCTCATCTGTCCCCCTCTTCATTCCCTTGAAATGAGAACCTAACCTAGGGCGGCGGCCCTCTTGCAATCATCCCAGAAGCTCCCCCTTACTTCCCTCTCCCGCTGCATTCTCCAAACTGCCACTAGAGGGAGCTCCCAGTCCTACAGGATGAGGACTCCAGACCCTGCCCGTGGAGGTTCTGCAGGAAGACAAAAGTCCACCCCTCCTTAAATCCTTCAGTAAGCCGTCCACAAATAAAGTCCAAACTCCTTGGTAGGGTACAGAGGCCCTTCCCCATCTCTCCTGTGCCTCCACTCCTACACCGCCTCTGGATAACATACGGCCTGATGTTAATAGCGATAGATCATACTATTTCCACATTCTTCCAAGAGCTTTACCATGTACTAACTCATTAATCCTCACAGCAACCACAGCAACCCTACAACATAACCGCTGCATTTAGCCCCATTTCATAGAGAGGAAACTAGGCTCACAGATGTTAAAATACATTGCCCAAGGTCACACAGGTAATTCCTGCTGGGACTGGCCCATGTTCTTAACTCCTGTGCTCCACTGCAGTTCCCAGAAAGAACAATAACCCCCCTTGTTCTTCTCCCTTGCAGCCTGACTTTCCTTCCCTCTCTGTTTGGTTAACTCATCCTTAAGATTGAGCTCAAATGCCAGCCCCTCCGGTAAGCCTTCTGTGACTTTGCATCTCGGCGCGGGACCCTAGTTCCCCGACCAGGGATCGAACCCATGCCCCCTGCAGTGGAAGTTTGGAGTCTTAACCACTGGACGGCCAGGGAAGTCCCTGGATGAGTACCCTGTACAGACTTCTTTCACCAAACTCACCACCCACTCTGATTATGTCTCCATGCCTGATTCCTTCTCTATACACCGAGCTCCCAAATGCTCGGTCTGTGTTCATCTACCTCTCCCTGGAACCTAGGCATTTCCAGTATACAGCAGGGTCTCAAAGAGCGTGTGTCGAAGAAACGCTAGCCCAGAGTGAGACTAGAGCTTCATAAAATGGCAGACTCAACCTGGGGAATACAGATCATCCCACCCAATCTAGGAGGGGATGCGATGATGGAGAAACAGCCTGCATGTCTGCCGAGCCAAAAACTGAGCTCTCGGCCAACCAAGGAATCTTCACCTGCGCACTCACCCTTTCTGATGCATTTATGTTTTGTATTTAGTTCTTCCTATCAGTTTCTCGCAAAATCCTTCTGTAAAATGACCAGCCCATGTCAGCTAAGTTAAGGGGAAAAGGAACTTGTCCCCAGCGGGGAGGCAGTGGCAAGCACTGTCCCCGCTGGAGAGTCAGGGAGGGCAGGACGGGGGGCAGGCCAAGAGCAAGGGGGCAGGCAGCTGTGCCAGAGGGTCCCCAAGTAGTGGCAGTGCCCCCCCCCACAGGTCTTCTCACCTTGGCCAGCTGCAGGAGCACCCCGCACTCGGCTGGGGTGAGCAGCCCGTCCAGCACCGCTCGCTCCGACCCATTCAGCTGCCTCGCGTCCTGGGTCAGGGTTACCCCCTCCAGGAGGAGGACATCTGCAGGGGAGGGACAGGGCCGGGGCTGAGGGTCCCCTGAGGGCAGGCCCAGCAGTAGCTGGCAGCCCCCAGCCCCTCCAGGCTCCTGTCTCCTGCTGTCCCAGGAACTCACCCTTCCAGTGAGTCAAGGGCTTCGGCTGTGGAGGCTCATGGTCCCACAGCCTCTTCTCCCGATCCTCTCTCAGGGGTGAGAGACACGCTCAGCGGATGCACAGGCCAGTCCAGACCCATCTTCCCCAGGACCCGTCCCTCCCCTTCCAGCTCAGGCCACACCCCTCCCACCACAAGGCACCTCCTACCTGAGTTTTTCTCTAAGGGCCTCAGGGATGAAAGCTGCTGGGGTCCAGGGATCCTGGGACAGTCAGGAAAAGCGCCATCACCCATCAAGTCCACCCCTGAATCCCTGATGGTAGACCCTGAGCTACCACATTAAGGTCCTCCTGCTTCCAGAGGGGAAGGTGGAGGTGGAGAAAGCCCTGGACTCATTGTCGGGAGCCCCGGGCACTGGGCACTGGGCCAAACTCTGCAATAATAATGATAATAATAACAACAACAACTTACGTAGCACTATTTGCCAGGTGCTATTCTAAGAGCTTTATACATGGATGTGGAATTTATCATTTAAAGTTCACAATAGTCTTATCAAACAGGTCATAGTAATGTGCCCATTTTGCAGTTGAGAGGACTCTGAGACACAGAGACGTAAAGTAACATGCCCAAGATCACACAGCTGATAAGGGACAGAGTTGGGATTTAACCAACGGTTTCCAAACAGGGAGATTTGCCCGTTAGGGGACGTTGCAATGTCTGCAAACAGTTTTGATTGTCATGACTCAGGGGGTGCTAGCGACACCTACTGGGCAGAGGCCGGGTAAACTGGCCTACACGGTCCTACGTTGCCTGGACAGCCCCCTTCTCCCAGTTACGAAGTATCTGGTCCAAAATGGCAATAGTGCCAAAAAGGTTGAGGAAGCCTGCTTTATGCTGTAGCACTAGCGAGAATAACCTCTGCCTTTTAGTTCCCTCTCACAACTACAACAAAGAGTAAGAAAAGCAGCAGCAACAGAGCTTTCTGTACTTCGGAGCAAGCGACGTGGCTTCAACAGGGCTATGAGATAAGTGTGATGTTCCCACTTTACAGGTAAGGAAATTGAGGCCGAGGCAAGTGAAGGTCCAGAGCTTGTTCGTGGCAGAGAGACCAACATTTAGGCCTGCATGACCCCAAAGCCGCCCTTAACCACAGGCGCCTGCCTCTGTCCCTGCGATGCTGGGACACAGACTCCTCTCCAACCCTCGAAGGGTTATGGAGAAATGGGAAACGCTGTTGGGAACGGATGTGGCACATCCACATAGGGGATTACTGCTGTCCCCCTCCTGGGGGCGGGTGGGGAGCAGTGGGGTCACTCACGGGATCCTTGAAGCTGGCCCCCAGGTGCTCCATGGCATAGTAGAGCTGTCTCTTCTCCCCCAGGGATCGAAGGACGAAGCGCTGGATGTCCTGGAGAAGGGGGACAGTGGCGGGGGGGAGTGGGGGGCAGGGAAGTTAAGGCTGGAGAAGAGCAGGGGAGCCCGCAGGCTTGGCTGTGCCCCTCAGCTCAACCCTCCTCCTTCAGCAGCTTCAGGGTGTCGGGGCTCAGACTGGGGGTAGTGTGTGTGTGTGTGCATGCGTGTGTGTGTGTGTGCTGTGCACATGTGCACTTGTGCATAGGTGGGGGCAGGCAGGGGTGAGGTTAATGGAAGAGGGCTGGGCTGGTGCTTGGACTCAGAAGTAGAGCCTGCAGTGGGGAGCAGGGAGTGGAGACCGAGCAGATGCTGGACTTGGGGTCGCCTTTGGCCAGAATGGGGGGCGGGATCCAGGTGACTTCTCCAGCACACCTGTTTGATTTCGGGCTACCTCACGGGGGGAGTGTGGAGGGGCTACCTCTCTTGGCCCGAGGGCAGGTCTCGGCTCTCCCAGCTGCGCCTGGTACTGGTCCAGAGCTTTCCTGGCAGCCTCATCCTCCGGGTAGAAGAGGAGGACGCTCAGCACATTTTCCACAGCCTGGGACAGATTCCCTACTGGAGACAGAGAATAGCGTGGGGGGGGGGGGACCCAGAGACCGGGCACCGCTGTGATCCCTGGGCAGAGGCAAGAAGCCAGGGGGACAGAGGCAGAGCCGGAGGAGGTGGTCTCCCAGGGCCCCATCCCACCCAGCCGACTGGCTCATCCACTGCTTCTTTCCAAAGCTTACTGGAACATACCTGAGCTGTGTGGGCAGAGTTCAGAGGGGAGGAAGAGAGGAGAGAATAAAGGAAGGTGAGAAACAGCAAGGACAGAAGGAGCCCTGTGACCCATCTCTTGAGCTTTCCACGATGGCACCAAAGGAGAGCAAGAGTCCTCCTGAGGTGGTGGTCCCCATGGAGCCCTGACCAACTACAGATGCAGAGACAGACGGAGCGATGGAGGGATGGGGCTCAGGGTACCATCAGAGACAAACCATCACTCTCCCCGTTTCCAACCTCAGTCACCCCCAGGGCTCACCCTTCCCCCACTGACCCTGAGCATGGGCCTCGTGCAGCCGCCTCAGCTGGCCGGGAAGGAAGTCTGGGACAGGGAAGCTGCGACCAGGACGTGTGGCCGTGTCCTCCACACAGCGCTGCCGGCACTGCACGACCCCTATCCAGTGCCCTGCGGGGGACACACGTGCGCCCCTCAGCCTGTGATGCGCCTCCCCTGGCACCACGAGGCCCCGCGCTCCAGCTCCTCACCTGCGATGGCCTCATACAGGCCTCCCTGGCTCCCGGTCCCCCCCTCCTCCTCTTCTTCCTTCTGCTGCTCCTCAGGCCCCTCGCAGCCAGCCCGGCAGCTCTCCACCTGGGCCAGGCTCTCCTGCAGGGCCTCCTCTAGCCAGGGCAGTGCCAGTGCTGCTTCCTGGCGCCCCAGCAGCTCCAGGCCGGTGTCATAGGCTGCCTGCTGGGGAGGGGAGTGGTCAGTCACCTGAAATCCTGGGGCAAGTGTTGCCAGACTAGATCAGGAGGGAGAAAGAAGGGGAGGGGTGTGGGTCTCATTTGGGGCCTGGACTCCAGGTCCCAGTTCACCTTGGGGAATACAGGGTGGGCCTCGGAAATCCAAATGTTAGAACATGGGACATTGTGAATCTCAGGAAGAAAACTAAGTCCCAGAGAGGGACTTCCCATCAGGGTCACAGAGGACGGTACCCAGATTTCCTGATGCCCGGCGGACAATGCACAGTCCAGCGAGGCCTGTGTATCCAGCCAGTCAAAGACTGGGGGCGGGATAGGGGTCGTGTTGAGGGTCTCACCCAGTATGGGGGCGTCTCCAGGTCCCGGAAGCTCTGGGGCCGGACCCCGGACATCCGTCTGTACTTAGCCATGTCCTCTCGCATCTGAAGGTGCGTTGGGTTGGCCACAAAGAAGGTGTGCGCTGCGGCTGCTGCCAGGTCCAACTTCTTCAGCTGAGAAGCGGGAAGGATGAGGGAGTCAGCCCTGGGGTAGGGGTGTCAGACTCTGCCTCCTCCCCCGCCTCCCCACCCCAGACACACCTGGCACTGCCCCAGAGCCTTCTGGAAGACCAGTAGGTGAGAACTGCCCACCACCCAACCTCCAGACCCAGTATGCTGGGACTGTCAGGAGTCTGGTAGCTACGGAAGCGGGGTCTGAAGACTGGAGTGGGTGGGATATGGGCAGAGGGACCTCGTTGGGGAGACAAAGTGGAAGTGATGGCTAAGTGAGGTGCGGAAGTAGAGGTGACCCGAGCGACCAGCAAAAGCCGCAGGGCTCTAGGACCCTGAGCTGAGGTGTGTGTGACCAGCGCCCCCCTTCCCCGGCCACGTAGGCATTATTAGGCAACAGCGACCGCACCAGTAGCGCGCAGTGTCCATTGCCCCTGGCCCGGGACACCGGGCCCCTCAGCCCTGGCCTGCTCCTCTTTCTTTCCCGAAGCTCCCTCCTGCCCCAAGCGAAGGCTCACACTCACCCCCTTACCCGCCCCCATGCTCTCTCTCCAGCGGCGGATCTCAACCCTAATCCTTCCCCTTCACTCCTGGGAAGAGGCGGCTGTCACTCCACGTAGGTCTCAGTAAGACTTTCTAAAACTCCAGGCCCCTGCCCTCCATCTCCGATCTACTTCCACCCCGCCGCATGACGCCCATTCCAACTTCGCTCCCACTCTCCCAAGGCTGTCCCTCGGCGGCCTCGACGGGTGTTTGTCGCGGTTTGATAGGACGGACTCCAAAGACGAGGTCCTATCCACACAGCCCCACCCGGGTCCGGGCGCTGGCTCGCCGCCCCTCCCGGGAGCTGGAGGAGGAGGGCGGCGGGGCCTGGGAGGACCCCCGGGGCCCGGGCCGCCGCGCACCTGGTAGTAGGCCCTCTGCAGGTAGTTGTAGGGCTCCCGGCGGCGGAAGGCGTCCTGGAGCGCGCTCCCCACTCGGAGCCGCGCCGCGCCCCCCGGACCCAGCCTCCGCGCCCCGCACTGGGTCAGGCACTCGGCGCGCCGGAGCGCGGCGCGGAGGAGCAGCGGCTCCCAGGCGCTCCGCGCCGCTCCCGGCCCGGAGTCGGGCCCGGGGGAGGCGGGGAGCATGGCGGGGAGCGCGGCCCCCGGCTCGGCCGCGCAGCGCGCCCCGCAGTCCCGCCGCGCGCGGCCCAGCGCCGCCCGGCTGCGCAGCGCCTCCCGCAGCAGGGCCACCGCCGGCGCCCAGGCCCCCGCCGCGTAGGCGCGCAGCCCGTCGGCGTAGAGCAAGTCGGGGGCCTGGGGGGGCGCCCCCGCGGACAGCGGGGCCAGGCCGGGGGGCTCGGGGGACCCCGGGGGAGGCAGCAGCAGCAAGAGCGGCAGCCACCGGAGGAGCCGGAACATCGTGCGAGAGCCGCCGGCCGGCTGCAGGAGGGAACTGCGGGAGCCGCGAGGAAGAGGGAGGAAACGGGGAAGGAAGAGGGAGGGGAAAGGAAGGAGAGATAGAGAGGAGGGAGGAGAGGACGAGAGGAGGAATGAGCGGCGCCGACGGGAGCTGATGGGACCGAGCCCCAACCCTGGGAGAGGCCGGGGTGAGAGAGAGCCAGGAGTCAGAGGACGCCTGGCAGAACGCGGAGGACGCGGAGAACGCGGGCTTTAGGACAAGCGGGGTGGTGTGGACCAAGCAACAGACCGCGGGGAGAGCAGGGCAGACGGCCGGCGGTGGAGCAGGCCTGGTGCTCTGAAGACAGCCTGAGGAGCCTCTTAGGACCCCTGACGCCAGCCGCCGAGGCCCAGCGGGTGGGAAGAGCTACTGCGTCTGCGTCCCCCTCCACTCTTGGGTCCAGGAAAAGGAGCGTGGATGCCTCCCACAAACCCGCACACACGCGCTTTTGGACAAAGAACTTTCGAATGCAGCAGGGAGGGGGGTAAACTCCAGGTCTGTGACACCAAGTCTGCTCAAACCCTTTCCTGCCCAGAAAGTGCACTCATTCAGATTTGGGAAAAGGAGGAGCGCTGAGGCACGGGAGATAGAGACATCCTCTAAAACCACCTCCACAGATCTCAACGAAGATCCTTCAAACCCCAAACCAGCAAACTCAAGTGTCTCCCTATGTCCTCTGCCCTCCACACCCCCCTCCCGCCCAGCCCAGCCCAGCCAAGCCCGAGGTGCTCTCGTAAGGCCGTCTCTGTGAATGTCTGCATGTTTGTCTTTCTCCGTGTATATTTCTGTGCCTCTGTCCAGTGTGCCTGCTCTAGTTTGTCTTCTATGAGCCATTCCACCCCCCAAGCCTCTGACCATCCCCTTTGCCACCACAGCACACTGGACACAGAGGTTTCCATGGTGACACTTCAGACTTTAATACATTTTGCTAGGGATGATGGAAGGTGAGTCAGGCATCTGGTCACTTGGATGAGAGACAGCAGGAGTTCCATCTCCCCAGAGTCTGGAGGCAGCTGCCTCAGGCTCAGGGACAGAACGAGGTGTTACCCACCCAGCACCCCCCCCCACCCAAGTCCAGCAGGCCCACTTGGGCTCACAGGGTCAGCTGGGGGAAGATGGGGTTACCTGGGTCCCAAGATCCTCCCCAAGCTCTTGCACTCCCCTCACCTCCTGTCAGGGTGCAGCGTCGCCCTGCACTTAGCCCCAAAGGAAGTCCAACGACTCTGCTATCAGGGGACCCAAGGGAGAGTCGGCGGGGTGAGACTCCCAGCGGCCTGGGCCGGCGAGGAGAGGGCCCTGGCGAGGCCGTCGGAGAAGGCAAAGGTGTCTCGTCAATGAAGGTGGTGATCTCCTCTCGGAAGAAGCCTGGACCCCGTGGGGGTCCCCCACCTGACCCCAGAACCCCGCCCTCCAGGAACTGGCGAAGGCTGGCCAGCCCCCCACCTTCAGCCTCCTCCTCCTCCTCCTCCTCATCCTCCAGCCTTTGTCTTTGTCCCAGGTACTCAGGAGGGCCCCCTAGGGCCCGGCTCTGGGCTGGGAGGACCCGGATGTCATCAGAGGATGACCACTTGTGCAGGAAGGAGCCAGGTGCCCGAGGAGTAGAGAAGATGTTGGTCTCATCGTGGGACAGGCGGCGGGACAGAGGGACCTGGGGAGAGGAGCAAGTAGACCCAGGGGTGCTGCCGGGACAAAGGGGGTAGAGGCAGGAACCAAAGTGGGGACTCTGCAAGATGGCTCCACCCCTTACACTTCTGCAAAACATCCTCTGATGGGCAAACCTGGTTCTGAGCGGTCTGAAGGGGAGCCTCCCTTGCCATGCCTTCCTTTCACCTACTCCTCATGTGCCCTGCAGGCTGGGGCTAGGGAATAGGGGGTCGGGATGGATAACAGGGACTGGAGGAAAGTAGTGAGGGGATACCCAGAATAGGAGGTGTACTGCCTAGTCCCATACCTGTAAGTAGTGGACCCTCTCAAGAGGCGGAAAGAGCATGTGCCTTCCAGGAAGCAGCTTCACTTGGGTAGGGTCCCTGCCCCCTGGTCCCGCGGCCCCGTTGGCATCAAAGCGAACTTTGCACACTCGGCCATCTGCATAGTCATCGCAGCCCCCATCTAGGAGAAAAGAGGGGCAGGGTGGTTACAAGCAGGGAATGCCCACTTCTCCACCCGCTTCAAAAGCTCCCACCCCCTTATAAGCTCCCCAGAGAATCCTGTTTCCATCAGTCTGTAAGCTCCAAGAGGAAGACAAGAGTGGCCAACGTCTGTTGCATTCAGTGCTGAATCCCTAGCGATTCATACATATAGACACACTTATCTGAAACAGTTACCCCTGGCCCCCCAATCCCACGCCAGGAGCTGTCCCTGTAGCTGGGGAGTCTCTCTCAGGAAGCTTAGCTTTCCCTTGGTTCCACAGCCTTCCTTTATGGTTGCGTTAGTTCTCTGGACTGTTTCTTAGGCTCGGCGGAGGCAGAGCTGGCTAGCGTGGCCTTCGAGGGGGAACAGACACCGAGAGGAGGAAGCAGTGGGCGTGCATCGGGGTGATGATTGGGGAGAGGGGAGCCACGAGTCAACCCAGGGGCGCTGCAGGTTCTGTCCAGCAGGGGGCGCTCCAGGGCAGCCCGTCCCCACAAGGAAAAGGGCTGGTAGAAAAGGGCAGGAAAGGGAGCCGACGCCTAGGAAAGCGAAAGCCCCGTCCCTTCTCTGACCGTCGTCGCCATCCTCCTCGGACATGATAGCCACGCACTGCTCCCACACCGTGCGCACGTCGGCGCGGTAGCGCTCGCAGGACCAGATGAAGGAAGGCAGCAGCAGCGTCTGTGCCATGGAGCACCACAGCACAGCCAGCACCATCCAGGGGGGAGCCGAGTCCGACTTCAGGGAGAAGAAGCTCACCACCTGGCAGGAGGATGGAGAGTGGCCCCGGGTCAGGGCCCAGAGCCGAGGGGGCCCACTCGACCCCAGATCCGCCATCTTAGTGCAGCCGGGGGCGGGGGGGCAAGAAGTCAGGAGCGGATGGTCCGGATCACATAGGGTCAGGACAGAGGCAAAGTTGGAGGTGAAGAAGGTTGAACAGAGGGGAAGGGATTGACTCAGAGGAAGATCAGGAGAGAGTACTGGAGAGAAAGCCCAGGGGTCCAGAGGGAGAGGAGCAGACACTGTACAGTAAACTTGAAGACAGACAGAAATAGGGACTGGATGGGGATGCAGAAAGCTGGGGGGGGGGGGGTGGTGTGTGTGAGCTCTCTGGGGTTGCCACCCAGGGGTGCTCAAGACTCTGTTGTATCCAGAGGGAGTTCGGGAGTGGAGTGTGGAGCTTGGCAGCTGGGTGATAGGTCTGGGGGGCTGAATAGTGGAGCTGCAGGATAGATGACGGAGCCAGAGGACAGGGAGTGGGACGGAAGGATGGATGATGGAGTTGAGTACTGGTCACTGGAGAACAGGCTACGGAGCTGGGCTAATGGGAACTAGGAGATGGATGATGGAGATGGGGGTTCACAAGTGGGGCTGGGTAGAGGAGAGGAAGATGGATGATGGAGTTAGAGGTCAGGTGATCATGCTGGGGTCTGGATATTGGAGAGAGCAGGTGGGGGGGGAGCCCCAATCTCACCAAGATGGGCACCCCTGTGAGTGAGTCATAGAGAAAGACGATGGCGCTGACCAAGTTGGTGACCTGCAGGGATGTCTTGGCCGACTCGGACCCATCCAGCGAGGACCGCCGCTTCCCTCGGGCATCTTCCACCACAATGGCCGGCACCTCAAAGGCTGGCCGGGTGCCCAACCCCCCTGGCCCACCCCCCTTGGCCCCGCCCCCAGCCCCCGCTCTCCGGGCCTGTTGAGCCCTCCGGGGCCGGGCCCACAGCGTCTGGTAGAAGGTGATGGCCACACAGACCAGCCCCATGACAATGCCCCCAAGTAGCAAGAGGCTGAAGCAGACGCCAAAGCCGAGGCCGATCTTGGAGACTATGAACTGGCAGCCGCGGGCGTAGTAGCGCTCGCCGTTGTTGTGCCAGCCAATGGAGGGCAGTGTGGAGAGGATGAAGCTGACCATCCAGATGCCCACGACCGCGTGCAGCGCCTGCTTCTTGGCGTTGCTGAGGCGGTAGTTGACGGGCCAACGCACCATCCACATGCGGTGGTAGGAGAGCGAGGCGACGGTGAAGCAGGTGGCCAGGGCCAGCGTGTAGTAGGTGGACACAAAGACCTTGCAGATGCTCTCGTTCCAGTCATAGTCGGAGGAGGCCTGGCGCCGGAGCTGCACCACAGCGAAGGTGGTGAGGGGCACGGCCGCCATGAGGATGTGCGTGCCTGCCAGGAAGCAGAGCAGCAGCTCCAGCGGCTTGTGCTTCTGCTGCTTGGCCGAGATGCTGAGGATAATCCAGGCGTTGGCCAGCAGTGCCAGGAGCCCGCAGGCCAGCCAGGACAACGCGCTTGAGCGGAGGGAGGCCTCCTCTGCCCCCGCCCCACCCCGAGCCATGCTTCGTCGGTCCCCCCACCCCCCTTGAACTCTTGGGGGTGGGGGCTAGGTCTCACCCAGGAGCCCCACTCACACACACCCCCATGATGCCCACAGTCCTTGCCCTGGAGTGAGGCAGGCCGCCCCTAGGCCTACCCTAGCGCTCAGCATTGCACGACTGACCCAGCTAAGGTCAGGTGTGGAGGACAGGGGAGGGGACTGAGGGTCAGCAGAGTTGGTCCTCCGCCTCCATGCTGGGTGGGACCCTTCCAGAAGTATCCCTGTAGTTGATGGGGGAGGCAAGCTGACCGCTTTCCCAACTAGGAGGCTGGCTGGGAAGCCCTGGTCCCCATGTCAGGACTTCCAGCTGTCTTCTGCCTCTGGTGCTTGGCCAGTCAGGGGTCTTCTGGATGCCTCAAGGGGCATGGGGGCGGGGCTCAGCCGCCTGGGCACACTGCAAGGGAGAGATGAGGTGTGGAAGGGGCGGAGCAAAGGTTGGGTCTAGGCTGGTCTCCAGCTGGCACCCAAGGCTCCCTTCTCTTGAAATGATAGAAATGACTGGTTACTAGGGGTCATGGGGTCATTCGGAACATTCTCCTGCCTTAAAGCAGATGGTCAAACACCCCGCACAGATGAGAGCCCTGCTTTCCAGACCTCCAGGAAAGAAGGTATTCTGACCTCCTGTCTCCCATCCTTCGTCAGCCATTCTTCCTGCTTCTGGCGCCCCCGGGTCCCTCTTTCTGTCCCCTGCTCAGCACTCCTCAACCGCTATCTTCACAACCCTGAATCTCTCCTCAGAGCTACCATGGCAGAGGCAAGACTTGTTTCTTCTCGAGGGCTCACTGGAAACTGGGATATGGTATTACAGCCATTCCCCAACCTTCCAGGCTCCTGGGTCCAGGGGTCCAGGTGCTCAGTTCCATCTCCCCAAGCCTGCATGATCACCCGCCCACTCACCGGGTATCTGGGAAGATGGGAGAAAGGAGGCTGGGACAGAGGCGGGGGTGGGGTGGGGTGGGGGGTGGCAGGGAACCCGAAGGCAGGGGAACCACTGACATCAGAAGCATCCAGAAAAGGAAAGAGGGGGAACTAGGGGGAAAAAGGAGAGTTTGAACAGAAGAGAAGGAAAGAGGGGGCAAAGTGATAGTATTTGAAAATAGAAGGAAAAGCCAAGAGACCCCTGGAGAGGAGGCTTTGGGGGGAGGTGAGGAGGGGATGGAGGGAGGGAGCAGGGAATAGGGAGGCTGAGAAGAAAAGCCCAGTGTTCAAAAAGGTTCGGACTCCCTCCACCTCATAGACCCCCACTCTTTCCTCCCCTGCCCTGAGCCTCAGTTTCCCTCTGATGGGAAGGAAGATGTTCTGGATTTGGTGACTCTGAGCTTCATTGAGCCCTGGGGAGGGGTTCAGAGGAACTCGAGTGAGAGCCTGAAGAGAGTGGAGGCAGGAAGGATGGGCATAATGGCTTTGGGGTAAGCGAGGTAAAAATGGGGCACATCAGTGGTAGGGTCTGTTGCCTGTAGCAGACCCTTAGACCCCTGCCCTCCGCAAGAGGTCCTAGTCCATCCCCCACCTTTGTCTTCCCTCGGAGCCCAGTACACCCTAGTTGCCATGGCAATGGCCAGCTAGAGGGAGATGGAGGGAATCGGTCAGGAGCGCCCCCCACCTCCCCTCCAGCCTTGGACCCCTTCCCATCCACACCCACCCAGGCCCAGAGGGTGGGCTCAGGAAGAAAGAGCTGGGGACTCGGGGAGGGAGGGAGGCAGGAAGGATGTGAAGGACAGAGAGAGGAGGCGAAGGACGGAGAGAGATCAGAGGAAGGTGGGAGGGGGTCCGGGGGACTCCAGGACAGAAAGGGGTCCCTCGCCCTGCCCTTCGGGGTGAAGGGGTAAGGTCAGGCGGCTCCTCCCTCCTGCCTGCCACCCACCGCGGTCTCCAGGGCAGAAACAGCAGGTGGCTGGGGAAGAGGGGCCGGCCCGAGGGGAGAGGAGGCGGCGGGGGGGGGGGGGGGGGGGGGGAGGGAGAGGGGAGGGGACCACGGGGGACAGGGCCGGGGTCGCCTTACCTCGGGCTGCGCCCAGCACTGCCATGGAGACAGCACTCCCGACGCGGCTCTCCCCGGCTCCCGCCGCCTGCCGGCTCCAGCTCGCCGCCCTCCTCCCTCCTCCCTCCTCCCTCCGGGCCTCCCTCCTCCCGCCCGTCCCAGCCTCTCCGTTCGGCCCCCTACGTCCCTCCGAGCCCCTCTCTCCCGGGGGCCTGCCGCCGCAGCCCCGGGTCGGGACGGAGGCGAGCCTTGAGGGGCGGGGCGAGCGCGGGGCGGGGGACCGGACGGTGGGGACTTGGAGGGGGAGGGGCGAAGAAGGCGCCAGGAGGGAGGGGGCGAGGAGGACGGCGGGGAACCGGCTTCATTGGAGAACTGGATCGTGTCCTGCCCCCACCCCACCCGGTTTTCAACACGAACTCAAGCTCGATGAGGCAGCTGGTGTTGCTCGGGGAGTTGGACACGTGTGTCACCGAGTGTCACTGTGTGTATCTGTAAGGGCTGTGCCCGGGGGGAACCCCACGCGGGCATGTGCTGGAGGCTGCCGAGTGAGGGGCGCTGGTGAGGACGCTGGGGCCGCTTGCGGGATGCGGGGTACACAGGCTGAAAGAAAGCACCCCACCAATACACACCGCTTCCCCCTCCTGGAGCACAGATTCACACTTGCGTGGGCGACACACACAATTCTCCCGCACACATCACAGGTTTTCACGAGCAGGGCACACACAACCCCTGCAGTCTCTCCCCTTCAGTGTATCACACACCCGCACACTCAGGGCCCTCCGGGGTGGGGAGGTAGGTAATCGGCCTCCAGAGGATTTTTCCCTCCCCAGGGAAACTTCGTCTCCTTCCTGGGGCAAGCCTGGCAACCTCTCCTCTGGGTCTGACCCCACAGATCAGAAGATTCCAGGTCCCCAGAAAAGAGCCATCTCTCTCTCTCTCTGTCTCTCTCTCTGTCTCTCTCTCTCTCACACACACACACACACACACACACACACACACACACACACACACAAATGAAGAAGAGCATCTTCCTTAAAGTCAGTCTCTTGGATTTTTCTGTCAGATCAGGGAGGCAGGGGTGGGGAGTGCGCAGGAATACAAAGCAAGCCATGGGGAGCCCTGGAGACAACCGGGTGTTCTTCCTGGAAGAGGCAAGCTGGAAGGAAAGGAAAAGGGGAAAAGGGTAGGGACTGCGGGAGGTGATGAGAAAGGGAAGGGAGGAGAGAGAGGCAGAGGAGGCTGGGGATCCTGAGAGAAATGGATCAAGAAGAGGAGGAAGAAGAAAACTTGTAAACCCAATTTTCTTGTCCCCTGAATCATTTGGGGGAGGGATGAAGGGGCGTATGGGGCAGGGAGACTGAGGCCCAGGGGGTATCTCTGAGGCCCAGAGGTACTCTCAGAGTGTTCACTCTCTGGCCAGCTCCCCACCCTGTCCCCGTGGCAAAGCTCACCTTCTAGAAGGTTCTGATAGGGTGAGTGGCGGGTCACTGGACACTCTCCCACAGGGCTTGTGCTCGCAGCCTGTGCCCTGATTAGGAGAACTGCAAGTTTTGTCCTCTGGTAACAGGATTCTGCTGCCAGCAGGTGACGGAGGAGGGATCCTAGGCAGGGAGGCCCTGAACTCTCTGAGGCAACCTCCCTGCGCAGAGATCTGTGTGGTATTTGTCCCTGTGTTCAAGAGATAACAGTGGACCTAGAGGTCAAGAGACCTGGGCTCGTCCACGTACTAGCCGTGTGAACCTAGGCAATCATCTGACCTCTCTGCATTCCATTTCTGGTCTATAAACTGGAGATGATAATCTTGGTCCTGTCACTACCAGTCTTGTAGGATTTTCATGAGGTTCAAATAGACAAAGGATGTGAAACTGATTTGTAGACAGCGCCACGCTGCTTGGGTGGTAAGGAGCTGTATCTGCGCACGAGTGTGCCCAGGGTGCTGGTCTGTGCTCAGGTCAGGATGTAAGTCTGTGGTTCTGCTAACACAGGGTAAGACGCAGGCAGAATGAAGCAGCACAGGCCGGCAGTCAGGAGCCTTTGGATCTGGATCCGTCCTTGACTGGCTGTGTGATCTTGGGCTAGTCCCTGCCTTCTCTGGTCCCAGGGTCCTCTCCCGTACAGTGACAGCCCTGTGCTTCGTGCTTCAGACACGCAGCGTCACCCTCCAGGCCAGACAGGGCTGGTCCCACGTGCTCCCCTGAGATCCAAGTGAGCAGTGAGGGAGAGGGTCGAGAAGAAATCATCAAAGAAGGGCTAGGGTTTGAGTGAAAAGGAAACGGGGAAGAGGGGGCGTGAGTGAGCCTCTGGAAGAGCGGACCCAAGGCCCACTGGACGGGGAGGGCAGGAGGCAGACAGAGGCGCTATGCCGGCTACATTCATCTGGTCCGCAGGCCCAGGAGACCAACAGGAGACGCAGGGGGAGCCAGCTGGGGAGGCTGCAGGTGGGAAGCTCCTCCTGGCTGGGGCCTCAGGTGAGATTACACGTCTTCTGGAGCCGGCTGGAGGGACGAAGAATACGAGGAGCACGTCTGTTCCTCCCCAACCCCTTGCTTTCCAGGCCCTCCGTGGCTCCCAGACCCTGCTTTTCTCTTCCAGCTCAGTGATAGCCTCCGGACACATCTCAGGCCCCCTGCCCCTCACCTCGCCGTCTTCCACCTCCCGCCAGCTACCTACCTCCTGGGCCATCCCTGCCCGCTTCTCTCCTCTCCACCACCTCCCTCTAGCCCCCATCTCTTCCTCTCTTCCTCCCCTCCCTTCCCTCTCTTCCTCCCCTCCCTTCCCTCTCTTCCTCCCCTCCCTTCCCTCTCTGCCCCTTAGTTACTGCGAGCAGTGGCACGTCTTCTTCTCGCTGAGGAGTGTCTTGATCTGAGACATCCGCTCTGCCTGGCGCTGTCCAGGGAGAAAGAGAGGAGTCGTGAGGGTCCCAGGCCTCTGAACGGGAGCTGCCCCTCGGAGGGGGGCGTGGGAGGGGCGAGGCAGTGCCTGTGGCTGAGGCCATCTGTCCCAGAATTAACTCTGCGTCTTCCTGTCTCTCCCTCTGCGTGGGATCTGGGACGGGGCCCAGCTGGCAGTGAGGCAGCCGAGCGGTGGGCAGAGGGAGCCAGAGCAGAAGCAGGTCACAGATGCAGGACATCCTCGCTGCCTACAGGCCTCAGGTGCTCGAGTGCCCTGCGGGGGAACGAGGGGGGTCTGGGGAGGCTCACTCACCCTGCGGTGCCAGCATTTAACAGAGAAGATGCAAAATCCAACAAGAAGCAGAAGGCTGGTGATCCCCCCCAGCACCACAGCCAGAAGCTTCGGCCAGGCGTGGGTGAGCACTGGGGGCAAAACTGCAAGAGAGAGAGCTGTGCTCAGCTCCCTGCCCGCTGCAGTCAGGCACAGGGCACGCAGCGGGTGGCGGGGGGGGGCCCGAGGAGGGAGGGCCTCGTTACCCTGCCACACTTGGGTCTGGTCCTTGGGCTGGGAGAGCGGGTCAGGGTGCACGGGGCCCCCAGGGGCCCCCAGGGCCGGAAGGGAAAGGCTGCGGAAGGGGTTTTAAGGTTTAGACACTGCAGTGTACCCTGGGGAGCTAGAAGCGGCGGTCCACGCCGTGTGCCGTGCGCATGAATGTGTGTATGTGTGTGTGTGTCTGTCTGGGTTTGAAGAGGAGCCAGGGAGGGGGCTCTTGGTCAGGTGGGCCCCATTCCTGGGCTGTAGACTTTAGGGAGATGGGAGCTTGCAGGACTACAAGAGCCCAGGACCACCCCCACCTCACCTCATCACCCCTGTGTCCAGGCACCATACCTATAACCCACCCATCTCAGAGCAGCTGGGAGGCTGGGTGGTCTCCACCAGCCTTGGGAGGGTCCCGCAGTGGAGGAGGGAGGGGCTCGGGGTTAGGCCACAGAATCTGGACTCTCACTCACTCTTGACCTTAGATTCCAGCAGGACTTTGCCCTTGTCGCTCAGTAGACACTGCCACATCCCTGCTTCAGGGCCCAGCACCGTCACCAGCTTCTGCTGATTTGAGACCCTCGTACTCTGGTTCTCCATCTTCAAGCTCAGTGTCAGCCTGGGGGAGGTGGGTCCCAGCACCTCACAGGTCAAACTGTTTTGGGACTTAGTCACTGCAGAGGGACAAGAGCCTGAGACTGGAAGCCTGGACCTCTGGGTTCCCAGCACCTCCATGCTCTAAGGGGATTCGTAGGACAATGAAAATGATACTTTACATTGGCATCCCTCTTTTAGCCTCTCAGAGCACATTTTCATGCAGTTATAATGGAGGAAACAGAGCTTTTGAGGTCCAACAGTCTTAGATTTGAACCCCAGCCCCACTGCTTACTATCTGTGAGTCCCTGAACAAGTTACTTACCCACCTGAGCCCCAGACAAAAATTAAATGGAGAAATACATGTAGAGCGCTTGAATGGGGCCTGGCATGTACGAAGCATCAAATATTAGCCATTATTATTTGTGAAGTTGTTATGATGATTAAGGAGATAAGGATGGGGAGAACTCAATGTGGCACCTGACATTGTCACCATCACTGTCATACTGTTATCCTTCTTAGGAGAAAGCCAACCCACAGAGGGGAGGGGCTTAGTTGGGGTCACAGAGGGTCGGGCAGAGGCAGAACTAGAGCCTGGTTCCCAGGGAGGCCCCTTGGGAATCCTAGTGGAGGCCGGCTCTTGGATGTCAGGGAAGGACAGAGGATTGCAACCTCAGTTCAAAACCAGCCCCCAAACCAGAGGGCCCTTGACTGGCTCCATCAGGCAGCCAGGGCCTAGGCATCCCTTTGGGGGCCTGTCCTGCCTTGGAGGGTCCCAGGGCCAGGTCCCTCCACCCCCGCCCCGCCCTCGCCTTCTCAGCCTAGCCCCTCACCTCTCATGACCACGAGGTTCACTTCCTGATACAACTTCCCCTTGGTGAGATCCAGGGTCAGGTTTCCAGAACCTGCGTACTGCGGCAAAGCCCGGGGCAGAGTGAGGTGGAGCGGGAGCTCCTTGCTCATGAGCAGCTTGAGGTCCTTGCGAGCCTTTTCCACAGTCACCTTCCTGTTCTTCAAGGTGAAGGTGATCCAGGACTGGGGGGAGGAATTCCCCTTTGCCTGCAGCCAACACAGCTCCCCGCTCAGATTTTCATCTTCGAATGTGAGTGGGAAGGAAAAGTTCATCTGCTCCCCCTCCTTTGCATAGACTGTGCTGGAGACCTCCTGGAAGGCTGGAGGGGGACGGGAGAGAACCTGGGTCCATACGCAGGCACGCGGCGGGTAGGCACGTGGTGGGGGGAGACGGGAGGAGACCAGGTGAGTCCAAACACCTAGGCTGCCATTCGGGCGCTTAAATTCCCATCTACCTCTCCTCTCCTCTCTCAGCTCTGCACCCCAGGGAGGTCCCACGGCAGCACCCCCTCTCCCTAGAAGCCCTCCTAGAACAGCCCAGCCACAAGGGGCCTCTCCCTCCTCAGGATCCTGGAGCACAGAGGCCATTTGGCCTGTACCACTTGGGTACATAAGTTATCACCCTTCACAAGATAAGAGCAGATACTGGCTGACTATGTGCCAGGCGCTGTTCTAAGTGCATTCCGTACATTACTTCTCCCCATAACACGAAAGGTAGGCTAGACCATCCCTGTTTTACAGATGCGGAAACCAAGGCACAGAGAGGTTCAGTAACTTGCCTAAGGCCACACGGTTAAGCCAGAGCCAGGATTTCAACCAGAGTCCACACACTTCACCACCACACTACCCTACCGTATGTCCCATAAGCACCTGGAGGACAGGATCTGGGGTAGTGCCTGCCTTCTGGGCTCTTTTTTTTCCGTCCTGATGCCTAGCTCAGGAGGCATCAAATTTGCAACATCAAATTTCATCAGGGCTGGCTTGCTGCTGTGAGTGTCCCTGAATGAGTGGCTTTGCCAACTTGGTGGGAGGGGGGAGCTGAGGCAATGGAGAACATAGACGCCCTTGACAGCCCTCCTTTGGGGCTTCCTCCTGGGTCTCTGGGGTCCCTCACATCCTCACATCCCCTGTCCCTTCCTTCCCCCATGTCCACTACCTTGAGGCGTGGCTGTAAATCAGCATCTTGAGGGAGAGAGGGCCCAGTATGTCCTCCAGGGCAGACTTCTGCTGCAGGGGGCCCTGGCGCTGGCCTCCTTCCACCCGCACCCCACACCAGACCCAGAAGCGAAGCGGCAGCGAGAGCAGAGGGAGCGTCTGTCAGGCAGGGGGGGCCTGCGGGGGAGGGGCGCGCCTCTTACCCAGCACCAGGATGTGTTTGCTGAACACCAGCGTCTGCTGGTCCTGGGAGACGGTACATGTCCAGGTGCCACTGTCCTGCAACCCCACCTGGGGCAGTGACAGACTCTTGGCCTCATTCTTCCTTTTATTCCCTGGACCTTTCCATTGCACTGAAGGGTTACTACCAGAGGGGCCTTCCAAGGTCATGGTCAGGCTCTGTCCCAGCATCAAGTGGGTGTCCGAGCTGGCAGTCACTGTGGGGGGAGCAGGCCAGTTGTGTCACACACAAGCACCATCTCCAAGGAGAAGGGAAGAAGCCAGGAGACCAAGGGTGTCTCTCCGTTACCCCCATCCCAACATCTCCCTTCTGCCCATCCCCAGCCCAAGGCAGCGTTTCCCTCTCCCCTCCCCCTCTCCTTGCCTCTCTCAGTCCTCCCTCCTTGTCTCTCTCAGTCCTCCCTCTGTCTCCTGCCTTTCCATCCCCTTCACCCCCACCCCTAGGTCTCTTCGACTCCCCCTGCCTGACCCAAGGCCTGAGGAGGGGTTGAGGAGACGCGGCGGCCTGTCTGATCAGTCTCTGGACTGTTGAAATGCCACCAGCTCAGGCCCTGGTTTGGGTACAGGGATGGGAGCCAAGGAGGAAGGGAGATTGGCTGGAGGGGTGTCCTCATCCCAGGCTGCCCCACTCACATCTGAACACTTGCAATTCCACCTCGATCCTCTTGTCCTCCACTTCACAGATGTAAGTCCCCGAGTCAGGTACTTCAAGATCCTTGATGACCAGAGGAAAGTATCCTTGGTCCCACAGGTTTCTTTTTGATTCGACTCGAGAGTTCAGGTTGGAGGGACCTGGGAGTAGAACGCCACCGTATTGAGGACGTTGGGGTACCCTGGAGGCACGGCACCCCCTGGCAAGGGCGGTGCCCACAACTCTGCTGATCTGAGTTGCTCATTTCCAGCCGAATCTGCCTTGGGTCCTAATCCGAGAAGCCCAGACTGGCGAGGAGGTCCCAACACATCCTTTTACCAGGCCAGGACAACATCTCACTAACCCAAAATATAAAATCTTATCCTCATTTAGGAGCACCTACTCCTGTAAAGTGTCCTCCAAACACTTTACATGCATCATCTCAAGTAATCTTCACAACAGTTCTGAGAAATCGGTACTGTTTTGCTTATCTTGCAAATAAGGAAACTGATGCTCAGAGAAATTAAGTAGTTGCCCAAACTCTTGCTTACACATTATTGGCAGAAACATAAACCAGTACAATTTCTTTGCAAGGTAATTTGTTTTGTTTTGGTTTTCGTTTTTAAAATTTTTATTGGAATATAGTTGATTTAAAATGTCGTGTTAGTTTCTGCAGTACAGCAAAGTGAATCAGTTCTACATATACATACATCCACTCTTTTTAAAATTCTTATTCCATATAGGTCATTACAGAGTAT
Organism: Eschrichtius robustus; assembly: GCF_028021215.1. NCBI lineage: Eukaryota > Metazoa > Chordata > Mammalia > Artiodactyla > Eschrichtiidae > Eschrichtius > Eschrichtius robustus. The sequence continues at coordinate 6,781,699 of NC_090836.1, read as the reverse complement.
TGAGAAGAGTTCCCTGTGCTATACAGTAGGTCCCTATTAGTTATCTATTTTATATATAGTAGTGTGTAATGTTAGTCTTAATTTCCCAATTTATCCCTTCCCCTGGAAGGTCATTTGTAATATCTACCAGAATTACAGATGCACATACAGAACTAAATGTTCACCAAGAAAGGAGAGGTTAAATAAATTAGAGTTCACCCATTCAGTGGAATGCTATAAGAGAAGAATGAGAAGGCTCTTTCTATTCTGAGATGGATCTAAGAAACATCATTAACTGAATAAAGCAAGATATTAAGCAGGCTACCATTGTTTGAAAAGGAGGGGGAAAGTTATTTAACATCTATCTATCTATCTATCTATCTATCTATCTATCTATCATCTATCTATCTATCTATCTATCTATCTATCTATCTATCTATCTATCTATCTATCCATCCATCCATCTATCTGTCTCTCTATCTATCCTGCCTTGTATATGAACAAATATTTCTAGAGGTGAACGTAAGGAAATGGTCGCCTTGGTAGTGCCTAGGGAGAGGAAGTGCATCCCCATGAGACAGGTGTGGGAGGGCTTTTCACTTTATGCCCTTTTCTACCTTTTGAATTTTGACACCAGTAAGTGGTGGAGCCAGGATTAAGATTCAGGCTGTTGGGTACACTGTGCAATACTGTCTCTGGAAAGTTCTGCAGGCACGGACATGTGGCCTCCTCCAATCTCCTCATCAGAACTAACAACCAGCACCCAGAGGGAGCTCTTCTCTTTAGCTAACCATTTTCTGGGTGCAGCAGCAGCCCCAGAGCTTCATTACAATGAAGGGCTTTAGAAGCTAAATTTGCATAGTGAACACACAGGCTTTTACTTAGAATGCATATTTGGAGGGATGGGGTGAAGGGGGCTGAGATAAAGTTCCCACCCTCAACCCCCTGGCCCTCTCCCCATTTTGGCCTTGGTGCGGGAGACTTACTGTCAAGTCGGCCGTCATTCTCCCTTCTTGCCTCTTCCAGACCTCACAGCCCCTTCCCGCTGCTCAGGTCCACCCTCTCCAGGAGACCTTTCCAGATAAACTGTAGCCCTGGGCTCACACCCACCCCAGATTTTCCTCCAGCTCTGCCCACCTCCCCTTTCATTTGTCCTGCAGGAGTCCCTACTCCACCTGCTCTCTCCCCTGGATCCATGTGCTGGTTAGCTCCCCAATTTTTCTGAAATCCTACTACATTCCTTTTACAATCTACCAAACTGCTTGAAGGGGTAGCCTCCTCTGGTTCTGCCCCCGTGTCACTTCTTTCGATTCTCTCCTCCACATCTGAGCACCCTTCCCTTTTCTTCATCTTGGACTCCTATTCTGCTATCTACATTTAGGTGCTACCCCGGACTGTCTCCTGGATCCTTTTCCCCGTTTCTGTAGACATTCTCAATTCCACTGCATCCCCTGTCGGCTCTGCAGATGACCCCCAGCCCCAGCCTCTCGCCTACATCCTGGGCCTACATTTCCAGTGGCCCAAGGGATGACTTTATCTGGATGTCCTGCCATCACCCAAAACTCAATTGGTTCCAAATGAAATGTAACACCCTTTCCCTAAAATAACTTTTCCTCCTTGCTTCCCTTTTAAAACGTCTTCCGAGCCTCATCATGACCCCCTTGTCCAGACTGTTCCATATCTTGTAAAAGTGATTCTACTTTGTGAAAGGTCAAAGATTATCAGTGCGTCTGGGATCAGTTCATGGAGGAGACCAGTACTGAACCAAGCCTTAAAAGAAGTACAAGCGGTGAGCTAGAGGAAAGGGTTGCAGCAAGGACATCTAGGAAGGGGGAAAAGCTCCAGGAAAGCCGTACAGGCAACCACCTCAAAGCAGTGAGGAAAACACCTGGGTGTGAGGTTTCTGGCTGGGGAGCTGCAGGAAGTGATGCTGAGGGGAAGAATGGCAGGCAGAGGCTTCCAGGCTTAGCCTAATGGACTAGGGAGTGACACATGCAAAGCATTGCTTTGGGAGCCAGTACTGCTGCAGGAGGAAGAGAATCGAAGTAGGAGAGACTGGTAAGCAGAGAGAATTGCCAGGAAGCTTCCACTGTAATCCAGGGGAGGGGTATGTGGCCTTGGCTAATGAGGGTGGCGTTCCCATGAGAACAAAGAAGATGAAACAGAAAAACACTTCCACGGGAAGGAATGGCCATAAGCAGTGACTGATGGGAAATCAGGGACTGAAGTAGGGGGAAAAAAAAATTGGCTCTATGGTTCAGAAACTGGGGGAGTCAGGAGAGTGATACTGCCGTGGTCAGAGATCAGGAAGCCGGGAAGGGGAGTTGCTCTGAAGGAAATTCAAATCATGGGAACAGAACAAAAACGTCGACACAAAAGAGGTAAGAATGTTTAGAAGGGAGCACATATGTTTCAATCTCACAGGCGATCATAGAAATGCAAATTAAACCAAAAATGATATATTTTTCAACTATCAAATTAGCCAAAAAAAAAAAAAAGAGAGAGAGAAAGTTTTAAATATTACTATTCAGTGTTAGCAAGGGTGCTGGTGAGATAGGCACACAGTGACATTATTATCTAGACTTACTGTAAATGGCTAGAACCTTTCTGGAAGTGATCTTGCAGTATATACCAACTATTTTTAAAAGCTCATACCCTTAATTTCATTTCTAGAACTTTATCCTTAAAATGATAATTTTAAAATGCAAGCCGTGGTGACCTAAACGAGAAAGAATTTCAAAAAAGAGGGGATATATGTATACGTATAGCTGATTCACTTTGCTGTACAGTAGAAACTAACACAATATTGTAAAGCAACTATATCCCAATAAAATTTTTTTAAATGCAAGCCAAAATGTAGGTACAAAAACAATAATTACAGTGTTGTTAATAGGGTACAAGATCAGATGAAAGGATAATGGCTGTATACTAGAGCATATAAACTTGATGGACTATTAGGTTGACACCAAAAATGATATTTATAAATAATTTTTAATGAAATGGAAATATTCATAATATACAGTTTTAAAGTTGTGTTAAGATCATCTTTACTTTTTCCGTTACTTATTTGAACTAAGAAAATTATACAGACTCAACACTTCTCCCTTGCCCACCCTCTTAATACTACAACTTGGTGTGGATTCCTCCATGATTTTTTCTTTGCTCATGCAGACATATATTCCACACATTGAATTTTTAAATTAAAATGGGAGTATATTATTGATACATACATAGCTTACTTTCTTTTCTTTCTTTTTATAAAGATTTATTTATTTTATTTTTGGCTGCGTTGGGTCTTTGTTGCTGCACACAGGCTTTCTCTAGTTGCGGCGAGCAGGGGCTACTCTTCGTTGCGGTGCGCAGGCTTCTCATTGCGGTGGCTTCCCTTGTTGCGGAGCACAGGCTCTAGGTGCGCGGGCTTCAGTAGCTGTGGCTTGCGGGCTCTAGAGCGCAGGCTTAGTAGCTGGGCTTAGTTGCTCCGCGGCATGTGGGATCTTCCCAGACCAGGGATCTAACTCATGTCCCCTGCATTGGCAGGTGGATTCTTAACCACCGCACCACCAGGGAAGTCCCTGATTTTTTAAATTAAACATTTTACTCTGAGAAAACTGTAGATTCCCATGCAATTGTAAGAAATAGTGCAGAGAGATCTGGAGTACCCTTGACCCAGGTCACCCCAAAGGTAACAGCTTTCAAGACTATAGCACGATATCACAGCCAGGATATTGGCATTGATACAAATCAAGATGCAGAACATTTCCAGCAGCATAAAGATGTTACCCTTTTCCCTGTTCTAACCAAACCCCCTTCCCTCCCAGACCCCTCCCCCTACTCCTGGCAATTACTAATCTGTTCTCCATTTCTATAATTTGTCATTTTAAGAATGTTATATAAATGAAATTATACAGTATGTTACCTTTTGGGATTGGCTTTTTTTTTTTTTTTTTTTTTCACGCAGCATAATTCTCTGGAAATTCATCTAGGTTGTGGTCTGAATCTATAGTTCATTCTTTTTACTGCTGAAAAATAGTCCATAGCATGGATATAACCATTTACCCATTAAAGGACATCTGGGTTGTTTCTAGTTGTTGGCTATTACTAATAAGGCTGCTGTCAACAATTTTATACAGATTTCCGTGTCATCATAAATCTTTATTTCTCTGGGGTAAATGTCTCCGAGTACAATTGCTGGGTTGTTGCATGTTTAGTTTTTTAAAGAAATTGCCAAACTGTTTTCCAGAGCAGCTGTACCGTTTTATACTCCCACCAACAATGTAAAAGTAAACCAGTGTCTTTGCATCCTCACTAGCACTTGGTGTTGTCACTATTTTTTATTCTGGCCATTCTGATAGGTATGTGGTGATATCTCATTGTGGTTTTAATTTGTATTTCCCTGATGACTAATGATGCTGAACACATTTTCATGTGCTTATTTGCCATCTCTATGTCTTCTTTGGTGAAATGTCTGCTCATGTCTTTTGCCTATTTTCCAATTGGATTTTTTTGGGGTTTTTTGTATTGAATTTTGAGAGTTGTTTACACATTCTAGATACTAGTCCTTTGTTGGATATGTAGTTTGAATATATTTTCTCACATTTTATAAATTAAGACAATTTTCCTCTTCTTAATAGAGGCTTTTGCAGAGCAAAGTTTTTTATTTTGATCAAGACCAATGTGTCGGGAATTCCCTAGCAGTCCAGTGGTTAGGACTCTGCGCTTCCACTTCAGGAGGCACAGGTTCGATCCCTGGTTGAGGAACTAAGATCCCGCAAGCCGTGTGGGGTGCGGCCAAAAAAAAAAAAATCAATGTGTCCATTATTCCTTTTATGGATCATGATTTTGGTATCAAGTCTAAGAACTCTTTGCTTAGTCTAGATCCTGAAGATTTTTGCCTATGTGTTATAATTTTACATTTTACATTTAAGTTCATAGTCCATTTTTAGTTAATTTTTAAATAAGGTCTGAGACTTAGATCAAGGGTTTGTTTGTTTGTTTTTAAATATGTACACATATATTTATTTATTTATTGGGCTGCGCCGGGTCTTAGTTTTGGCATGTGGGCTCTTAGTTGTGGCAGGCATGTGGGATTTAGTTCCCTGACCAGAGATAGAAACTGGGCCCCCTGCATTGGGAGTGTGGAGTCTTAACCACTGGACCACCAGGGAAGTCCCCAAGGGTTTGTTATTGTTGAGAGTGATTTTGTTTTTATCTATGGATGTCCAATTACTCCAGCACAATTTATTGAAAAGACTATCTTTCCTCCATTGAATTGCTTCTGTACCTTTGTAAAAAAGAAAGTCTGTTGGGCATATTTATGAGGATCTACTTCTGGGTTCTCTATTTTGCTCCACTAATCTATGTGTCTATTCCTCTGCAATATGACAGAGTCTTGATTACTCTAGCTATATAATAAGTCTTGAAAGCAGATAGGGACTTCCCTGGTGGTCCAGTGGGTAAGACTCCACACTTCCAATGCAGGGGGCCCGGGTTTGATCCCTGGTCAGGGAACTAGATCCCGCATGCATGCCACAACTAAGACCCAGTGCAGCCAAAATAAATAAATAAATAAATATTTTAAAAAAATTTTTTTAAAAGAAAGCAGATAGACTGATTTCTCCTACTTTATTCTTCTTTTTCAAAATTGTTTTAGCTTTTTGAGCTCCTTTTGCCTTCCATATAAATTTTAGAATAACCTTATCTATATCTTCAAAAACATCTTCCTGGAATTTTGATAGGAATTGTGTTCAATCTGTATATCAATTTGGGAAGATTTGACATCTTCACTATGTTGAGTCTTCCAATTTATGAACATGGCATGTCTCTCCATTTATTTAGTTCTTCTCTGATTTCTTTCACCAACACTGTGTAGCTTTAAGCATACCAATCCTGTGCATATTTGTTACACTTACCTACGTTTTTTTTTTGAGCAGTTGTAAATGGCATTGTATTTTAAATTTCTGTGTACACATGTGTTCATTGCTAGTACATAGAATTACATTCGATTTTTGTGTGTTTATCTTAAATTCTGTAGCCTTACTGAACTCACTTATTAGTTCTAAGAGGTTTTTCAAGATAGATTTCTTGAGATTTTCTACAAAGATAATCATGTCATCTTCAAATAGGAATAGTTTTATTTCTTCTTCTCTAACCAGTATTCCTTTTATTTCCTTTTCTTGCTTTATTTCACTGGCTAGGGATTGAAGTACTATATTGAATAAGAGTAGTAAGAACAGACATCTTTGCCCTCTTCCTGATCTTAGGGGGAAAGCATTCAGTCTTTCACCGTTAAGTATAACACTAGTTGTAGGTGTTTTTTCTTTTAGATGCTTTAAAAATTTTCACTCAGTTGAATATACTTTTTTATTTCTCTTGAGACTTCTTTGACCCATGGAATATTGAAAAGTTGTTGAGTTTCCAAGTGTTTGGAGATTTTCCTGTTATATTTCTATTTTGATTTCCAGTTTGATTCCATGTGATCAGAGAACACACTGTATGATTTCAATTCTTTTAAATTTGTTAAGGTTTGTTTAATAGCTGAAGGTATGGACCATCTTGGTTTATGTTCTGTGGACATCGAAAAGGATGTGTATTCTGCTGCTGTTGGGTGGAGTGTTCTATAAATGTCAATTAGATCCTGTTGGTTGATGGTGTTGCTGAGTTCTTCTATATTCTTGCTAATATTCTGTGTAGTTGTACTGTCAGTTGTTGGGAGAGAGGTGTTGAAGACTCCAACTATCAATGAGGATTTGTCTATTTCTCCTATCAGTTTGGTTCTATCAGTTTTTCCTTCACATATTTTATGGATCTATTGTTTGGTGCATACACATTTAGGATTACTCATCCCTCAGTATCTGAGGGGTGTTGGTTCCAGGACCCCCGGTGAACACCAAAATCCATGGATACTCAAGTCCCTTATATAAAATGGCATAGTATTTGCATACAAGCTACGCACATCCTCCTGTATACCTTAAATCACCTCTAGATTACTTGTAATACCTAATACAATGTAAATTCTATATAAGTAGTTGTAAATACAATGTAAATGCTATGTAAATAGTTGCCAGTGAAAGAGAAGTTCAAGTTTTGCTTTTTGGAAGTTTCTGGAATTTTTTTCAAATATTTTTCGATCTGCAGTTGGTTGAATCCTTGGATGTGGAACCCACAGATATGGAAAGCTGACTGTACCATGTCTTCTTGAGGCATTGACATTTTCATTATTATATAATGTCCTTTTCTGTCTCTGGTAGTTTTCTTTCCTCTGACATTGACTTTATCTGATATTAACATATCCAATCCCACTTTCCTCTGATTAATGCTTACATGGTATATCTTTTTCTCCATCCTTTTACTTACAACATGCCTGTATCATTATATTTGAAGTGAGTTTCTTGTAGACAGCATATTGTTGGATTATGCTTTTTAATCCACTCTATCAATCTCTGTTTTTTAATTGGTATATCTAGACAGTTTACATTTAATGTAATTATTACTACGTTAGGGCTTAAGTCTGCCATTTTGTTTTTGTTTTCTGCTTGTTCTGCTTTCTTTTCTTTGTCTTGTCTTCCTGTAGGTTACTTGAATATCTTTTTGTAATACACTTTTTTAGAACAGTTTTAGATTTACAGAAAAATTGTGAAAATGGTACAGTTTCCATATACCCCATGTTGAATTTCCACAATTATTAACATCTTACATTAGTAACATTTCCTTTAATTAATGAACCTATATTGATACATTATTAGTAACTGAAGTCAATACTTTATTCAGATTTCCTTAGTTTTTATCTAATGTCCCTCTTCCACTCCAAGCTCCCATCTACAATACCATATTACACTTATTTTCATGTCTCCTCGAGGTGCCTCATGCTTGCAACAGTTTCTCAGACTTTCCATGTTTTTGATGACCTCGATATTTTTGAAGATTACTGGTCAGGTATTTTGTAAAATGTCCCTCTATCAGGATTTTTCTGATGTTTTTCTCTTGATTAGTCTGGGTTTATGGGTTTTGGGAGGAAGATCACAGAGGTAAAGTGTCATTTTCATTACACATCAAGGGTACATACTATCAACATGACTTAAAGCTGTTAATCACCTGGCTGAGGTAGTGTTTTTCAGGTTCTTCACTGAGAAGTTATTCTTGCCCCCCTTTCCACACTGTACTCTTTAGAAGTCAATAACTATTAACAGCCCATATTTAAAGAGTAAGGAGTTGTTCTCTACCTTCTTGAGGGCAGATTATAGACAGAAATTGTTTGAAATTTTTCTACATGGGAGATTTGTCTCTTTCCTCTCATTTATTTACTTAATCAGTTATTTATACCAGTGTGGACTCATAGATGTTTATTTTATACTTTGGGACATAAACATTTTTAAGAGTGTTTTAGAATACATTTTAATTTATCTATAGCAATTTTGAGTGTATCTGTTTGTATTTTTTATTGATTGTTCCAGGTATTACATTATATGCATATATAACCTATCACAGCTTACTTGTATTATCATCTTACCTTACCTTCCTTTCATCCCTTTAACCTCCCTATTTATAATTGTTTTAAAGATTTCCTCTACATACATTTAGAACTACACAAATAGTGTTATAATTTTTGCTTCAACTATCAAACATAATTTAGAAAACTCAGGAGGTAAAGGAAAGCCTAATGTATTTATCCATATATTTGTTTACTTTGTTCTTTCTTCCTTCCTGATATTCTGATTCCTTCTTTTATCATCTTTTTTCAGTTTAAAGAACTTCCTTGAACCATTCTTTTAGGGTAGGTCTGCTGGCAACAAACTCTTAGTTTTTTTGTTTGTTTGTTTTTTGATCTGAGAATGTCTTGACTCCTTCATTCCTAAAGGATATTTTCTTTGGGTATAAGATTCTGAGTTTACTATTCTTTTCTTTTTGTATTTGAACAATATCATATCACTTCCTTCAGCCAGCATGGTTGATGCTGTCATTCAAATTGTTTCCCTAGAGGGGGGTTAAGGGGAGAAATAGGTGAAGGGGATTAAAATGTACAAACCTCCAGTTAGAAAATAAATAAGTAATGGGGATGTAGTATACAGCATAACAAATATGGTCGATAATATTGTAATAACTTTGGGGACAGATGGTTACTGGACTTATCATGATGATCATTTCGTAATGTATGCAAATGTCAAATCACTATATATTACACCTGAAACTAACAATAATGTACATCAACTATATTTCAATTTAAAAAGTTTTTTTAATACCCTATAGGTAAGTTGTCTTTTTTCTCCAGTTGTTTTGATTTTTTTCTTTGTTTTAGTTTTAGAAGTTTAATTATGATGGCTTTTTTTTTAATTTATTTTATTTTTTTATTTTAGTTTTGGCTGCATTGGGTCTTTGTTGCTGTGTGCGGGCTATCTCTAGTTGTGGTGACCGGGGCTACTCTTCGTTGCGGTGCGCGGGCTTCTCATTGCGGTGACTTCTCTTTGTTGCGGAGCATGGACTCTAGGCACACAGGCTTCAGTAGTTGTGGCACGTGGGCTCAGTAGTTGTGGCTCATGGGCTCTAGAGCACAGGCTCAGTAGTTGTGGCATACAGGCTTGGTTGCTCCGCGGCATGTGGGATCTTCCTGGACCAGGGCTCGAACTTGTGTCCCCTGCACTGGCAGGAGGATTCTTAACCACTGCGCCACCCGGGAAGCCCTATGATGTGTCTTTCTTTAGGTTTATCCTGCTTAGGCTTTGATCAACTTCTTGAATCTATAGGTTAATATCTCTTGCCAAATTTGCAAATTTTTCAGCCGTTATTTTTTCCAGTACTTTTTCAGTCCAATTTTCTTTCCCTTCTCCTTCACTCATTGACACAAATATTACATCTTTTGTTATAGTCCCACAGGTCCTTATGGCTTTGTTCATTTTTTCCAGTCTATTTTCTCTCTGTTGTTCAGATTGTGTAATTTCTATTGTTCTATCTTGCAGTTCACTGATTCTTTCCTCTGTCCCCCCCCACCCCAATTTGCTGTTGGGCTCATTCATTGATCCCTTGTATTTTGGTTATATTTTTCCATTCTAAAATTTCCATTTGGTTCTTTTTATGTTACTCTTTTTTTTTTGGCCAGGCTGTGCAGCTTGTGGAATTTCAGTTCCCCAACTAGGGATCAAACCTGGGCCCCAGCAGTGAAAGCACCAAGTCCTAACCACTGGACCACCAGGAAATTTCCAACATCCTCTGTTTCTTTGCTGAGGCTTTCTGGTTTTCATTTGTTTCAAGCATGTTTGTAATTGTTTGCTGAAGGACTTTTTATCATGGCTGCTTTAAAATATTTGTTAGATAATTCTAACCTCTCTTTCATCTCAGTGTGGGCATCTGTTGGTTCTTTTTTTCATCCAGTTTGAGATGTTTCTGGTTCTTAGTATCAAGAGTGATTTTCACTTGGAACCTGGACATTTGAGTGTTATGAGATTCTGGATCTTATTTAAACCTTCTATTTTAACTGGCTTTCTTTTATACCGTTCTTATTACTGCCAGGTAGAGGAAGAAATCTAGGTTCTCCTCTCACCCTCCACTGTGCTAGAGGGGGATGCTCCTCATAACTGGTCAGGGATGGAAGCTCCAGTTCCCCACGTGGGGAAGTTCCAGTTCCCCATGTGGTCTCCATAGATCCTGGTTACTGCAGGGTGGTGGTAAAGGTCTTGACTCTCCACTAGACCTCTTCTGACACCACCCCAGCAGGGTGGGGTGCCTCCTGACTGCTGGGTGGGGTGGAAGTCCAGGATCTTCCTATGATCTCCACTGACTTTACAGGGGGTGGAGGAGCCTTCTCACTGGCTGGTGGGGATGCACAGCCCCATTCTCTACTTTGCATTCTCTGATCCCATGTGGGGGTGTGTGGAAATTTAGGCTCCCATTCAGCCTTTGTTGGCATGGGAGGGTGTGGGGTCACAGTTTTCCTCTGGTGTTTGGCTGAAGTAGAGCCGTCGTTATACTGAAGTTTTTTGTCTTGCTGGGTTGCTCCTTTCCTGGTCCTTTGACTAAAGAGAGCAGGCTTCTGTGAGGCTTATTTTTGTCTGTGCCCATCAGAGCTTCCAGGTTGCTGGCTTCTTCAGCTCCAAGACTGGGGTATTCGAGGCAAAAAGAAAACTCGCCAACCTGTTGTTCTTCAGGCCCTGAGGTCCCTACCAGTCTGCTCTCTTCTCAACACCTTTCAGAATCTTCTTATGTTAGTTCTATATGCAATGTCTAGGTTTTCATTTGTATTTCGTGAGAGGAAGAGTGAAAAGTATGTTACTATGGACTGAATTGTGTTCCCCCAGAATTCATATGTAGAAGCCCTAACACTCAATGTGATGATATTTGGAGATAGGGAGGTAATTAGATTTATATGAGGCCATGAGGGTGGGGCCTTCCTGGAGGGATTAGTGCCCTCATAAGAAGAGACCCCAGAGAGCCCTCTCTCTCTCTCTGCCATGTGAGGACACAGCAAGTAGGTGGCCGTCTGCAAGCCAGGAAGAGAACTCTCTTAAGAACCCGAACATGGGGCTTCCCTGGTGGCACAGTGGTTAAAAATCTGCCTGCCAATGCAGGGGACACGGGTTTGAGCCCTAGTCCGGGAAGATCCTACATGCAGCAGAGCAACTAAGCCCGTGTGGCACAACTACTAAGCCTGCACTCTAGAGCCCATGCTCCACAACAAGAGAAGCCACTGCAATGAGAAGCCTGCACACCACAATGAAGAATAGCTCCCACTCGCTGCAACTAGAGAAAGCCTGCACACAGCAGCAAAGACCCAATGCAGCCAAAAATAATAAATAAGTAAATAAATAAATAAAAGAACCCAACCATGCTGGCACCCTGATCTCAGGACATCCAGCCTCCAGAACTGTGAGAATATGTGTTTCTCTTGTTTGAGTCACCCAGACCATGGTACTTTGTTATGGCAGCCCAAGCAGACTAATATGTATGTCTACTCAATTTTCTGGAAAGCCCTTGTTTTTTATTATCTGCATAGTTTCCCACAGTTGTACCATAGTTCAACCCTTTCATCACTGATGGGTTTTCAGTTTGAATTCTGTGCTTTCATATTATAAGTAATGCTTATAACAACATCCTTGCACAGGTTTCATGAAATATTTCTGATTTTATTTCTGTCAAATAGATTTTCCAGGGAATTCCCTGGCAGTCCAGTGGATAGGACTCCGTGCTTTCACTGCCAAGGGTGGGGAATCAAACCCTGGTTGGAGAACTAAGATCCTGCAAGCCACGTGGCACGGCCAAATAAATAAGTAAAATAAAACTATTTAAAAAAATAGATTTTCCAGAATAGCTATTACTACGTAAAAAGATTTTAGAACTTTGTATTTAGTAAACATTGACAGATTACTTTAAAAAATTAGCCTAATAATTGATTGTCCCATCATGATATAATGTTCTGAGGGAGTAGGATAAAAAGTATGTATAGTATGATATCATCTATGTAAATAATATATATTTTCCACACTAAACAAAGATCGGAAGGAAGCAAATGAAAATGTTAACAGCAGATATCTCTGAGTGGTGGAATTATGTGTGCATTTGATTTTCTTCCTTATTCTTTTCTGCATTTGCCAAATATTCTATAATGAGCATGTAATACTTTAAAAATCTGGAGAAAAAAACAGTTAACATCAATAAAATTTACATAAAGGAAGTAACATATTGAAAAGTGCACATTGATATACAGTCACATCTTACTATAGCAGATGCCATTTCAGCAAAATTTGTATAATAAAAAGATATCTAAAGAGCAAGCTGACCTGGCCCACTGATTTCACTTCTAGGAATTCATCCTACAGAGGCATTTGTACATGTGTCCAAAGATACCAGGTTTGACTCACTGAAGAATTCTTTTTTGTGAGAGCAATAAAATGAAAATAGCCTAAGTGTCGAACAATATGGGATTAGTCAAATAAATCATGGTATAATTATACAAAAGAACTATGCAGTCACAGAAAAGAAATGAGGTAGAAATATATATAGAGGGACAGATATATGCAGATATAGATAGATGCACACACATATTGAATACAGAACAATCTTCAAAATACCTGCATAATTTTAAGAAAAAAAAAACCCCAAGGTTAGAACCAGGTGCATTGTTATGGTGTGCTCATTGCCTGAATGTCTCTTTTGTTCTTTACTATATTATATCCCCAGCACCTAGAACATTATCTAATTACTTAATTAACATGTAGCCTCTCTCTCTCTCCATATATATATATATATATATATATATATATATATATATACACATACATATACATATAATATACACCCATATATGATAAATTGATTTTATGTAAGAAGAGAGGGGAACCTATATATATATATGCTTCTACATGCATAGTTCCTCTCTTGATGGAAATATAGAAACTGATTAAAACGGTTGCTTCCGGGGAAGGGAACCGAGAAACTGAGGATCAGGAGTAGGAGGGGGATTTATTGTCACTGTGTAACATTAGTACGGTTTAAAATTTTTACCATGCTAAAACAACATTTTTAAGCAACTATACTCCAATAAAAATTAAAAAATAAGAAAAATAAAATTTTTACCATGTACTGTATTACTTTTTCAAATTATTTTAACTTTTAAATTAATAAAAGTAAAGCCCCAGCTGAAAGTCCACTTATTTCAAGCAGTTCAGCAGAATACAATTCTAGGACCAAAAAAAAAAAAAAAAAAAAAGGCTCACAGAGATTGTGGGAGGGAGTTATTGTCCTGAGCTCTGCCCAGGGATATAAATTACGTAATGAGCACCAGGAGCCCACCATCCAGGGGAGGACAGAGGTTAGCTGATCATAGGGGCATCTTGAAGCAGCTGTTTGAGAGGAGAGGACATAGACAGGTAAAGGGCAGTCAGCTGCTTAGTGTGCAGGTTTCTGCTTTGTGTCTTTATCAGAAAGAGATCAGGAATTGGGGGTTTTGTTAATTTTAGGAAGTGGCTTTGATTCAATAAAGATCCAGCCCAATACCCCCTTTTTTCTTCACATCCAGATTTGAAGGGTGAACATGGGTGTCTGAATCATGACTGTAGGAGCCCTGCAACAACTTTCTTGCCAGAGAAGGAGGAGATTTTTTTCCACTGGACAGAGGCAGGAAGGTGAGACATGCATTTTCAACAAAGATGGTTTCCTATGCACCATAGCCAGTTCATCCTTGACTGCCCTGAGGATGACTCCCCAGGAGAGCCCAGGTTGAAAGTTGAGAGACCAAAGCCACAGCCAAGATCTAGCCACAGCTCTGCCTCTAACGGGGCACAAAAGCTCGGGGCAGAAACAGAAACTTCCTCTCCCTGGGCCTCAGTTTCCTCACTAGTAACATCAGAGTCTTGGACTAGAGCTGTATTTCCCAAGCTTCAATTATTCATGCACCTCATACATGACTTTGGCCAAATCTACCTGTCCTATTTATGTAACATCTTTAAATGGATTCACTTTTTAAAATTAATTTATTTTAAAAGGAAACTTTAGCACTGTAGTAAGCAGAAAGCCAATATCACTTGATATAAACAGAAGCAACTGTTAAAAAAAACCCCAAAACCTAAAAATAATGCTATTATAATTATCACTTAAAACTAAACTTGAGCCACTGATTAACCTTAATAGCACAAAAGGAGTGATAGATATTACATGCTCCTGATGTGATGAAATTGGTAGTATAAAACACCATCTATAAAATGGTCTTGTCAAAAGATTGAATGTGTGCATCCTAATATCCATAGCAGCACTGTTTACAATAGCCAAGACATGGATGCAACCTAAATATCCATCTACAAATAAATGGATAAAGAAGACATATATATAGATAGATATAGATATATATAATGGAATATTACTTAACCATAAAAATGAATGAAATAATGCCATTTGCAGCAACATGGATGGACTTAGAGATTGTCATACTAAGTAAGTCAGAAAGAGTAAGACAAATATCATATGATATCACTTATATGTGGAATCTAAAATATGATACAAAATTTACAAAACAGAACTTATTTACAAAACAGAAACAGACTCACAGACAAAGAAAACAAATTTATGGTTACCAAAGGGGGAGGGATAAATATATAGATATAAATGAATCACTTTGCTGTACACCAGAAACTAACACAACACTGTAAATCAACTATACTTCAATTTAAAAAAGATGGGGCTCTAATGTTTTGTAATGTGGAATACAGTTATTAAATAGTAATAAGTCACTGAAAAAAAAAATGAACTTGATCAAAGCGCTAGATCTAATCACCAATCTATAGGAGATTCAAGGGACACAGGAACATGTTAAGTGATACCACCATGTAAAACTTAGCAGGACAATTGCCTGGTTTCTTCAACAATCAGTTGCAAGAGGGGAAAAAAAGGAGAGTAAATGTATAAATTTAAAGAGATTTAAGGGACATATCAAGCAAATACCATGCATAAATTTTTATTTGAATTCTGATTCAAATAGACCAAATGTAAAAATATTACTATGAGGCAACTGGGAAAATTTGAACACTGATTGGATATTTATTGTCATTAAGGAATTATTTTTAATTTTTAAGCATTGATAATGATACTGTAGATGTGTTTTTTTAAATTGAAGTATAGTTGATATGCAGTGTTTCAGGTGTACAGCAAAGTGATATATATATATATATATATATATGTATATATATATATATACACATATATATATATTCTTTTTCAGATTCTTTTCCATTATAGGTTATTACAAGATACTGAATATAGATCCCTGTGCTATACAGTAGGTCCTTACTGTGGATATGTTTTTTAAAAGTCATTACATTTTAAAGATACATACTGAAGTATTTGCAGATTAAGTGACACAAGTCTGGTATTTGCTATGCAATAATATGGTGGTGGGGAGTTGGGAATATAGATGAAACAAAATTGGCCACAAATTGATAATTGTTGAAGCTGAGTGGGATACATGGGGGTTCATTATATAAATATTTTACTTTTATATATGTATGAAAATTTTTAAAAATGTTAAAAATAAGCAATGAAATGCAAACAATAATAAATTGAATAAACTTATAAAATAAAAAATATGTTTATAAAGATACATTTCATGCTGGTGGCATTTTTTTTTTAACATCTTTATTGGAGTATAATTGCTTTACAATGTTGTGTTAGTTTCTGCTGTATAACAAAGTGAATCAGCTATACGTTTACATACATCCCCATATCCCCTCCCTCTTGCGTCTCCCTCCCACTCTCCCTATCCCACCCCTCTAGGTGGTCACAAAGCACCGAGCTGATCTCCCTGTGCTATGCGGCTGCTTCCCACTAGCTATCTATTTTACATTTGGTAGTGTATATATGTCAATGCCACTCTCTCACTTCGTCCCAGCTTACTCTTCCCCCTCCCCGTGTCCTCAAGTCTATTCTCTACATCTGCGTCTTTATTCCTGTGCTGCCCCTAGGTTCTTCAGAACCTTTTTTTTTTTTCTAGATTCCATATCTATGTGTTAGCATACGGTATTTGTTTTTCTCTTTCTGACTTACTTCACTCTGTATGACAGACTCTAGGTCCATCCACTTCACTACAAATAACACAATTTTGTTTCTTTTTATGGCTGAGTAATATTCCACTGTATATATGTGCCACATCTTCTTTATCCATTCATCCGATGATGGACACTTAGGTTGCGTCCATGTCCTGGCTATTGTAAATAGAGCTGCAATGAACATTGTGGTACATAACTCTTTTTGAATTATGGTTTTCTCAGGGTATATGCCCAGTAGTGGGATTGCTGTGTTGTACAGCAGCTCTTTTTAGTTTTTTAAGGAACCTCCATACTATTCTCCATAGTGACTGTATCAATTTACATTCCCACCAACAGTGCAAGAGGGTTCCCTTTTCTCCACACCCTCTCCAGCATTTATTGTTTCTAGATTTTTTGATGACGGCCATTCTGACCAGTGTGAGGTGATACCTCATTGTAGTTTTGATTTGCATTTCTCTAATGATTAGTGATGTTGAGCATCCTTTCATGTGTTTGTTGGCAATCTGTATATCTTCTTTGGAGAAATGTCTATTTAGGTCTTCTGCCCATTTTTGGATTGGGTTGTTTTTTTTTTGATATTGAGCTGCATGAGCTGCTTATATATTTTGGAGATTAATCCTTTGTCAGTTGCTTCATTTGCAAATATTTTCTCCCATTCTGAGGTTGTCTTTTTGTCTTATTTATGGTTTCCTTTGCTGTGCAAAAGCTTTTAAGTTTCATTAGGTCCCATTTGTTTATTTTTGTTTTTATCTCCCTTTCTCTAGGAGGTGGGTCAAAAAGGATCTTGCTGTGATGTATGTCATAGAGTGTTCTGCCTATGTTTTCCTCTAAGAGTTTTATAGTGTCTGGCCTTACATTTAGGTCTTTAATCCATTTTGAGTTTATTTTTGTGTATGGTGTTAGGGAGTGTTCTAATTTCATTCTTTTACATGTAGCTGTCCAGTTCGCCCAGCACTACTTATTGAAGAGGCTGTCTTTTCTCCATTGTATATTCTTGCCTCCTTTATCAAAGATAAGGTAACCATATGTGTGTGGGTTTATCTCTGGGCTTTCTATCCTGTTCCACTGATCTGTATTTCTGTTTTTGTGCCAGTACCATACTGTCTTGATTACTGTAGCTTTGTAGCATAGTCTGAAGTCAGGGAGCCTGATTCCTCCAGCTCCATTTTTCTTTCTCAAGATTGCTTTGGCTATTCGGGGTCTTTTGTTTTTCCATACAAATTGTGAACTTTTTTGTTCTAGTTCTGTGAAAAATGCCATTGGTAGTTTGATAGGGATTGCATTGAATCTGTAGATTGCTTTGGGTAGTAGAGTCATTTTCACAATGTTGATTCTTCCAATCCAAGAACATGGTATATCTCTCCATCTATTTGTATCATCTTTAATTTCTTTCATCAGTGTCTTATAGTTTTCTGCATACAGGTCTTTTGTCTCCCTAGGTAGGTTTATTCCTAGGTATTTTATTCTTTTTGTTGCAGTGGTAAATGGGAGTGTTTCCTTAATTTCTCTTTCAGATTTGTCATCATTAGTGTATAGGAATGCAAGAGATTTCTGTGCATTAATTTTGTATCCTGCAACTTTACCAAATTCATTGATTAGCTCTAGTAGTTTTCTGGTAGCCTCTTTAGGATTCTCTATGTATAGTATCATATCACCTGCAAAGAGTGAGAGTTTTACTTCTTCTTTTCCAATTTGGATTCCTTTTATTTCTTTTTCTTCTCTGATTGCTGTGGCTAAAACTTCCAAAACTATGTTGAATAATAGTGGTGAGAGTGGGCAACCTTGTCTTGTTCCTGATCTTAGTGGAAATGGCTTCAGTTTTTCACCATTGAGGATGATGTTGGCTGTGGGTTTATCATATATAGCCTTTATTATGTTGAGGTAAGTTCCCTCTGTGCCTACTTTCTGGAAGGTTTTTATCATAAATGGGTGTTGAATTTTGTCAAAAGCTTTTTCTGCATCTATTGAGATTATCATATGGTTTTTATCCTTCAGTTTGTTAATATGGTGTATCACATTGATTGATTTGCATATACTGAAGAATCCTTGCATTCCTGGGATAAACCCTACTTGATCGTGGTGTATGATCCTTTCAGTGTGCTGTTGGATTCTGTTTGCTAGTACTTTGTTGAGGACTTTAGCATCTATGTTCATCAGTGATATTGGCCTGTAGTTTTCTTTTTTTTTTTTTGACATCTTTGTCTGATTTTGGTATTAGGGTGATGGTGGCCTCATAGGATGAGTTTGGGAGTGTTCCTCCCTCTGCTATGTTTTGGAAGAGTTTGAAAAGGATAGGTGTTAGCTCTTCTCTAAATGTTTGATAGAATTTGCCTGTGAAGCCATCTGGTCCTGGGCTTTTGTTTGTTGGAAGATTTTTTTTTTTTTTTTTGTTGGAAGATTTTTAATCACAGTTTCAATTTCAGTGCTTGTGACTGGGCTGTTCATATTTTCTATTTCTTCTTGGTTCAGTCTCAGAAGATTGTGCTTTTCTGAGAATTTCTCCATTTCTTCCAGGTTGTCCATTTTATTGGCGTATAGTTGCTTGTAGTAATCCCTCATGATTCTTTGTATTTCTGCAGGGTCATCTGTTACTTCTCCTTTTTCCTTTCTAATTTTGTTGATTTCAGTCTTCTCTCTCTTTTTTTTTTTTTTTTTTTTTTTGATGAGTCTGGCTAGTGCTTTACCAATTTGGTTTATCTTCTCAAAGAACCCAGCTTTTACTTTTATTGATCTTTGCTATTGTTTCCTTCATTTCTTTTTCATTTATTTCTGCTCTGATCTTTATGATTTCTTTCCTTCTGCTAATTTTGGGGGTTTTTTTTGTTCTTCTTTCTCGAATTGCTTTAGGTATAAGGTTAGGTTATTTGAGATGTTTCTTGTTTCTTGAGGTAGGATTGTATTGCTATAAACTTCCCTCCTAGAACTGCTTTTGCTGCATCCCATAGGTTTTGGGGAGTCGTATTTTCATTGTCACTTGTTTCCAGGTATTTTTTAATTTCCTCTTTGATTTCTTCAGTGATCTCTTGGTTATTTAGTAGCATATTGTTTAGCCTCCATGTGTTTGTATTTTTTACAGTTTTTTTTTCCTGTAATTGATATCTAGTCTCATAGTGTTGTGGTCGGAAAAGGTACTTGATATGATTTCAATTTTCTTAAATTTACCAAGGCTTGATTTGTGACCCAAGATATGGTGTATCCTGGAGAATGTTCCATGAGCACTTGAGAAGAAAGTGTATTCTGTTGTTTTTGGATGGAATGTCCAAAAATATCAATTAAGTCCATCTGGTTTAATGTGTCATTTAAAGCTTGTGTTTCCCTATTTATTTTCATTTTGGATGGTCTGTCCATTGGTGAGAGTAGGGTGTTAAAGTCGCCTACTATTATTGTGTTACTGTTGATTTCCCCTTTTATGGCTGTTAGCATTTGCCTTATGTATTGAGGTGTTCCTAAGTTGGGTGTATAAATATTTACAATTGTTATATCTTCTTGGATTGATCCCTTGATCATTATGTAGTGTCCTTCTTTGTCTCTTGTAATAGTCTTTATTTTAAAGTCTATTCCGTCTGATATGAGAATTGCTACTCCAGCTTTCTTTTGATCTCCATTTGCATGGAATATCTTTTTCCATCCCCTCACTTTCAGTCTGTATGTGTCCCTAGGTCTGAAGTGGGTCTCTTGTAGACAGCATATATATGGTTCTTGTTTTTGTATCCATTCAACCAGTCTATGTCTTTTGGTTGGAGCATTTAATCCATTTACATTTAAGGTAATTATTGATATGTATGTTCCTATTACCATTTTCTTAATTGCTTTGGGTTTGTTATCGCAGGTCTTTTCCTTCTCTTGTGTTTCCTGCCTAGAGAAGTTCCTTTAGCATTTGTTGTAAAGCTGGTTTGGTGGTGATGAATTCTCTTAGCTTTTGCTTGTCTGTAAAGGTTTTAATTTCTCCGTAGAATCTGAATGAGATCCTTGCTGGGTAGAGTAATCTTGGTTGTAGGTTTTTCCCTTTCATCACTTTAAATATATCCTGCCACTCCTTTCTGGCTTGCAGAGTTTCTGCGGAAAGATCAGCTGTTAACTTTCTGGGGATTCCCTTGTATATTATTTGTTGCTTTTAATATTTTTTTTTTGTACTTAGTTTTTGATAGTTTGATTAATATGTGTCTTGGCATGTTTCTCCTTGGATTTATCCTGTATGGGACTCTGTGCTTCCTGGACTTGACTGACTATTTCCTTTCCTATATTAGGGAAGTTTTCAACTATAATCTCTTCAAATATTTTCTCAGTCCCTTTCTTTTTCTCTTCTTCTTCTGGGACCACTATAATTCGAATGTTGGTGCGTTTAATGTTGTCCCAGAGGTCTCTGAGGCTGTCCTCAATTCTTTTCATTCTTTCTTCTTTATTGTGCTCTGTGGTAGTTATTTCCACTATTTTATCTTCCAGGTCACTTATACGTTCTTCTGCCTCAGTTATTCTGCTATTGATTCCTTCTAGAGAATTTTAAATTTCATTTACTGTGTTGTTCATCATTGTTTGTTTGCTCTTTAGTTCTTCTAGGTCCTTGTTAAACGTTTCTTGTATTTTCTCCATTCTGTTTCCAAGATTTTGGATCATCTTCACTATCATTACTCTGAATTCTTTTTCAGGTAGACTGCCTATTTCCTCTTCATTTGTTTGGTCTGGTGGGTTTTTACTTTGCTCCTTCATCTGCTGTGTATTTCTCTGTCTTCTCATTTTGCTTAACTTACTGTGTTTGGGGTCTCCTTTTCAGAGGCTGCAAGTTCGTAGTTCCTGTTGTTTTTGGTGTCTGCCCCTAGTGGGTAAGGTTGGTTCAGTGGGTTGTGTAGGCTTCCTGGTGGAGGGGACTGGTGCCTGTGTCCTGGTGGATGAGTCTGGATCTTGTCTTTCTGGTGGGCAGGACCACGTCCGGTGGTGTGTTTTGGAGTGTCTGTGAACTTATTATGATTTTAGGCAGCCTCTCTGCTAATGCATGGGGTTGTGTTCCTGTCTTGCTAGTTGTTTGGCATGTGGTGTCCAGCACTGGAGCTTGCTGGTCATTGAGTGGAGTTGGGTCTTAGCGTTGAGATGGAGATGAGGTGGAGGTCTCTGGGAGAGCTCTCGCTGGTTGATATTACATGGGGCCAGGTGGTCTCTGGTGGTCCAATGTCCTGAACTCGGCTCTCCCACCTCAGAGGCACAGGCCTGACACCTGGCCAGAGCACTAAGGCCCTGTCAGCCACACAGCTTACATGTAAATGGGTTAAATTCTTCAATCCAAAGGCACAGGTGGCTGGCCTTCTCTGCTCTGCTTCGTCCTCCAGCTAGGCGTTGTCCTCCGGGTCTGCTTGATATGGAGAGTCTGCTTGGGATCCAGGTCCAGCTGCATTCCTTAGCGTCTAGAAGAAGCAGCCGTCGCCCCCATCCTCCCCTATCCCTGGGGCAACTCTTCACGATCCTGGAGCATCCGAGGCTCCACCCGTCATGCTGCTAGCAGTGCCACTGGTGGCATTTTGACTCATTTTTTTTTTCTACTTTTGACTTATATGACACTCCCATTTAATAATGTGCTGAATATTAGAGGTCATACACAGAAGAAAGAAGAGTTATTTAAAGAGAAGCATGAGGGTAAAATTTATGTGAGAAAGTAATCTCTTTTACTGCAAAATAACGTTCCTAATAAGTATTGAAATCTTAATTCTTTCCACTTTAAAAGCTAGAAATAAATCATTCTATCACTTTTAATGGAAGTAAACAAAGTATCGTCATGGATCTGTAGCAACAATATTCATGAAATCATGGGTTTTATATGATAGTTATTTTTCTAATATCCATTAAAATAATGAAATTATAATAGACCACCAGAAGCCATTCCCCAGCCCACCAGGAGCTGGCAGAGGGAGGCTCTGGACTTGGAGAGTCCCTGAGACTCTCAGCTGGAACCTCCAGGATCCCAGAGTTTACTAGGAGCTGGGCTCTGACACCAGAGGTGTTCAATCCCTGGGGCTTTTCTCTCTGAACGGGGAGTGGGACCAGCCTACCTTTGTGCAAGAAGGAGCCATGACGCCCCAGAATCTTGATCTGGTTAGAATTTTTCCAGCTGAAGGGCAGGTTCTTATTCTGGTAAGCTTTGCAGGGCAGCTCTGCGAGGTCTCCTGCCTTACCCAGCACTACTTTTTTCCCCTGAGTGCCGGCTGGGAGCATCACTAGGTAGAAAAACAGGGGGTCAGGCCTCGAGGGTGTGGCTGCCCTGCCTCCGCCTCATCCCCCCCCCCCCGCCCCATTGCATTTCCCAATCAGCCCCTCCTCCCAGGCCACCTGCACCCAGACTCCAAGTCTGAGCACTCACCCAGTTGCAGCACCAGGAACAGGTGCCTAAGAGAGGTTCCAGGGTCCATTGTGGCTTTGCTGAGGCAGGCAGGGACCTGGGCCTTCCCCCAAAGAAAAGGCAGGGCCTGGGGGAGACACCAGTCATCAGTCAGCAGGCATTCACCTGGCCTGGGATCCCTTCAGGACCTGGACAGCCAGGCCAGGATCTAGACATGCAGATCTCTAACAAGACACCCACTGGACGCGCCACACATGCTGTGCTCAGGCCAGGGGTGGGTTCTCTGCCAGGTGGGACCAGAAACGGATTCTCGGAGAAGGTGGTAAATTGGGACTAGGACCAGGGAGCCAAGCCAAGTCATGAAGGTCCTTGAGTGCCATACTGGGAGGCTGGGACTCGACCCTGGGCGCTAGGGAGCTTTACTTAGAGAAGGACAGGAGTAGATTTACAAGATAGATGCCTTCAGCTGCTGAGCAAACAATGAGCTGGAGGAGGTCAAGCCCTGGAGGCAGGATTTCAAGAATCCTGGTGAGAGAAGATGAGGCCTGAACTCAGAGAGAGGGACTTGAGGGAGGAGTTCTGAATTAAAACTCCCAGGACTGGGACTTCCCTCGTGGTCCAGTGGGTAAGACTCCACGCTCCCAATGCAGGGGGCCCAGGTTTGGTCCCTGGTCTGGGAACTAGATCCCGCATGCATGCCACAACTAAGAAGTCCGCATGCCGCAACTAAAGATCCCGCATGCCGCAACTAAGACCCGGCACAGCCAAAATAAATAAATAAATAAATATTTAAAAAATAAAATAAAACTGCCAGGACTTGGGGCCTGATTCAGTGTGAGTGATGCGGTCAGAGAAAGAGCAGAGGGCAATTCCCTGCTCACTGTCAGACCGACCCTATGAGGCCTCTGAGTGGGACAAGGAGAAAGATGATGTTTCAGAGTTTCTGTGGGCTTGGAAGACAGACAAGGCTGTGGAGGAGGGGGTCGCAGAAAGGCTCTGAACGGGCCTCAAGGAATGGGTGGCACTGGGTTGGAGCAGTGATTCTCAGCGTGTGGTCACAGGTCATGAGCAGTGGCTGATACCTGAGAACATGTGAGAAAGGCAAACTCTCGGGTCCACCCCAGACCTGCTGAATCAGAAGCTGGGGGTGTGTCCAGCCGTCTGTGTTTTCCCAAACCTCTGGGCGACTGATGCACACTCAAGTCTGAAAACACTGAGCTAGCTGGAAAGGAAAGGGGAGGGGCATCCCACTGCCATGTGCAAGGTCAGGGGGCTGTGGAGGGAAGTAGTGGGGGGTGACATGGGAAGGCGCGTGGAACCTGACCTTGAATCTACAGAGGCAGGCTAGAGAGTTAGGGCTCGGCTCTGCAGGCCACTGGGAGTCGCTGCTGTTTTTTTGAGCAGAGATGTGAGTGGTCTTTGTAGAGCTTTAGGAAGCTTGATGTGGTAACGGGACCAGATAGATGACATGGAGGAAGTAGAGACTAAAGGAAGGCCACCAGACAGTGCCTGGAAGGCAGGCAGGGGCAGGCTCGAGTGTCTTCAAGCGGGGTGGGGGAGGGTTGGATTGGGAGTTTGGGATTAGCAGATGCAAACTATTATATACAGAATGGATAAACAACAAGGTCCTATTGTGTAACACAGGGAACTATATTCAGTATCCTGTAATTAACCATAATGGAAAAGAATATGGAAAAGAATGTATATGTATATATATATACCTGTATCCGAATCACTTTGCTGTAGAGTAGAAGCTAACACAACATTGTAAATCAACTATACTGCAATTTAAAGAAAAGTGTCTTTGAACTCCAGGCCCAGGCTGTAAACGGGCCTCAGAGCATAGACGGCCTTGGGGGCAGTGTCGGCATGCACCTGGCCCAGAGTTTGTGCATCCAGACCTACTTTTCTCTCCCCACTGCCTGGTCTTTCTCTCCCTCGAGACCACCTTTGCAGTGATCTGCCCCCTCTGAACTCCCACAGCCTCCCACTCTGAACTTGACACCCCCTTGGGCACGTCCCACCTTCTACCTTCGGGTGCAATGACTTGGGTTCCCACCTCTCCTCCACCACCTTGATCTCCTCTGGGTTACAGGTGATGGTCCAGCCAGCAATGCTGCCACTGGCACCAGCTGGAGCACAGAGAAGGGTCTCGGGATGTGTTTGGGTAACTTAAACCAAATTGAATTGAACAGAAGAGGGGAAATTACTGATTCCTTTTTTCTGTACTCAACATGTTAATTCTGTTACTAAAATGGGTCACTGAAGGGTCTGCACCCACCCAAGCCTGGCCTGGATGAAGCCCAATCATCCGCATCCACGCCGCCTATTCTCGTGCGCATCCCCCCCAGGCATGCTCCATCCTCTCTGCCCTGCTTTCCACGAGGAGGCTGACTGCTACACACCCTACACAGCGTGTTACGCCGGCTCCCTCACCCTCCAGCTCCTGGTTGGGGTTGGCCACTGGGAAGCACCCACAAGAGATGGGAGGGCCAGGGAGAGAGGCTGGGGTATTTTATCCTTACTCTCTCCCGGCTCTGGGCATACTTTCTGGCAATGGCTGTATTCCCTCTCTCCCCGCTCCCTCCCCTGGCGACTACAGCTCCTGTCAGATGGCCCCCTAACCACAGCTCAAACCCTCACTGGGTTCTAGAGACACCAGGTTGGCCCTTTCCCCTTCAAGACTCTGCCTCTTCCTACTGGTATCTGGTGCCTCAACATGCTGGTTGGGCCCCTGTCCACGCCTCTTTCTGCAGATGGTCTTGAACCATCTGAGATGCATTCTGTTTCCTGTTGGGCACTGATCCATGATAAGGATATAGCACTCAGATGGGCGCTGAGGGCTTGGTCCTCCTCATGACGTTTGGGGGGCAGGGGGAAAGCCCCCTCCTGTTGCTCCATCTGCCTGAAAGAGGAACTATCCAGGGCCTAACTCATGGTGGGAACTTGATAGAATTTTTTTAAACCGGGGAAATAGGAAGAGAAGAGGTCAGGAAGAAGGTTTCCAGGAAAGGAAGAGGGAGGCTAGTCACAGGTGAAGTTGTTTTGCAAGTTGGCCTAGGCCGTGGAGGCACAGAGGGGAAGGCTGGGGTGAAAGCGTAGGGCAGGGCGCGCTTACATCTGAGAGCAGGTCCCACTGCCGCCACCCCAGACTCACCGTGTCCTTGGTGAGCGGAGAGTGAAGGAGTCTGCATGTGGGATAGCCCTTCCCTGGGGTCCAAAGTCAGCCTAGATGCCTGAGCAAGGTTGGGGACATTCTTGCCTCTCTCCAAGTGGTGGTCATTTTTTCTTCCCCACTCGGTGATCCTGGGGTCTGTGCAAGGGCCACCTCTCGCCACCAGCTCCCTGCGCTGCCCCAAACCACCCCAGGGCTCAGCTTGGTGTAGGAGGCTCTGGGTTCCCAGCTGCTGTTTGCTTTGGTGCCTGGGGCTTCCGCTGCTGCCTCAGAGAGCTGGCCTTTGATTTCCACATCCTCAGCCTCCCCAGAGGCGCTCCGCCCCGGTACAGTAGCATCCTGTACACCACAGCCCCTGAGAGCGGCTGGGAGGGCCCGCTGGTCCCCGAGGCCCTGGCTCCTCTCTCTCTCTCCCTGTTTCTCTGCTCACATCTGTGCATTCCTGCGCCTATGCTTCCCCACGCTGATGCCTCCACCTTCAACTCCCTGCATCCGTGTCCCCCTTCCTCTGTGCCTCAGACACCGGGAGGCAAGTCTGGCTCTCCTGGGCTCACCTTGAGAGCCCCTTGCCTCTTCTCCTTTGGCATCCCTCCTCTCTCCAGCTGCCACTACTCTCTAGGCCCTTCTGGCCTGGAAACCGGCATCCAGGCCTCTGGCAGGGATGCAGGCTTCCACAAGCCTCCGTGTGAAGGGAGCCTGCAGAACACAGCCTGGAGCCCAGGGGCGGATGCCAGGGAGATGGCTGCAGGCTGGACAAAGGGAAATGGACAGGGACTTCCCTGGTGGTCCAGTGGGTAAGACTCCGCATTCCCAATGCAGGGGGCCTGGGTTTGATCCCTGGTCGGAGAACTAGATCCCACACGCATGCCACAACGAAGATCCAGTGCAGCCAAAATAAATAAATTAATTAAATTAATAAATATTAAAAAAAAAAAAGAAAAGGGAAAGGACAGGTTCAGAGAAACACACAGAAGCCCCAAGGGAAGATGACGGGAGGATGGGTGGGAAAGAGGGCGGCAGGGCGAGACCCAGAGCAGCTCATTGAAGCAGCAGCTGCACTTCACACGGCCCACGATCACACACAAAGCCCAGGGTCGTACAAACAAGGTAGGGGCCGAGGGGAAGCGAAGGAAATTCTGAGAGGCCAGACCCACGCCCGGAGCAGGACACCCAAAGAGAGGCGAGGAGAGGCCACCCAAAGTGGCAAGGCACCGCACACCCTCGGCGCCCCGAGGCGCCCCGAGGCGCCCCGGCCCGGGCTGGGCTGAGGAGCGAGGCTGGGGGGGAGCAGGAGGGCGCATCCCCGCCGCAGCGCCCGTCTGTGGTCCCGCAGGCACTTTCATCTCCTCCCCGCGGCCCCCGGCAGCCCCCTCCAGCCCCGCCGCGGGATGCGGCCTCCACCGCACGCGCCCGGGTGCTGCCCCCGGCTTCACAGGAACTGACTTCCTAGCGACGTGGTCCCTCTGAGGGACCCTTGTGGTTCCCTGGCTGCAACCTCCGCCATCCTCTCCTTTGCCTCTGCCGCCCACGTGGGGAGAGCGCAGCCCCCCTCCTACCACAATCCCCCGAAAGGTGCAGAACAGTCCCCAGCCTCGGAGCCCACAAACCCAGGCCCCCGCCTGCTCCTCCCCGACACCCACCCTCATCGGAGGTAGTTCATTCAACCAGCGCTCATTGAGGGTCTACAGCGCGCCGGACCCTTGCTCTCCAACTGCGTGGCGGACACCACCGTGGCCAGGATCAGGGCCCCAGGGCTGAGGGGCTTCCGCCCCAAACCGGTCGGTGGGGGGAGTTTCTATCCCAGGGGGGCCTCTTCTACCTTAGGGCCCCCACGCTGAAGGAGGGAAACAGCCCGGGGTTCTCTCTGACCCGGCCCTCTGGGAACCCTGTCATCGGAGGTGAGGAGGGCGGCCATTTTGGTCGAGCCCAGAGCCTGCACAGCGGCAAGAAATTGTTTGCCAGAACATGTGGTGCGGTGACCTCCCCCATCAGGTTCTACCCTCAGCCTCGCACCCCCGAAAAAGTCACGCCACAAGAGCAGGACGTTCAGGAAGCGCTATCCCACCCAGAGTGAAATCTCTGAATTAGCGAGAACGGGGCCTTTCTATTTTGAGGGATCTGACCGTGGGGAGGGAGGCCCCTCGCCCAGAATCCAGCCAGGAAGGGAGGACAGAGGACACCCAGGGAACAGGGCTGGAGGCCAGGGAGGCCTCAGGAAAGAGGAAAGGACCCAGGGCATGGAAGCGGAAGGCTGGGGTCCTCAGGGCATCCCACTTGAGGGGTATCACCTCCTGCGTGCCCCCCCCCCCCCCGCCCCATCACACACGCCCACCAAGCCCGGGGAGGGTCTGCAAATCCTTTTCTAACCCGCACTAGCCTCCTTTTCCAGAGCAGCTGAGACACCTAAAACCAATTCCTTAGAACCAATTTTTCTAACGATGTCGTGGCCTAAAAATACGTATCTGTCACTTTTACAGCGTGTCATACCGAAGAGCTCAGTTTCAACCCTTTCTGGGAATTTTACCTTTCCACTGCTTCATTTATCATTTTAAAGCTAATTAAAGTGGAAGTGCCTTCAGACATATTGTTCAAAAATCCTAAAAATGCACAAAAAGTACACAAAAGTGTAGAAACACATAAACAGGGAGTCGATGGAGGCTACATCAATCACACAGCTTATGAAATGCTGCAAGTATGAGTTCTGGTGTGAGTTTTTGGTGATTGGGTCATTGGGAAAATTAATTTTGGAAGAGAGTTGTCTCTAGACCAGATTCTACTTCTCTTTCTCTTTTTCTTGCTTTTATTTTGTTTTCTCTTTTCCTTTCTTTTTTCTAGGCCTCCTCCCTCCTTAATATTTGTTGATTATTTTTATGTCTTTCCCATCCCTCCTTCCCTCTTGTCTTCTTCTTTTCCCCTCTCCCTGTCTTCATCTCCTCCACTCCCCATGACTAGTGGCCTTTCTCAGCCCGGGGCACTTGAGCACCCATTCCTTCTCTGCTCTCGGAGTCACCCTTCCGAGTCAACACCCTTCCGCTCCGGGAACTGAGCTGTGCGCCATGGGACTGCGGAGAGAAGTGTGGCGTAATCCCCGGCCTCTGCAAGCTCCCATTTCCAAGGGGAGATCAACGCTCATGAAATGCAAGAGAAGGTGGTCAGAGCTGTGGGCAGAGACCTGGAAATCCAACACATCTTCTGCCGCATTCCTCTCCCCTTCCCCGCCCCTCGGGAAGGAACGAAGCCCTGTCTGTCCCTCTTACCTCTGGGCCTGGGTCTCCCTTCCCCTCTGCTTCTTGCACAGGTGTGTCTATGTGAGTGTTGGGAGCAGGCGCCCACCGGGGAGAGCGCCTGTTACTTCTGCAGAGATGTGCTAAACCGGAGACACAGGAAGCCTGGTAGTGAGCTCGTCCACGCCCCAGACCTGGGCCAGCCCCCAACGTCACCACCTGGGGCTGGGGTCCCCACCCCCTGCCTCTTGGGGAAGTTGTCAAAATGAAAATGGCAAAGTCAAGGGAAAAAAATCAGCAGAACCCGGCCGGAGCCCAGAGTGTCACTGCGCTTCTCATTGAGTGGCGAGAACAAGCGTCACTGTGCTTTTCGTTGGGTGGCAAGAAAAAGATTGTATCAGTGATACTACAGTCTGGCCTGGGCTTCAGGGAAAGCAGATGTGTGGGGGGGGGGGAGATAGAGGGCCTACGATAGCCGCTGTGGTCAGCCCCACACAGCCCCTGGCTCCAGGACCCTGAGGACATTTGTTCCGGGAGGGCTTCTGGGGCTCCCTCCCCAGGGGCATTATAGTTGGGCCCGTGTAGCAGAAAGGGCCTGGGCTGAGGCATTTCAGACACCCAGAGTGACCATGGACCAGGCTCCTTTCCTCTGGGCCTTCATCCACGGCCAACCCTCAAATGTTTCTCTCTGGCCCAGATCTCTCATGAGCGCCGAATGGGGGTATCCGTCTGCCCATTGGGTTTCTCCGTTTGGATGTTCATCAGACATAGCAAACTCAACGCATCCCAAACTAAACTCATCCCCTGAATAGTACTGCCCTCCAAACCTACTTCTTGTTCAAGTTTCCCACTCAGTGAGGGCTCCACCATCCACCAAGCTGCTCAAGCCCTAGGAGCTGGGTGTAATCTCTGACTCCTTTTCCTCACCCGCCCCCTCCCATGTATTTATTTACCAGTTCCCCTGGAAGTTACCTTCTAAGCAGCTCTGAAGTCTGTCCAAGTCACTCTGCCCACCACCACCACTCCAATCCACGGTGCCATCATCATCCTTCGCCTGGACCACAGCTCCTGCCTCCTCACTGGCCTCCTGGCCTCTCCATTCTACCTTCCTCCAGGCCATCCTCTGCACAGCAGCCTGAGTGGTCCTTCCAACATGCGCGTGTCATCACGGCATTCCCTTACTACGAACAAAAGTGGCTAGTTCAGCTTGCAACTCCAGCTATTAATACGAGTGTTTCTATTGATACAACCATTGTGCTTTATTTGCAGCCAAAGCGCTTTCTGCTACTTCTCATTTCATAACACAGTGTACCCAGGGGTTGAGAGTTAATACAGTTAATATATATTTACTGCTTCATCAAGTGCATTCTAAAGTGAAACTGGCATTAATTTTTTTTCTTCTTTTTTTACTGCAAGTGCCTGGCGGTGGAGAGCACAATGACCATAGCATGGTTTGACACCATGACCTTGATTCGTGCTAAGGCAGCAGTCTAACCCAGACTTTGCAACATCACTGTAATGTCAACATAGTGACAAAGGCAAATAATGTCCTATTATTTTTATGAAAATGGTTTGACCTGGCAACACCCCCTCCCCAAAAGGGTCTCAGGGACCCCCACGGGCCACACACTGAGAATCACCAAACTGGAAAACTTGTATCCACTCTTCAGTTCTTAGCTCTCTCTCTGCACAGACAGACATTTAGTTGTCCCCCAAATCTGTTTTCTCCTTCTTCCTTAGTAATAGAACCCTCGACTTTTAGCTGAGCTCATTGTTGCCCAGATTTAAGTTATATCTCCCAGCCTCCCTTGCAGCGGGGTATGGCTAAATGACTCGGTTTTGGTTAATGGATATAAGAGCAAGTATTAGGTGCAACCCCTAAGGCGTGTCCTTCAAGGGCGAGTGTGTGTCCTCCTTCAGGCAGGAATGCAAACATCCTTGCTGCTTTTCTCATTTACATGACTGAGCAGGCTCCTGTGGGCATTTAAGACCATAACCCCTGACCTGGCCCAGTTCTCTCCATTCATTTGTATATTCAACAAATGTGCAGTGTTTACCAGCCCAAGGCACTCTGCTGGGGCCCGGGGGTGTAATGTTAAGTAAGCTAGACATGGTGACACGGACACTAAACATTTAATAATTCCATCGTAACTGGATAAGTGCTACAAAGGGAGGAGCACAGAATGTTGGGACAGCTTGTCACAGGGAACCTTATTTCAACTGGGAGGTTGAGAAAGGCTTCCGCGGGAAGCATAGATCAGTAACCGCTGGGCTCTGCTCTCAGTGAAAGAAAATTCAACATAACAGAGGCTGGAATGAGACTGAAGTTGATTTCTCCCCTGAAAGAAGCCTGGAGGCGGGTGGTCCAGAGGTGAGGGTTGTGGGGTGAGGAACAGCACACCCACCCCAGGGGCAGGATTGGCTGTTTGTACCTTGCTCCACACCCTCACCTTCCGCATGACCCCTCCTCATAGTCTGAGAAGGCTGCTCAGGCGCCCCAGTTGAATGAAGGTTCACCTGTGGTAAGACCTCCCAGTACCCTGTGCGGCTTCTCCCTTGGAAGCACTTATCTAAGTGAAACAATTATGAAATCATTGTTTAGTGTCTGTCTCACGGGCTACAGTGGTGACCGCGTCTGTCTTACTTAGCACCCAGCAGAGAGCCTGGGGCCTGGTAGACTCTTTTTTTTTTTTTTTTTTCTGGTAGACTCTTAATACTTGTCGAATACTTTTTAAAATATTAAGTTGTATTGATATTGATTGATTTTAAATATATGGTGGTAATAGATACATCCCATACAATTTACCATTTTAACCATTTTTAAGTGTTCAGTTCTATGCCATTAAGTACGTTCATGTTATTGTACAACCTTCACCACCACCCATCTCCAGAACTTTTTCATCTTCCCCCACTGAAACTCTGTCCCTCTTAAACGCAAACTCTCTGTTCCCCCCTCCCCCCAGCCCCTGGCTGGTGAATACTTTCTGAATGAATGAATGCAGAGGGGCTATAGAAAGGCTCACAGATTTAAATGCCTATAGGAGCCTGCTAGGCACTATAACTGAGAAAAGCTGGTAGTAAACAATAGGGAGGGGTGAGGACTGAGGTAAACAGAGGCCCTGCCTCAGCTAATGAGGGCAGCTACTAACCACACAGCTCCAGCTGAGCTGACAGTAGAGGTTGTACCAGAACGTGAACCCAGAGTCGCCAGCTCTGCCAAAATTTCAAGAGAAGGTGGGAAACCAGACATTTATGTAATATCTCCTAATTTTAATTTTGGCAACTAATTTTGTGTTTTGTTCTAACACTGAATAAATCACACAAAGCATTCCAAGGGCTGGATGTAGCTCAGAGCCCACCAGTTTGCAACTGATGTACCAGATGGACGGTGTGATGTACTGGTACTGATGTCCAGTCCATCTGGTACATCAGTTCCACCCAGCTCTTGGGTCTGTGGCCTGTGACTGCCTGTGAAGATGGGTTCCCAGGAACCAATGCCTCCCTCTGGGGTTTTCAAGCAGGAAAAGAAAAGGGGAAGAGACAGCAAGTTTATATTGAACATTTAGAACTGCTGTGTGCTTTATATGGTTGTGTATTTTATTTAATCCTTACAACAATGATCAGGCATAAGTATTATTTTCCAGACCATACAGATGAGGAAACTGAGGCTCGAAAAGTTTAAGAGAATCGCTAACAGTCACAAAGCTAGTAACTACACCTGATGGCACTAGGATTTGAACTTACCTGCTTGGCCCCTAATCCCTGGATGGTCCCCCTCACCCTACTGCCTCTCCTCTGCATTAAGAAAGGCCAGGAGGACTTCCCTGGTGGCACAGTGGTTAAGAATCTGCCTGCCAATACAGGGGACACAGGTTTGAGCCGTGGTCCGTGAAGATCCCACATGCCGCGGAGCAACTAAGCCCGTGCGCCACAATTACTGAGCCTGTGCTCTAGAGCCCAAGAGACACAACTAGTGAGCCCATGTGCCACAACTGTTGAAGCCGTGTGCCTAGAGCCCATGCTCCACAACAAGAGAAACCACCACAGTGAGAAGCCCGCGCACCGCACCAAAGAGTAGCCCCAGCTCGCAGCAGTTAGAGAATGCCGGCGCGCAGCTACGAAGACCCAACGCAGCCAAAAATAAATAAATAAAATAAATTTAAAAAAAAAAAAGAAAGAAAGAAAGGCCAGGATGAAGGGGGAAGGGCAAGATAGGGGTAGGTGGTTAAGAGATACAAACTACTATGTATAAAATAAAGAAGCAACAAGAACCTATTGTACAGCACAGGGAAATATAGCCATCATTTTGTAATAACTTTAAATGGAGTATAATCTATAAAAATATTGAATCACTATGCTATACACCTGAGACTAATATAATATTGTAAATCAACTGTACTTCAATTTAAAAAAAAAAAGAAAGGCCAGGATGAGGAGGCGGGAAGTCTTCTCCCACAGCAATGGAGGGGGTAGGAGGCCAGTGACCTCATCTGGGGCTTCTGAGGCCCGGCATCCCCAGGATCCCTCACATCTATAGAGAGATTTTCCATTTTCAAAGCACTTTCACATACATTAGCACATGCCAGACCTTTTCAGCACGTATTACTATCCTCATTTTACAGAAGAAGAAACCGAAGTTAAGCTCTCCGCCCCATTATACGACGGTAGGCACGGAGCATGGGGGTTTCCAGAAGTCTCCTAGTCCCTGAAACAAAGCTATTTTTGCTGCTTGTATTTTGTCTCCAGGCTGGAGGTGCGGGGGGAGACCAAGGGGGGAGCAAGAGATGGAGACAGAGGGCAGCCAGCACCCAGGCTGCTGACAGAATGTTGGGGACCAGGCTGTGGGAGGAGGGGTGGGGCCGCCTGTGGAGCAGGGAGGTTGGAAGCCCCAGGTGCAGTCCTGTGGCGGCCTCCTCACCAGAACAGCTGCGGCGGCGGCGGCACCCTCCGCAGCCTCGGCAAAGCGGGTGCGGGCGGGGCTTGGGGGTGGGGGAGGGGCGAGGGGTCACAGAGGCTGTTCTCTGGGAAGCAGAGTTCTGCAGGGCTGCATCACCTCCACCCAGGCCACATTCCCCCCGGTTCCACGACCACTTTCTACAACTCTCAGAGGGTGGTTCCAAGGCCTCCCGCCCCATGGGAGGTATGAGCAGGCAAATTTCAGAGCCCAGCCTGGGCTCAGCCAGCTGGCACCTGCAGCCCCTGGAGAAACTGTCAGCCACAGAGTGGAGCAGATAGAACCCATCCCCACCCCAATCTCACTCCCTTCAAAGGGCGAACCCCACCTTGGGGTGGGCCCGAGCAGGGAAAGCTAAGCTCACCTCCTTTGGGGGAGGGGTAACAGCAGGGGCCCAGGCCTAGTACCTCTGGCTGCTGGGGGAGGTGAGGCAGGCACCTTTGCGGGGCTGCCCTGCCCTGTGGAGATGAGAAGACCAGATCGGGGGCGGGGGACACACCGGCAACGGTGACCACAGGCCTGAAGGCGCACAGTATGGCCTCTTGCCTGACACGCTGGACTGGGCAAAGCTCTGGACCTCGTTTGGCCTCCAGAACTTCTGGAGGAGGCCGTCAGGTCCCTGGCAGGGCTGGGGGTGGAGGTCCTCAGAGAGGCCTCTTCCCCCCTTGGCCTATGTCTCTTTCAGGCACCGTTCCCCACCATGATAGCAGGGTGCAACATGGCCCCCGCGATTCCT
Organism: Eschrichtius robustus; assembly: GCF_028021215.1. Lineage (NCBI taxonomy): Eukaryota > Metazoa > Chordata > Mammalia > Artiodactyla > Eschrichtiidae > Eschrichtius > Eschrichtius robustus. Next base: position 6,746,786 of record NC_090836.1, on the reverse strand, counting down.
GCTTCCTTCACCTCACACCCTCATGCTGTCCCCGACACTGTACCAGCATGGGCTCTGTGGCCAACAGAAAACAGCAGAAGGGATGGCACGTCACTCTCCAGATTAGATTGTAAAGACATGGTAGCGTTCGTCTTGCTAGGTCATGAGCAGCCCTGTGAAGAGGCCCATGTGGGGAGAGACCAACGCCCCTGGCCGGCAGCCGCCTGAGGGAACTTTTTCACCACCAGATCCTCCAGCCCAGCCCAGACTTCAGATGCCTACAGCCCTGGCCCAAATCGTGGCAGAAACCCCCGTACGAGACCCGCACCAGAACTACTCGGCCAGGCTGCTTCCAGATTCCTGAACTTGTGAGATAATATCTTTACTGTCTTAAATTACTGAGTTTGGGGGTGATTTGTTACATGGCAGTAAACAACTAATACACCCCCTTCCCCTTTTTTTTTTTTTTTTTTTTTTTGTCTGTACCGCGCGGCTTACGGGATCTCAGTTCCCCTACCAGGGCTTGAGCTCAGGCCACAGGGGGAAAGCCCGGAATCCTAACCACTAGGCCACCAGGGAGCTCCCCTCCCTTCCTTTTTAATGAGAACGTAAGACAATTCCCCCTCCCCACACCCACCATGAGCTCCCTGCCTCCTTGCCGCCCTTTCCCCTGCAGGACCCCAGCCTGGAATGTCAGTTTGCAGATAAACTTGGTGAAACAGGATGGATTAACCTCATTCCCTGGACCCTAAGAGGACATGGATAGGGCTGGAGGTTCTCTTGCTGGATGGGGAGTGGGGCTCCGGGCCAGAGGGGCAGGAGCAGGAAAGTGACCCTGCCCCCAGGAGAGATCCCACAGAGACAGGGGGGAGAATTAATCAAAGGAGCACTGCATACACAGGCCCCCTGCCCCCTCTCGCTTCCGCTGTCTGCTCTTCTCTTCCTCAGTGGGTGGAGGAACAGGTGGCCTCTGTCCCCTCCCTGTCCCCTTTGTGCAGGAGCGCGGGGACGTCCCTGCACAGAGCCTGTGAATCCTCAGTGACTCCTCTCAGAAGCCCAAAGGGCAGAGGGTGTCACCTCGTAGAGAGGAAGAATGTCACCCACGGAACTTTCCAGGAAACCCCTGCTCCATTAAAGCCTGGTGGCTTCCACCACGGCCGTGGAGAGCAGGTTGTGGGCAGAGCCGAGGAGTCTCCTTGGCAGCGCCCCTAGCCCACAGCAAAGGGGGGAGATGGTGCTTTGAAGGCCGCTCCAAGGGGCTTCAGGCCTCTCCTTACAGTGTGACCGTCCCTGGCGAGCCCCCAGAGCCTCCTTTCTGCGACCCTGTGTCCCTGCCTGTGACGAGACAAGGGTCACCACCATCCTAAGGCTGGGAACCTCAGAGGGCCTCAAATGGGTCATTATTCAGGCCCCTCCCCACCAGGGCTCTGCACGGAATGAAGGTGCCCCTCTCCCCATTCTGTCCCCAAGTCTCTGGCCATTGTGTCTCCACAGGGCAGGTCGTCAGCTTCATGGTTCGTGTCTGTGTCACTGCACACAGCACACAGGCTCGGGGGACAGTGGCAGGGCCTTTGCCACATCCTGTGTCTGTGCACCACCCCTTGGCGCCTGTAGGCCAGCTCCCACCCGCTTGCAACGTGTTCTCCCTCCACTCCAGGGTGACAGCTCCCTCAGCCCAAGTCCAGAGCCCTGCAAACACTGCAGGCGTAGGGCTGGGTCCCTCTGTGTGTGTGTGTGTGTGAGAGTGTGTGTGTGTGTGCTCTGCTAAAGCACCGTCTGCCCCACCCAGAGAAATGTTCCCTCCTAGAGAGACAGACAGACAGAGCAAGGAGGCAGTCAGGCTCCTGGGTCTTCTCCTCCTTCACGACTGGATGCTCAGCACCATCACAGGTTTCAAAGCCCTTGTATTATCCAGTATCTGCACAACCCCTTTGGGTGCAGTATCATCCTTGCCCCATTTAATAGAGGAGGAAACTGAGGCTCAAGGAGACTAGCTCTGGTCACATCAGCACAGCCAGGATCAGAAGCCAGGGTTGCGGACTCCTGAGGCTTTAGCAGCAGCCAGAGTCTGGCTGTCTGTTCTCTTCCCCACGTGGGGGACTTTGTCCCCAGGACTCCCCTGTGTCAGACTTGGATCATAACTTTGCCAGGGCCAGGGTGTTCTGTCCTGAGGGTGTACAGGGCGGGAGACAGTCGCTGGGTGCGCGCTCGTGCGCGGACCACGAAGAGTGCAGTCACAAAGGTAGAGCCAGCCCGCAGGGCATCTGAGCTGCCTGGTCTCCGGTCCCCACACTGCTAATCTGCCTCAGCCTGCCCTGTGGCCTCCGGTGGTGTGTGACAAACAGAGACCACTGGGGGGCAGTGTGCTCTCGTTACTGGGACCAGACAGGTCGCCCAGGGCTGCGGAATGTAGGGGTGAGGCGGAGGCTGCCACCCAGAAAGGTTGCGAGACCCCATCTCCGGGAGGACTCGACCCGGCAGGGCTGAGTGTGTGTGTGAGTGTGTGTGTGTGTGTGTGTGTGTGTGCGCGCGTGCGCGCGCTGCCACCAGAGGGCCAAGGACCGTGCTGAGGTATGGCGCGCGTGGGGTGGGCCAGAGGAGCAAAATAGAAAGAAAAGCGGGCAGCCAGAGCAACGTGAGCAGGACAGAGGAGGGGGCTGGAGGGGTGAGGGGTGAGGGCTGCTCGGACCTTCAGGAAAACGACTCCCTAGGAGAAAGAAAGAGCAAGAGAGAGACCAGGAAGAAAGAATCACGAAGAAACCAGGAACGGAAAAGGGGAAGATGCAAGACTGCCTGCGGAAAGTAGGTCAGAAGGCCAGGGTGTGAGAAGGGAGCCCCAGAGGCTGGGGAGAGACAGAACCTTCCCTCGGCAAGAAGGGGCCAGACTCAGGCTTGCTGCTAACGGGGAGTTTATTTGCACTGAACTGCGGAGATGCAGGGGCTGCCCGGCTCCAGCTCAGGGCTGCTTCAGCTGCGGCTGCGGCTCTGGCTCGGGCTCCGGCTCGGGCTCTGGCTCGGGCTCCGGATCCTCTATCTTGCTCTGAGCCTGAGGTGGGTGAGTCCCATGCTCTAAGGCAGAGAATCTTCTTGGTCGCCACTGTGGGAAGCCAGACACGGAGGGTAGGAGAAAGAGGAGGGGGAAGGGAAAGGGAATAAGCTATTCCTTCCCAGGCCCCTCCCTGCCCATATGGTCCCAGGCCTTCTCTCAGCCCCTCCGAGCCTCCTTTGGTTCCTTCAGGTACAAGGGGTCCCTGGAGTGCAGAGGCTCATGGAGAGGGGGCTCTGAGGGCAAGTTCAGGGGTCAACCTTGCTCATCTACCTGAGGAAGGGGTGCCAGGCAGCACACCGAGGACTGGGGAGGGGGGCTCCCAGCTCACCCGTCTTCTCCAAAGGTGAAAGCTAAAGGCTCCAGTCACCAACACGAGCAGGAAGAGGATACCAAGGATGAGGAGAGGGAGGTGGCCTGTTTTCCGGGCCCCCGGGGCTCTCCCGGAACGTTGGGCACCTACGGAGAGAGGTCAGGATTGCAACAGCCATAGGGTCATGGCTGGAAGGACACCTTGCCATACCCCCCCGATATGTTACCGACAATGAGACCCAGAGAGTTTAAGGGACTTGTCCAGGGTCACTCAGCTAATTATTGGCAGAAGTGGGTCAGGCCTAGACAAGAGCTGGAGGTCAGCTCCCTGGCTGGAGAGAAAGAGCGGGGATGGGGCGTGGTGTGGGGAGGAGGTCTGGAAGTGGGATGGAGGTGACTGGTCTGGAGTTGGGGCTATGGTGCTGTGGGGTCTCGGACCTGGGCGAGACAGCTCAGCGAGGTATACCGCGGTCCCGAGAAGCCTCTGCCCCTGGTACAGGTGGCACTGCCAGGGCTGAGAAAGGAGCCTGGCCTCCGGCATCAGCAGCCAGGGGCCTGCAGAGGTCCTGCGAGACTGCTCGTCCAGGGGGCTCCACACAAAGTGTTCTTGTCCGGATGCCGGAGTCACCTCACAAAGCAGTTTTCTCAGGCTGCCAGGTAATCCATGGGATTTGGGAGTCACTGAAAAAATTAGAGGGAAGAGATCTTTTGGGGCCCCGACCCTCTTACATGAAAGCATAGGCTCAACTCCCAAGTCTCAATCGCCTTGACTCACCTGGGCTCTGATTGGGTGAGATTGAGGGGAGGAGATCAGGGTCATGGCCAAATTAATCTTATCAAGACAAAGCTCTGGTCAGATCACTCTGCTGCCCCCAAACTTTCCAGGCTCCCTACTGCCTTCGGGGGACTGTTCAAACTCAAACTGGCCGGAAGGATCACATGACAAATATTTCAGATTCGTTTCCATGACTTTCTACTCAAACGCTCAGAACCCCCATCGTTCAGGTGAGTTGGCCCCCCGGAGACCTTGCACTTTTCCTGCTTCCATGCTGTGGCTCACATCTGTGTCCCCCAAATGAATTCTATCCCCATTTCTGAATGTCTAGAGAACAGATCAACCGATCTAGAGACAGATCATCTCGAAGCTGTGCGGTGGGGATGGGCAGGAGGAGAAAATTGATGAATGGCCTGGAGCCGAGCATGGTGTACAAGCCCCTGAAGGTTTGCTGGCACAGACACCCGAGTTTAGCCCCAAGTCTGGCACTTCCCAGCTCTGTGACTTTGGGAAAGTTCCTTCTCTGTAAAACAGGGGCAACAATCTCTCTCCCGTTGAGCTGTCATGCAGATAGCTTGGAAAACTGACTCAAGACAGTGGACCCTCAAGAAGACCTTGGACAGAAAGAATTGGTAGGCTGTGATAACTGACTGGGAAGGAGGAAGCTGAGGATGAGTAGGACATGAGTGGAGTTACTGACGGGAAGGTGACTTAGCAAGAGGATTGGGTGCGAGGAAAAGATGGGGCTCAGAGTGAGACTGAGGCGTGGGTACCATATCTATGTAGAGATACGTGGGAAGCAAGTGGAAATCCAGCACTGGTCTTCAGGAGATGTGTTGTTGGCAGGTTCATTTATTCATTCAACCAATATACATTATTAAGCGCCTACTATGTGATGCTACTATTTAGTGGCATAGGTGAGTACGGCAGACACAACCAAGCGGTGATAGCTACCAAACAATCAACCCATATTTTCTGAGTTTGTTTGGTTTTTTCTTCTATGTTTGTTTTATACTATCTTGAAAAGCCCTCGCTCAGTAAATATTTGCTGACTAAGGGACGGATTTATTCATTCCTCCCCAGTCCAGGCCACTTCCCGCAACTTTAACCCAGACCCTGGCTCCAAAGCGGGCAAGGATTCTTGAACTATATTCCACTTCTCTTGAACCATTCAAACTTTTGCCACCTCTCCTTCTAACTTCTCTGACCCTCCCCCCAATTCAGAGCAGGGGAGTCCCTTACAGAAGAGTGGAACATTCATCCAGTGACTCAGGGGAGATTTTCAGTTTCTGTTCGTTATATGGGGGCGAGAAAAGAGGAGGCCACAAGGGGCATCCCCCTGCAACTTGTGCCCAGTGGCCTGGCATCATGAGGCGGACTTGCCCAGTCTTTGCCCAGCTAGCCTTCCCTTCCTGTCCTTTCCCACCTGGGGCTGACCTGTGATGACTGCCAAAGTGACAGTGGCACTGAGCTGCTGCCCCTGCAGGTGGACGCGGCAGGTGTAGGTCCCAGCCTGGGCCTGGCCCACAGCCTCTAGTAGAAGGGTAAAGTTGCCATGGTCTCCAGCCACCAGGAGGTCGGGGCCTCCCCCAGGAGGGGCCCACGTGGCAGTGAGGGAAGACTGGGTCTCCACACCCGGAGGCAGGCGGCAGGGCAGCTCCACCCTGGAACCGGCTCCAGCGTACACTGTCAGAGGGACTGGGGGCTCCAGGCCTGCAAAGAAAAGGGAGCCCCAAGTTACAAAGGGGCTGGAGCGCTAGGTCTGCAGGGAAGGGAGGAGGAAGGGTGCAGGAGGTGGTCCGGCTCTGAAGAGTGCTAAGGAGCAGAATAAGTTGGATGAACTGAGGATACTCAGAACCCCCGAGTGCGCGTGGGCCAGCAGGGGACCAAAGGCTGGCAAGTGAGACCGGATGACCAAGGGAAAAGCTGGAAGGGAGAAGCCGCTGAGAGGCTGCAAAGGGAAAGAGAAAGGAGTGGGACAGCGAGGCCCAGAGCAATCACAGGTGCCGTCAGCTTGGTTTGGGGGCTCATAAGTCTGGGGGAGGTGACGGGAGGCAGGGGGGCAGGAAGGGATTGTGGTCAAGTGTGAAGGCAGACTGGAGGAGTTACCCAGAACAGTGAGGCTGTACGTGGTGGAGACATTGAAGCCATCTCTGTAGGTGAGGGTGCAGCCCCAGGTCCCAGAGTCCAAGGGGCTGACATGGGGCAGGAAGAGGAAGTTTCCGGCTAAGAGGTGATGGGGGGACTCCTGAACGGGGACTCTGCCTGGGCCCCGGAACCAGTGCACAGAGGCTGGGAGATCAGGGCGGCTGAAGGAGCAGTTCAAGATGACGGAACTGGAGGTCCACAGAGACCCGAGGGGGCTGGCAGTCACTGGGCAAGGACAGAGAAGGTTGATCAGGCCCACTTTCCCAACACATCAGGCCAACTAAGCTGGACGCTCCTGGAAACAGGCACCTGGCTGTAGATCTCTTTGTCTTCTCTCTCCCAACCCTCCTCCCACCCAACCAGCCCAGGGCCTGGCCCCAGGAGGTGCTTAAAATGCATGCCCAGGAGTCCCCTGCCGACTTCCCCTGCCCCCTGCCTCCAGTTCACTGGGCTTGGTCTACGCTTCCCCTTCTCCAGGCCTTGCTTGAGGATCCCCACTAAGCCCACCCCCTGAGCTACAGATTACAGATGTCTGAACGGAGTCACTCCAGCCCCGCACTCTCCCCTGGAAGGGGTGCCTCCCCTCCTCCACCCTGGCACTCCCGCTGTGGGTCGGGGAAGGGGAGCTCAAGGGGTGATACGATCTCTCCACCGGGCCCTCCCCCGACACACGTGCTTCTCCGGGGACACCTTCCACCCCGCAGGCAGGCTCGCCGGCCCCTTCCGCCCCTCGGGGCTCTCCGTCAGGGCCTGGGGCGCATCCTTAGAAGCACAGCCAGCCTCTGCCCAGCCCTTCCTGCCTCCGGGGCGGCGGGATATGGGGCGCCCTCCTCCTAGCCCCGCTTCTCCCCCCCTCCATCCCCCCCCACACCTACCCGCCGCCTGGCCCACGCGCAGACGGAGGCGGCAGGCGAGAGCGCGGTCCCCGAGGCGCACAGCGGCGTGGTACTCGCCGGCGTCGGCGCGTCGGGCCGGGCGCAGCCACAGCGAGAAGTCCCCGCGCTGGAGGCCGCGCTCATCCAGCTGCACGCGGGGCTGCAGGGGCGGCCTCCCGACGCGCAGGCCTCCGGGAGCCAGCCTCAGCACCGTGTAGCGGCGGGGCCCCGGGCCCCGGGGGGAGAGCGCCGCGGGCTCACTGGGCAGGAGAGAGATGGGACTGAGAAATCCGAGGGGAAGAAACCCCGGGGAAGAGGCCGTCCAACCACACTTTGAGGATGAGGAAGCCCACCCAAAGGGAAGATCTCTGGACTGCTAACCGTCCCGTCCCCCGCTCCGGTTGGCCAGCACCATCCACCACCGGAGAGAGGCAGGCGTGCTGGGGGATGCAGGTGTGAGGGGGGCAGGCTGCGGAGGAAGGGCAGGGGTGGGGGCTGCGCGGCAGGGGAGGCTGAGCCACTGGCTTCTGAGGGACTGACAGCTCCGGGGAGAACACAGAGGGCTGGCTTGGGCCTGGGACTGGAAGTCTGGATGCCTTTACTGCTGGATCTGGGGGTCTTGTTGCTGCAGTTTGGGGTGCATACCTGTCTGGTAGATGCTGCCAAGTGACTTGTCTTGCTCGCAGAAGGCTGAGATCCTGGAGGGGGATTGTGGGGCTGCAGGGGAGCTGGGCAGGAGCCCCCTCCTGGGCCCACACCACCGGGACCTCTGCCCCAGGGTCTGGAGCCTCCACTGGGGAGGAAAAGAGAGGCCAAGGGGAGGGGCCATGAGCCAAGAGACTTCAGAGCAGAGAAGGAGCCTCACTGTTTTCTGAGGGAGAAACAGGGCTGAGGGAGACCTTGGGTTTCTGCCCCTTCCCTGCCAAGGGGGAGACCTAAGAGAGGCTTTGGGGGCTGAAGGACTGCCCCAAGAAAGGCGTTAGAAGAATCCACCCAATCTAAGGACCTTGGCATCTGTGTGGTCATCGAGAAATCCCTCCTCACCCCCTGCTGTGGGTCTGGAGGTCAACCCTCCCAGAGGGTGGTCCCCACCTTACCTGCAGCTGCCCACAGCAGTTGCAGAAGCAGCCAGGCCGGGAACCGAGCCTCCCGCATCTCCTCTGAGGCCTGGGCCACACAGCCCTCCAAAGGGAAGAGGTCAGAAAGTGGGGAAGGACTGATGTTCAAAAGAGAGGTTCTGCAAAGAGGGTGTTGGAGAAAATCTAGAAAAAGAGGAATGGAGGCCTGGAGAGAGAGGGAGGAACCAATGACCAGGGGCTGGAATCTAGAGGAAAGCCCGGCAGATCAGGCAGCCAGAGGGTGCAGTCAGGGTGGGGTGGGGGTCCCGGGGGACGGGGCAGGGCGCTGGCAGAGAGCAGAGTGGAGGTAAGGTGGCTGTCTTGAGCTAGAGGCCGTTCTGTTGCTCCCAGGGCCCTGGCCCCTGTCCTTCTGTCTTCCCTCCACCTTCTGCACTTCCCCTCCCCATTGCCCCCCCCCAGCACCCCAGGGCTCACGGTTTCGCTTCGCAGTGGAAAGTCTGAGGGGGCTGATTCCCAGCAGCATTACCTCCACCCCTGTGGTGGCGCTCCCCTTGTTTATTTCCTCAGTCCTGGGTGTCCCCGCCACCCTCTCCCCTCCTCCCCCACCCTCTTGACTGTTCTCTTTCCCCAGGAACTTCTGCCCTTCTCTGCCTTGAACTACCCACTTGCCCATCTCTGAGCTGCCTCCCCAGGCCCGTCATACTTTCTTGGCAAGCCCTTTCCTTGGTACTCATCCCCTCCCTTATTCCCTTACCTTCTCAGAACTTCATTACCTTCGTCTACCTGTCTCCCCACCCATCCAATGACTCCTAGAAGCTCTACTGTACCCTAAAAGATGGTAGGTCTGAAGGGCACCCCACACACAGGGAAAAGAATACCTACACTGTATTGTGCCTTCATTATGTGCTGGGCATTGTAGTGGGCACTTTGTGTACAGTAACTCATGAAATCTAATATTATCCCCCATTGTACACGTGAGGAAACTGAGGCAGGCTCAGAGATTTAAGGTCAGGTAGGGAGTGTGAAGACAAAAGCTGTGAGATATGTGTCTGTGTGTGTGATCCTGACCCTGGGTGAGTTACAGGTGTCTTCTCATCTTTGGGGATGAATGGTATCAATGAATCACACACACCCCTCTACAGCTCAGGCCTCTGTGCAATCAGCAGGCTCTCCCAATCCAGAGGCTCTGAACTAAGAGAGGGCAAGGGTGATACGGAAAAATGCAGAAATCTTGCAGCAGGGATCTTCCCTCAGGAGAAACTGAGGCAGAACTAAGGAAGGAAGCCTGAGAAGGCCAGGGGGGACCCCCTGCTCCCCACGCCACCCAGCCTGCGGAGCCAGAACTTGCAGCAGGCCTGGAACCACAGGAGGTCCTGGAGTTCTCCCTGCTTGACCAGGAGCTCACTGCTCAGTGCCAGGCAACTCTCACTCCATCCAAAGAGGCTGAGACCCAGGTCTCCTGCCCTCTCCCACTTCAGGGGCGGGACTTCCTGTTTCTGAGGCTGTTTCTTTGCCTGGTTCAGCACAATAGGGCTGGTAGCTTTCCACTGGGCTCAGCAGTGTCTAGCCTGGTGTGGGTTAGCAGGGAAGGGTGTGTGTATGGCTGAGAGGAGCATCCCCAAGAATCCAAAACCAGGACGCGAGTCAGCTCTCAAAGACACCGCGCCCCCCCCCCCCCCCCCCATCCACCCGGAGCGTAGCTGCTCAGCTACTCTTGTCTTCTCGCGGGGTGGGTGGTAGGCGGGTGCCGCTGATTTTTTTATAGCGGGGAGGGGTCCTGATAGAATGTGCCATCGGCCACCCTCCTCGCTCTGCCCGGGAAAGCAGGAGACAGGTTAAAAACAGAAGCGCGACCGTTTCTTTATTAAATTATACAAAAAGGGGAGGGGAGGGGGGCAGCTGTGGGGCTCGGCCCCAACCCTGTTCCCACCCCGGCCTGGCGCTGTCTGAGAGAAGGGGATCTGAGGGAGACCCAGGGATCAGGCAGGGTAGGGACGGGCAGGACGTGAGGCTGGGATGCAGAGGTTAGGAAGGAGAGGCTCCCAGAGGAGGGTGGGGTTGGCTGCGGGGATGGAGGAAGAGAGGAGGGAGAGGGAGGGGGCCACCGGGGACCAGCTGGGGAGCTCAGATGGAGCAGGTCAGGAGGTGGAAGATGGCAGTGAGGATGGAGGGGGCAGTGTGTGGAGGGGCGGCATGAGAAGGCTGGGGAGAGAGAGGGCGGCAGCTCCGGCGCGGGGCCCAGAGCAGGGAGCCAGGTGAAGAGCGGCTGTGCTCGGCTGTCCCTACCCTCACCTCCAGGCCCCCGAGGGGCCTCCCACCCCCAGCCCACTGGCAGGGGGCTCATGCCGAAGCCCCATTTTCTGTCTTCTGCCGCTTGGGATCCGCTTCATCCTGTGGAGAGGGAAAGAGCTGGGGTAGCTGTCGCCTGGGAGAGGGACCGCCCTCTGTGCTGCTCCAGCCCCCGCCCTGCACCACCGGGATCTAGGTCCAAATCCAAAGGGCTCCCGGCCTTGCTGCATCCCTGACAACCCCTCAGCCCACAACCCAGCCCAAACCTCCTCTTCAGCAGCTCTCTTCAGCGCGGGCCCTTCGTCCTCATCTTCTTCTTCTTCCTCATCTGAGGAGCCAGAAATGGGTCATTGGGGAAGGGCTGGAAGCTCCAGCAGAGACCCCCTGTGGCGGCCCTCAGCCCTGCTTCAGCTCTTCAAACCCACCCTGACGGTTCCTTTGAGCCCAGCCTTCCCTGCCCCTCCCCACCTTCCTCGTCTCCTTCATCTTCCTCCTCGCCATCCTCGGCAGTTTCTTCTTCCTCCTCAGCTCCGTTCTCCTCCTCCTGCGGGACAGGGAGAGGGAGGTGTCAGGGTGGCCCTGTGCCTCCACCCACCGTCACCGCCAAGGGTAAGGGGCCTGAGGGCAGGGCGGCGAGGATGGGAGGGGTCAGGGAAAGGCGGGCCCCCAGGAAGGGAGCTGGGGGCACGGTGGGCAGGTGACCCCTCCGCACCTCCACCACTTCTTTCTTTCGCTCTTTCCGGCTTGCCTTCTCCTCCACCTTCTCTTTCTTCTCCTTTAGGTCCTGCAAGAGAGAGAGAGGTCACCTTCCTCTCACCACAAACGATCTGCAGCCCTTAAGTCCCTCCAGGCCCGGTTCTCCCTCTGCAGTGACTTTAGAGGAGTGGGAGATGGAGAAAGTGAGCAGTGCGGCTTAGAGACTGAACAGAGGTCCCAGGGTCCTCACAGCCACAGAGGGGCTGAGACCAGACACCTTCCCCAAGACTCGAGGGAGGAGAAAAGTGACGAAGCCCGGGAAGAGGCAGCCAAGGTAAGCGCTCATCACCCCCACCAAGTTCTGCCCAACCTCACCGGCTGAAGAGTTCAGCTCAGCAAAGCAAATCCCCTCCATCTGCTCGCAGCCCTGACGCCCCACCCCCTCTGGAGGTCCCTCCTTCGCCTGCCCCCTCCCTCTGCCGGCCCTGCTCTGCCTTTTGTCTACCTCTGGGGCCTTTTCCTGAGTACTCTCTCCTGGGCATCCCTCCCAGCTTCCCTCTCAGCTGCGAAAGCCTTTGTTTCTGCCTTTGTGCCCCCCTAATCCTCAGGCTCGTACCTGGCCCAAGGCTACAGGAATAGGAAGAGCCCCTTAGCACCTGCCCACTCCTGCCCCGAGACAGTGCAGGTGGTTTCCTCCTCCCGACCACCCGTGGTGCGTGCACCAGCACGCTGCGGGCCCTGGTGTGGCGTGTGCACTGGTGTGGTGCGGGCCCTGGTGTGGCGTGTGCACTGGTGTGGCAGAAGGGTAGGAGTCACCGTTGCCAGCGGGGATGTAGGGGAAGCAGGATAAGGGAAACGTGGAAGGGAAACACTCTGGGACCTGGTAGACGTAGACGAAGAGACAGACAAGGTCTGTGTGGGCGGGATGGGAAAGTAGAGGGGAAGGTCCCTGTGTAGAGTCCCCTCCCGCCACACGGCCCCTCTCTCCTTCCCAAGACCCCAGCAGGCACACCTTTGATGTCTTGTCCTGATGTGATGTGGCCCAGGGAGGTGCTCACAAGAGTCCCCTCTCTCGGGACACCACACCGGCCCTTCCAATTGAGATTCCAGTCCTCTCTCTACCCCACCCCTTGGCAGGCACTGTGGTGTCTCTGTGTGATCGGATCGGATCTGGTGTTGGTGTGCAACTCTGTGTATCCGATTCCACGGGGATGGAAGTTTTCTGGGTGAGTAGATCACCCTGGGAGGGTGTGTCCTTTCTGGAACAGGGTTGGTGCTGGGTGGTTGGCCTGGAGGGACGCTCAATTCCCTTCTCCCTTTATGGGGAGCGCACAACGCTTGCCCCTCTCACTCCAGCTAGGTTTCTTCATGCCACTTCGCTGTCCTCATTTCTCTGCCACATGGTCGGTATGGCATTTCTACTACCTGGTGGGCTTTCCCCTACATCCTGGGCCTGGAGAGCCAGGGGATCGTCAGCTTCTCTCTGGGGGCCCCAGCGCCAGGTCTGCACGGCCCTGGCCTGAGTTTCTCATCGGGGCTGATGGAGGGAAGGAGAGTGAGTGCCAGGGAGGGAGGGAGTCTACCAGAGGCCAAAGTCCAAGGGGCCGGGCCCTCTCCTCCCCTGTCTGGTCCTGTCCTCCTGGTCACTGTCCTTCCGTGATCCCTTTTCCAGGAGGGTATGTGACCTAGGTCTTGTGCTAGGCTGCTCTCTGGCCTCATTTGCTCAACACGGGCACACACACTGACACGGGCTGACACTGATTCACACACACGGCTACAGAGGGGCGCCCACGCGATCCGGGGACACACGGCCCGGTGTTTGGGCATTCTGGCACACGCTCTTGAGACAGCACAAGAGCACAGTGGAGCCACTCGGCACTCACAAAGCAGCAACACGGTTCCAGAACAGCTACGTCTCCACACGCACACATGTAACTGACACGGGCAGTCCCACACACTCGCTGGATTTCAGACATACAAAGACACCTACTCAGGGAAGTCACATGCCACCGCACAGCCCACCGGAGGGCCGCTCAGCACACCTTGTCAGATCTCACACGGAGCCCCTGTCTCCCACTGCCTCGAATCCCATTGGTTCCCCCTTTCACTTCACCGGCCTCCAGGAGACCTCTGTGACCTCCTCAGCAACCACCCCCCACCCAAGGTCGGGCTCCCAGCCCCCAAACCCTGGCCGAATTAATTTCCCCAAGCGACACTCAGCAGGTTCCCTAGGGAAATTAGAGAAAGGCTGGAAGAGAGGCAAGGCCGAAGGGATGGGGCCAGGGAGGGAGCTGACGGGAGCAAGGGCGGCGCGATGCAATACCATGCAATGCTGGGCCCCAGCTTTTTCGAAGGCTGTTCCCGGCCCCCTTCTGGTTTTTAGGAATTCAAGATTCTTTAAGCGTGGGGGGAGACGCTGGAGGAGGGCTATGGAGACTAAGAGAGCTGAAGGCCAGTGGACGAAGGATGGAAGGAAAGGAGGGAAGGAGAAAATAGAGGCAGTAGCTGTCGGAGGAGAGAAGCAAGAGACTGTCGGGCCTCGAGGGGAGGGGCCGAGAGGAGCAGCCTCCCAGGAGAGTCCTGTTTACACCGGAGGCTCTCAAACCGCTTAGCGGAGGAAAGGTGAGGTCAGACTGGAAGGGAAGACAGGGGACGGGGCGCCGGAGAGGGGCGCGGGGGAGGGGGCAGGGTAGATGAGACGCGCAGAGCTCCGACGGTCACCGGCCGGGGTGGAGGCGCGCGAGCCGGGGCCGGAGAGGGGTGGGGACGGCGCTGGGCCGGAGCGGCCAGGCCGGGAGCCGGGCGCACGGCGCTCGGGAAGCTAGAGGGCGCTGGCGCGAGCCGCGCGAAGCGGGGCAGGCAGCGCCAGGCTGGGGCGCGGGGGGAGGGCGGAGCGGGGTCCGCTGGGACCCCGCACCCGGGCAGCAGCTTGGGGCCGTCGGGGGCGGCCTGGGGCGCACGACTGCGCGGAGCCCGGGGGGCGTGCGGGGGCCGGGCCGCCGCCGACCCCGCCCGTACCTTGGCGCTCAACTCGGCCGCTGCCTCCACGCTCTTCTCCGACATGGTGCCGGGGCCGGGGCCGGGGCTGGCGGGGAGTCGGGGTCCCGGGGCCGGGACGGAAGGGCCCTGGACGGCGGAGGGTGGCCGCGGCCGGAACCTGGCGCGGTGGCGGCGGCGGCGGCGACAGCGGCAGCGGCGGCCGCTCGGCAAGCTGGGGCTCAGGAAGAGGCGGCAGAGGCGCGCGGGGTGGGGCGGGGGTGGGTCTGGAGCAGAGACCCGCAGGGCTGCGGCCGTCCGGAGGGCGGGCGGAAGGGCGGTGCGGGCGGTGGCCGGCGCGCTCCGGCCGCGGTCGCTCGGTCCTCGGCTCGCCGCCCCCGCACCCGCAGAGCTGCCGCCGACCAGCCGCTGCCGCCCCCGGCCAGGGAACCCGCTTATAAAGCGGTGCTGCCCGACGGGAGGGGCTTCCCAGGGGTGGGGCAGGCGGGAGCGGGGAGGAGAGGAGAGGGGAGGAGGATGAAAGCGGAGGTTGGAGAGGTGGGGATAGGAGGATGAAAGCGAGGGGAGGGAGCGCGCGAGAGGCGGGAGGGAGGACTACACCAGGAGGGGGAAATGGAGAGACTACGGTCGCGGCGAAAGGAGTGGGGCGAGGAGGTGGGAAGGGGTGGGGCTCCTGCGGGGAGGGACCTCTCCGAATCCCGACCTACTGCCGGCGAATGTGGAGTGTGTCTTTTGGGGGCGGGCTGGAGGGATGGCCTGGATCCTACAGACACCCCACCAATAGCCTCGAGATTTTTGCCAAGGGGTGGGGTGGGGGGAAGCAGATGGAAAGGCCGGGCAGGTATTTGAGAAACCAAAAGCTTTAAAGAGGAGGAAGAGGGCGGGAGCTACTTCCACATCTCGCTGGATTTCCCCTCTCCTGCAGCATCTGCGTTCCCTGGGTGGCCTTGGGAGGGGTTGAGAGAGCAGAAAGGGCCGCCCACCCTCCATCCTGCCCTAGGCTGACTTTTGTGACCCCTGCTGGGTTCCTCCCTTCCGGGTTCTCGCTTGTGGTCTGAGGGGAGTCAGAGGCCCTCCAATCTCCTTTCCCCTTTTCCATCTTCGACCTTTCTTCTTTGCCCATCCCACCTCACTTTTCTTTGCCTGGTCCTATCTTCATCCCTCCTCATCCATTTCTGTCTCACATCTCTCTTCTTCTGTCGCCCCTTCTCCACTTCTCACTTGCCCTCTTCTACCTTCCATCTCTGCCTTCCCTCTCTCTCCAGACAACACTGTTCTTGTCTCATCTGAGTCTGTCACCCGGCCCTACATCCTTAGCTGATTTTCCTCAACTCCTCTTCATGTCCTTATTTCCCACATTTTCCCTCTCTTGGTCTTTCTCATTCCTCTGCTGCCATCTTCCCCAGCCTTTCTGGATGATATCTGCTTCTTTTGCAGGGGGTTCCAGCCCACACTGTTCCACACACCCTCAGCTCCTCTCCCTCAGTCTCGGTATCTTTGGGTCATTTTGAGAAGCTTGGGGTTTCAGGAGGGGACAGGAGGCCTGGGGTGTGTAGCAAAGGTCAGGAAGGTGGATGGAATGGAAGGCTAGGGTTTGGAAAAAGATATCTTTGGTGTATGTGCACTCCTGTATTTGTCTATCATTAGTCTTCATCTTTTTATCATTTTCATTTTCTTAATAAAAAAAGACATAACTGACCAATCATCACCATTTAGTCTTTGAGTGCTTAAGTACCCCATCTTTTGGTCCCTTGGTGTCCACACCTCCTAATTGCTCTTTCGACTCTTCTATCAGTTTCTCAGTCTCTGTCTCCTCAAAAATCTTGGAGCCCCACCCAGGTTTCTCCTTGCCGACTTCTGTCCATCTTTCTCTGAGATCTTTCCATCTCTGTCTCTGTTTCTCTTGACATACTCGCTGATGTCTTTAGCGATCTCTGACCCTCTCCATCTCTCTACTCTCCTGCTTCATTTATCTCCCTCTCCCCCCTCCTCCTCCCCCCCCCCCAGTCTCCCAGTCTCGCTCCCTCCCCGTCAGTCTCTTTCCTCTCCCTCCCACCCTCCTTTCCTCTTCCCCCCTTCTCCACCTAGCAGCCCCGCCTGCTGTCTCGGACACCCTGCTGGGCTCTTACCCTGTTGCCCTGGTAACCGCCCCCCACTCCGGTCATCTCCACTCCCCTCCCCCCCCTCCAATCACCGCCACCAACAACCTCCATCCACCTTCCTCCTATTTTTCCTGAGAGCCAATAGAAACTCTGTTGCCAGGTGGAATGCTCATTTGAATTAGCCAATCCAGGAGCCTAACTGCTTGCCCTGCCTTATATGGGGATTTGAGGAGGGCCACTCCCCCCACTCCAGCCCCACAGGGGACCAGCCCCTCCACTGTCCTTTATCCCCGCCCTGGAGAGAGCCTGGGACCCTCCCTCTCACCCTTTTATAAGGGTCTGGCTTCCCATTTCCCTAACTGGGACCACCGGGGTTAGTGTGGGATGTGGGTTGGACTGTGGGCTGGGCCTGAGGGCCGGGGGTGGGAATGAGGTGTGATTAGGGAAGGGGAGGCGGAGGGAGCCGGGAATTTTGCCCAGGGAGGGGTGTCTGGGAGCGGAGGCAGCTGCAGTGGAAAATTCCAGGGAGATGGAGAGGCAGAGAATGGGAATCCTGCCCCAAGGCCCAAGGGAGAGCCTTGAGAATCTAAGAGTTTGGACTCTAGGGTCCGCAGGGACCAAAGGAAAAAGTAGGAAGCAGGAGGCCTGGATCTAATTCCTTCCTGCATGGGAGAAGCACCCCTTAGCCCTCGCTCTCTGGTTGGACAACACATGTCTCCTGAAGTCTTGGCTTCCTAAGAAGAAAGCTACACACTTAGGAAGAATTTGGAATGAGTGGGATGCTGAAAGCCCACCCCCTATTCCTTGGGGTTGGTCTCTGGGCCTCTGGGGCCAAGAGTGTTAAATGATGCCAGCCTGTGTTTACTACTTTCCAAAGAATGATTTCTGAGGCCTTGTGGAAGCTTGCCTATTCCTAGAGTTCTTTTAGTCCACAATTCAACGGAGAATTTTCCACTGGTTGAATGGGGAAACCTGTGCCTTCTTACACATTTTCTGGAGGTGGGAAAAGGAAGGCCAGGTGAGAATAGGGGAGGCCCGAGCCCCCGTGGAAACTATGACTTCGGACATCCCAGCAATTCCCTCACTACTCTGTAGAAGGTGTTCAACTCTATAACTATTTCCATCTCATTCTTAAGTGAATTTTTCCCCCTCTCCAGCTTCCTGGGTTTTTTCAGTTTGCCTCTTTATCTGATAGGTTAAGTGCTGAGGAAGGCATTGTTAGCTATCATTCAAGGATGGGAGGACAGAAACCTGAAAGTTGGGCCTCTCCACTCCTCACTATACTCTTCATCCCATTCCGCTCCCAATGACCTCGTTGCTATTCCTCATTTTTCCTTTGCTTAAAAAAAAAAAATCTTTTCAAAACTCAAGAGAGTAGAGAGTTGAGAGGAGATGGATTCCTAGATTTAGTTAGGCTGGACTCCGTCCAATAAAATTTTCTGTGATGACGGGAATGTTCTATATCTGCAGTTTCCAATACAGTGGCCACAAGCCACGTGTAGTTACTGAATACTTGAAATGCGGCTAGTGCAACTGAGGAACTGCGTTTTTTACTTTAATTTTAATTAAATTTATTTATTTATTTTTTGCCTGCATTGGGTCTTCGTTGCTGGGCGCGGGCTACTCTTCCTTACGGTGCGTGAGCTTCTCAATGCGGTGGCTTCTCTTGTTGTAGAGCATGGGCTCTAGGCACGCAGGCTTCAGTAGTTGTGGCGCATGGGCTCAGTAGCTCGCGGCATGTGGGATCTTCCAGGACCAGGGATCGAACCCGTGTCCCCTGCATTGGCAGGTGGATTCTTAACCACTGTGCCACCAGGGAAGTCCCTTATTTATTTATTTTAAATAGAAGTCTACCTCATTCTTTTTTATTTTATTTTATTTTATTTTTCTGTCATGCTGCACAGCCTGTGGGATCTTAGTTCCCTGACCAGGGATTGAACCCGGGCCACAGCAGTGAGAACGCTGAGTCCTAACCACTGGACTGCCAGGGAATTTCCAATTTTAATTCAATTTAAATAGCCCTAGTGGCTACCATATCGGACAGCACCACTTCAGACCTTGGCCCTAAACTGCCTTTTCTTTTTCTATCTCGTTTCTTGTCTCCATCCCCAGTGTTCTGTATATGGAAAGTCAAAAGCAATTCTGGCTGCCATGTTGGAAGGTCACCTGGGCCACTGTTGTCATGTACTTTACCACAGGTGCATGATTGCTCAGGATTTCCACATTTTCACAGATGAAACAGACGATGTGGCTGACCCAGAGTAGAGGAAAGTGAACGTGAAAAGGCTAGGGGAGATGGGACCAGGAGTGACAGCTAGAGGCTTATTTTGCCCAGAAGGTAAAAGGCTGAGGGAGGACTTAATAACCAGGAGGAGGTTATTCAGTCAGCGGTGCCAACTGAACCCATGCAGGTGGCTCAGGTCTCAGGGGTCCTGTTCTCACTCAGTCTCCCTAAGCGACTCCATCATGCACCTCCACTGGTGCAAGTCCCACTGCCAACGCACACCTCAAGCCCTGATGACTCTCAAACCCATATCTCCAGCGCCGGCTTCTCTCCTGAGTGCGAGTCATGACTCCAATTCCCTTCTGTCTTCTCTCCCTGGATCCTCCACAGCGCCTCAACCCCATGCCTTCCAACTGCAACTCCCCCATTTTTCTATTTCAGTTAAAGATCCTGTCCCCCACCCATTCATTCATGCCAAGGGGTCATCCGAGACGCCGCCTCTTCCTTCCTTCCCTAGATCCTTCACATTTCACTTTCTAAAGGTTCCTTGAGCACCTCCTCTTCTCTCCAAGCCCAGTCCTGCCCCTGCTCCAAGGGTCAACATCACTCACTGACTTTAAGCTTAATTAATTTGGGTTTTCAATCATGATTTAAGAGTTGTTGTATCTTCAGCACCTACCGCTGTACCTGGCATATTGTAGAAGCTCAAAAATGTTTGCTGAAATGCATAAACTGCCTTTCTGCCTAAGATACAAATAGACTGTTGTCATCTCCCTCCATAAAACCTTCTGATAGCTTCCCCAGGCCTATAGGATAAAGTCCAGAAGCAAACCCAGCCCTTCAAGGTCTGGTCCCTTTTAACCTCTGTAGCCTTAGCTCTCACCAAGTTTCCCTCAAAAGTTTTGCTGCAGCATTTTTTTTACTCCTCATAGTTCCTCCCCAGTGGGGCCTACCTCTGTGCCTTTGCATTGATCTCACCTTCCGCTTGAAATGCTCTCCTGGCTGCCCTACCCCACCCCCCAAGCCACTCACTCCCCCTTCTGAACCACTTTCGCCCTTTTAATATACATCTTCCTATGGCGGCCTTCATCCCAGGATTATCATGGATTCCATGTTGGCCACCGTCACCAGACTGTGAACCCTGTTGGGCAGAGACCATGTCTTACTTGTCTTTTCATCTCCAGCACCTTGCACTGTGCCTGGCGTATAGTAGGAGCTCCATAAATGTTTACTGACAGGAACTACCACACAGGTAGCACAAACTTCAATCCTTAAAGCCCACGTTAATCACGAGACATCACGCTGCCTCCTTGGGGATGCCTTCTTGAAATGATCAACAGACGACAGGAAGTTCTTAGGATTTAAAACTCCACTGCTAATGCCAACCGTTAACATTAGCATACCTGCCCAAGGTGGTCAAACATCTAATATCTTATGGTCGAACTAGGCATGGGATTCACGTATTCCTGTTGTCCTCCTCCTGCTTTGGGTGGCTAGCTTCTAAAGGGAAGACTGTCCACTCAGTTATCCTGTGTAACCATGGGGTTAGGATCACAATTTCAGCCAGACACAATTTCCATATGTCCTCAAGCTAATCCTATATGCACACAGTACAGTGTGGCAAGCAGAATGGTCATTTATTTCTCATTCAGTTGCCCAGGTCAAAAAACCCTGGGGTCATTCTTTTTTTTTTTTTTTCTTTTCCAGCCATGCCTTGCGGCTTGTGGAGATCTTAGTTCCCCGACCAGGGATTGAACCCAGGGCCACAGCAGTGAAGGTGCCAAATCCTAACCACTGGACCACCAGGGAACTCCCCCTGGAGGCATTCTTGACTCTTCTCCCTTGTACTGCATCCAACCATCAGCAAATTGTTAACTCAATCTTCAAAACATACCTAGAATCTGACCATTTCTCGCCTCCACTGTTTCTAACCTACTCTAAGCCATCTGGATTATGGCTACAGCATGCTAGGTCCTTCTGTTTCTGCTGTGGCCCCCCCCCCCCCAATGGTCTATTCTCCGTACAACAGCCAGAATGGTCCTTTGTAGGTCTTACAAAGTCCCACGGGATCTGGCTTCCTTTTTGCTCTGTGCCTTGTTTCTCACTACTGCTCTTCCTTTCATTCACATCAGTCTAGGCACATTGGCTTCTTTGTTCCGTGAACACACTAAGCATACTTCTGCCTCAGGGCCTTTGCACTTGCTTTTTCCTCTGCCCAGAATGTCTTAACCCCAGTCGGCTTAAGAGTCACCTCATCAATGAGGCCATCCCTAGTCACCCTAAAAGCAACCACCACCTGCCAGCTGCTTGCCTGTTCCTCTACCCAACTTCCAACCTGCTTTATTTTTCTCTCTGTGTATCACTATATCTCCAGAGCCAGGAACAGTGCCTGACACAGTAGGCATTCAATAAATATTTGTTGAATGGATGTGAATATAAAACAAACTGAAAAGCTGGTTTTTAAAAACATGTTCCTGAGTCATTTTTCAATCTCACTCTGATCTGGTGTCCACTATACAACTCAGTCTCTCTACCTGGGGCAACTTAGTGCTAATTGTCAGGGTTTATCTCCCCCCCACCCCCATACACATGCACATACACATACACAAATCACACCCATTCACGTTGGCTCAGGCTGGAATCCAGTGTCCCCTAACTCCATCATCGCCCCATCCTCACTCTGCTCCAATAGCCAACTGCCCTGGGATTGCTCCAGATGCGTGAGCTCACATCTAACAAGGGCCCCTTTTCTGTCCCAGCTCTACTCTCTCAAGGACTTCCTGACTTTGGCTCCATCAGATAAAGCAGTGAAGAGAAACCACTGTTTCTCTTCCTTCCCAACAATGCTTATCCCCTTTTGAGTTCAGCCTCACCCCTGGCAGGGCCCACCCTCCCTCCTACATCTTATCATCTACAGGAAACTCTGATGACTGAGGAATTTCTGTTCATCAGAATTCACTGGACAGAGATGTGAGAAAGGAAGGAAGGAGGGACAGAGGGAAGGAAGGAGGGAAGGAAGGAAGGAAGGAAGGGGGGAGGGAGGGGGAACGGAAGGGATGGGAAGGTGATGGAGAAGGAAGACAGACACAAACTGTGTCTGGGGGACAGAAAGGTTACTTGTAAAATTACATTCCTTCAATTCCTGGAGCGGATGGCTGCCTATATGGTCCATCGCTGGGCACTCTGAAAATGAGCTCTGCATTTCCTCCTTCATCCCCATCTGTTCAAGGATCTCTTTTTTTTTTAAAAATTTTATTTATTTATTTTGGGTGCATTGGGTCTTCGATGCTGCACGCGGGTTTCTCTAGTTGTGGCGAGCGGGCTTCTCATTGCAGTGGCTTCTCCTGTTGCGGAGCACGGGCTCTAGGCCCGCGGGCTTCAGTAGTTGTCACACACGGGCTCAGTAGTTGTGGCACGTGGGCTCAGTAGTTGTGGCTCATGGGCTCTAGAGCGCAGGCTCAGTAGTTGTGGCACACGGGCTTAGTTGCTCCGCGGCACGTGAGATCTTCCCGGATCGGGGCTCGAACCCGTGTCCCCTGCATTGGCAGGCGGATTCTTAACCACTGCGCCACCAGGGAAGTCCCAAGATCTCTTTTTAACCTGAGACAAAGCCCAGGTCATAGTTAGATGCTAAACTGTAATTTGTAAATATTCCTAGGAGAGGTAATTGATTTAAAATCATGCAAAGGTAAAAATGACTGATAACCAGATTTTTTTTTTTTTAATTTTATTTTTTTGGCCACACTGTGTGGCATGCGGGATCTTAGTTCCCTGACAAGGGATCAAACCCGTGCCCCCTGCAGTGGAAGCGCAAAGTCTTAACCACTGGACCACCAGGGAAGTCCCTGATATCACATTCTTAAGTCTTGGAAGGAAGAAGAGAAAGAGCTCTAGACACCTAAAGGCAGAGGATACCAGGTGATGGGAAAAGACCAAAGGAGGAGGCTAGAAGCTAAGCTGCATCTCCTATGCATCTCTGCGGAAGGCTGGACATGAAATGAGGAGGGAGAGGCTGGAAGGTAAGGCCCACTCTTCCTTGAGTCTGGGCTGCAGAACTCTCCTGGGACAACTCTTGATCACATGTCAAAATGCTTTTGTTTGGGAGCAAGAGGAAAAGGGGCACTTGCATGGCGGCATGTTTAGAGATAGAGCACCTGGAAGATAAAAGATTTTACTAAGTCTCTTCCCCAGAAATATCAATGGAAAATACATTTTCTTTTTTTTCTGTCTTTGGCTTTAGCTTTGCCAGTCTGCCAGCTTCTAATTTCTCTCTGTTCCCCTCTGTCTCCACTATCGTGTTTTTCCTCTTTAATAATGATCAAGTCCAAAGAAACCTGAGAAGCCCCACTCCCACCACCTTTTCCTGAGTCACCAGGGACCCCCTTCACCTTCTTCCCCAGGGAAGTGCTGGGGATGGGAACAAGTCTCTCACTGTCGGGCCCACAGACGTCAGGCCCGCTAACGTGGCTAGCGGCCAGTGTAAAGAACCAGGAGAGCTGGAGTCTGGAGGGGTCCAGTCTAAAGTCCACCCGGGACAGTCCAAATCCCCTGACACCCAGGGGGAGGGCCCTTCTCTCCAGTTGGGCCAGATTTTATGCAAGACATTTAGTATGTCAAAGTGTCAGTCTTTGGCCTTCGAGTCAGGTCTCCTGGGCCTGTCTGCAACTCTGCCCCTGGGTGAGCTTGGTTAATGGAGCGCTCCACCCCTTTCTTCTCCCAAACGTTAGACCCTTGACCTACCTACCTACTTGACTCGAGGCAAGAAAAGATCAGTGCGGACTGGGAGCTCCTGAGGATACAGGAGTTAGAGAAGAGAAAGCGGAGATTGGCATTAAACGAAAAGGTTTCAGAACTAGGGCCTCTCCCCAGTGTGACCCTTCACAGCAGGGTAACTGAGGGGGGGCGGTCCGGGAGCCTCGCCAACGCCAGTTCCCAAGGGGCTGCACTTCTAGCCTGGCCGAAGAGCGCCATCTGGCGGCCGGTCCCCAACCTGGATTCTCTTTGCTCCAGCCCGAGTTCTCGAAGCCAGAGGAAGACCTGGGCAGAACTGTCACCTCCTCTCCTACGTCACTACGAGGGCCCCGCCCCTGCCTGGAACGCGCCTCCTCTCGAGGGGACTGGCCCTAGCGCCTCCCCCGTAGAACTGCCGCCCTTCCTCCCTCTTGGGATGAAAGCTTCCCGGGTAGAAATCTGCTTATTGCTCCCCCAGGGATCCGCCCCACCTTGTGGGGCCCGTGAGGAGCCCGCCCTCCCCCACGGAAATCTGCCCGCGTCCTCTTCCGTCTTCCTCCCCTCGCGGCGATGGACTCCTCTGCTCCTCCCTCACACCCTTACAGGGAGCCTCCTCCAGTCCACAGGACCCAAATCCAGGTTACTAACGAGGCCTCCCCTCCCCTGGTCCCGGTAGACTCCGCGACTCCCAGCTCCGCGGCCCGGGAGCCAGCCTCACGCGCGCGCGCGCGCGCGCGCGCGCGCGCGCCCCAACCCCGCCCGTGGGCGGAGCTCCGCAGGCCCAAGGGGGCGGGCTGTCCCGTCGTGACGTCACTTCCGCCCGGGCCTGGCCGGGGCTCGGGCTCAGTGGGCCGAGGGGGGTGCACAGAGGTGGCAGCTGTGCGAGGAGGCGGTGCGGGAGGCCGAGGAGCTCACGCCCGGACCAATTCCGCGTCCGGGGCCGCAAGCCCCGATCCTGCCGCGCACCGAGAGGCGAGACCGGCCGGATGGGCCGCTGAGTCCGGATCGGGGACCGGTGAGGCTCGAGCGGAGCGGGCAGCCGGTCCGGGGCGGGAGAGGCCTGTGGGGCTGCAGGGTCCCTGGGAGCCTGGGTTGCGGGGAGGGGAGCGGGTCAGGCCTGCCTCTCCTGCTCGCCCGGCAGGGAGGCAGGGCTTGGGGGGGCGCCGCCGCCAGGCGCCGAGGGGACGGTGAGGCCCGCCCGGGGGAGGCCTGGCCGCGGCCGGGTGTGAGGAGGGGGCGGGGTGGGGGTCATTAATGCGGGCGGAGGGCCGGCACTGGGGATTCACCTGCGGAAAGGTGGCGTCGGGGGAAGGGGAGTATGCTTCTGGCCAGGGCTTTGGGAAGAGGATGGCTCTGAATGGGGGAGGCAGAAAACAGGCTTGGAAAAATTTTCCATGGTCCTCCTTCGGGGAGAGGTTTGAAGAGCTCTGCTTTCCCTAGAGGGTGATGTTGAACACCTGCAGAAGGGTCTCCCTGGAGTTTGGGGGGCCAGTTCCAGTATTTGGAAGGGGACCATGCGCTGAGAGTCCCTGCCCTGAGCGGGTGTGCGAAAAGCCTGGCCGCCTCCAACATTTGAGCCTCCACATCTTCACAGTGTGGAGCCCCCTGGAGCTAAAATCAGGATGTTCCGCTTCATGAGGGACGTGGAGCCTGAGGACCCCATGTTCCTGATGTGAGTATCCCCTCCCCCTCCTGCTCTAGAGCACGCATCCGCTCCACTTCAGGTCTCACTAGTTGAGCCAGACATCTGGGCTCCCGTCGCGGGCACTGATCACAACTTGGTGGCCACTCAGCCCCAGCTCAGACTTCGAGGAGAAATCTGTGCCACTGGTTCCCTATGGCTCTTCTTAGGGGGAGGGGCGGGTGGGAGGTGCTGACTGCTGGCCCTTCTGCCACCCGCACTGTATACTCCCTGCACAGGGACCCCTTTGCCATTCACCGTCAGCACATGAACCGGATGTTGTCGGGCGGCTTTGGATACAGCCCCTTCCTCAGCATCACAGATGGCAACATGCCAGGGACCAGGCCTGCCAGCCGCAGGATGCAGGTAATGGTGCTGCAACAGACCTGAGACCCGAAAAAAGGTTGGAGCATGGTCAATAAAGTGCTTGATTTTTCTTGTACAACGGCCAACTTAGCAAGTGGAGTGCCTTCTAGGAGTGGGGAAAGGGGTCTGGAGAAACAGACTTTGTGATCCCCTTTTGAGAGGAGGATGGTAAAGCAACAGAGGCCATGGGCTTGGTTTGGGATGGTAATGAGATAGGATGTAGTCCCTAATTTCTGTTCCTTACGTCTTCCTGTAGGCTGGGGCTGTCTCCCCCTTCGGGATGCTGGGAATGGTGAGTCCTCATCCCCTTGCGTCCTTCCATCTCAGACATGCTCTATACCCTTAGATATTACTTCCAAATGTGCCTCTCTGGATAGCCTTATGGGTAACCCTAGAATCCTCATGTAGTGTTCACAGAGCTCTGGGCCTGCTGTGTGCTGAGTCCTATGAGTTCACGATGGTAACTTACTGGCTCCTGTACTTCTAGGAGCCGTACCCATTAGGAAGATATAATTGCCTGATATAATTGTTCTTTTGAGGAAGGAGGTGCTGTTGAAAGGCGAAATAGAGATGGCTTGTAGAAGATTTTTCTACAGTTTCAGAACCAACCCCTTATAGGTTAAAATCCAGTGATATTGACTTGCTTCCTAAAGGTAGGAGGAAATAGGGCAGCCAGGAGAAGGAACATGGGATCAGAGCAGCCATAGAGACTGAAGAGGAGGAGGGCAGCGGCATACAGGAAGAGAAGCATGGAGAGAAGCACGCCTCTTCTGGTCCTGTTCACGAGGAATGAGGAAGAGCAGCTGCTAGATGTGAAGGAAACGGAGAGAGGGAACGTGTAGCTATGTAGCCCGTGGGAGCCTGAGCGCGCCCACCTCTGATCGTGGCCCTGCTTCCTGACTCTGTGTTCCATCTCTTTGCTCCAGTCGGGCGGCTTCATGGACATGTTTGGGATGATGAACGACATGATTGGGAACATGGTGAGACTCTTGCCCCATCCCATCCCCTTCCCTGGCCCTGTTCCCAGTGATGGCTGGCAACACCTTGAGTCCCCAGAGGCGGGAGTGGGGAAGGGCGTACTTGTGGAGCGTGCAAGCTGGATAAGGCCACTGGACCCGGAGAGTGCAGGTTCCTGAGTGGGAAGCAGCAGTGCACCTTATGAAGCGTGCAGTTAAGGCTCCATCTCTTCAGGTCCTTCTGGCGTATTGTTGGACTCAGAGGAATTTGGGGGGTAATGATGAGTCCTGATGTTTTGCTGGTTCTCACGTTTTATGAGAAAGATGTGGGCAGGCACAGGCGGCTGAAGGGAGGGATCCCTTCTCCGGAGGCGAACCCCTCCCCACACAGCCCTGCTGTTCCCTTCCCTCCTCAGGAGCACATGACAGCTGGAGGTAATTGCCAGACCTTTTCATCCTCCACTGTCATCTCCTACTCCAATACGGGCGCTGGCGCACCCAAGGTCTACCAAGAGACAGCAGAGATGCGCTCGGCCCCAGGCGGGGTGAGTTGGAGGGCTCCTCCTATCCCAGAGGAGGCACGATCGGATGGCCCCCACAGAAATCCTGGCTGCTTTTTTCAGGATTGGGTCCCGGGCGGCCTTTCTGGGCTGGTGTGGCCGGACTTTGGAAGGAGCCGCTCAGTGTGCCATGCTCTGCCTCCCCCCAGATCCGGGAGACTCGGAGGACTGTACGGGACTCGGACAGTGGGCTGGAGCAGATGTCCATCGGACATCACATCCGAGACCGGGCCCACATCCTCCAGCGCTCCCGAAACCACCGCACGGGGGACCAGGAGGAGCGGCAGGACTACATCAACCTGGATGAGAGTGAGCCCTCCTTCCCGCTGCTCGGCCTGCCCGCCTCCTGGCCGGCCCCGGCCCCGTGAGCTAGGCGATAGCGGCTTGCTCTCCCTACCTCCGTAGATACTTCTTGGGCAAGGTTATGGATGAGCCCCACGTTCTTAACTCACTCGGAGCCTTTTTGTCAGCTTAGGGCTAAGTCAGTGCCGACAGTGTCCTCACCGCGGAGGGCAAACTTTGTCACCTAAGTCAGATACTGATAGTAATCTACCCGTCTCCATCTGGATCCGGTTTTTTAGTTCTTCTTACTTATTTTTTTGAAGTC
This sequence comes from Eschrichtius robustus, assembly GCF_028021215.1. NCBI lineage: Eukaryota > Metazoa > Chordata > Mammalia > Artiodactyla > Eschrichtiidae > Eschrichtius > Eschrichtius robustus. The sequence goes on along the minus strand of NC_090836.1, from coordinate 6,719,363 downwards.
AACAAATATTTATTAAATACTTCCAGTGTGCGTGGGACTGCACTAAAGTAACTAAGTAATTATCCCATTCCTGATTGCCTCCATGCTTCCAGGAGCCATGATTGCCTCCATTGCCTCCATGCTTCCAGGAGCCATGTTGAATCCAAAATTGCTAAATAAGTCACTTCCCTTCCCCAGCACATCCCCCCACACAGCCTTTCAGCCTTCGCCCTGGGTTTTGGTCGTAGAGCCTGTGGCTCACAGCCCGCGTCTGGCCCCGGGTCTGCCCGGGGAAGCCAGGCGGTACACAGGTGTCGTGTGTGGTCTCCATGTCCCCCCCAGGTGAGGCCGCGGCCTTTGATGATGAGTGGCGGAGGGAGACTTCCCGATACCGGCAGCAGCGCCCCCTGGAATTTCGGAGGCACGAGGCTTCAGGCGGTGGGGGACGGAGGGCTGAGGGGCCTCCCCGCCTGGCCATCCAGGGACCCGAGGACTCCCCCTCCCGACAGTCCCGCCGCTATGACTGGTGAGGGCCCCGGGCCCTCGGCCTCTCGTGTAAGTACTGAGGGGGCTGAGGCCTCAGGCACGGGCGGGGGCGGGAAGGGTACGGTGCCCAGCCCTCAGCCTTGAGGCAGAAGCAGCCCACGTGCCCAGCAAACACCGCCTTTGACAGTGGAAGTTTTAGTTGGTACGGAAAGACAGAAGAGTGTCCTCACCGGAATAGGGGATTAGGCACCACCCCTGGCTTTTATATTTTGTCTTCTTTTTGACTTGTGCTCATCTCTTTTCCCCCTCCAGGTACGGGCTGAGAGGCTGAGAAATCATCCCCTGAAATAACTTTTCCTCTTCAACTCCCACTCCCAATTTAATATTAAATTAACAGGCCAGCTGGCCCCCACCTCTCCCTGGGGGTCTCAGCGAGAACCTTTCACTGCCCCTTTACCTACGTTTTCCTTCTTTAATCTCCTTACCATGATGACTCCACTTCTTCTGTATCCACTAACTTGATTTTTCACTTTGCTGCCCCATCTCTGAAACTCCTTCCCTTCCCCATTCTACCCCTGCCATGCATCGAAGGGGCTTTTGGGGTGGGCTCTGGGTTTAGGGGCCTCAGCGACCCTGGATCTTTGCCCACCTCCTCCCCAGATTCCCCGCTGCAGGGGCCATAGCCCTGGTCCAGGGCTGTGTGTGGAGGGAAGGACCGGTTCCCAACCGAGTCTCCCTTCCCAGCTGCTACGCATCATAAAAATCTGCCCCACATCCTTCTCTGCCTTTATTTTTTGATTTGTGCAGCTTGTAACTAGGTGTTTATGAAATAAAGGAGAATGGAGAGAAGACCAAGTAGGATTCTGGCATTACTTTTTTTTTTTTTAACTTATTTTACTGAAGTGTCGTTCATCTACAGTGTTGTGTCTGGCTTCACTTTTGCTCTTTTCCCTGTTCAGTTTCAACCCTCCTGTCTCCTTCTGGTCACCTTACCTTCCCTCTATCTCCATGCGTGGCCTTCTTAACTCAAGTTCAAGCCCAGCACCTCAGTGGTACCGCAGTGGGGCTGTCAGAGCTCTGGTGGGTGAGAAGCCGCAGAGGATGCGGCCAGGCTGGGCCGGGGGTGAGACCAGCGGCGGCTGTCCTGCCAGCTCCCTCGCTTTCACTGGACCTTCACTCGTCAGGGGGATTACGGGGCATACCTTTAGGTGCCTGAGGAGCTTTCTGCCCCTTGTCCTTGGGCTTCTTTCTGGCCTGGACTGTGGGCGGGAACACTTGGGGTGCAGAGCAGGAAGAAGCCCAAACAACCCCACTTAGGTCTTCAGAGGAGGGGAACTTGGGTCAGCAGCGTTCTTCAAACCATCCAGGCCCAGTTGTTGAGAACTTGAGCCCAGGGAAGGAGACCAGGGAAGAAAACTAGCCTGGAACCTGAGCAGCACTGGACGGGCACGAGGCACTCAAATTTCTCAAGACGCTCCTTCCTGCTCGACCCGGCTCAGCAAATGGGTCGCTCTGTTCCTCCTGGGGACTCTTCAGTGATGGCAAGTGCTTGTGAGAGTCCGAGGGCGGTTTCTGCTTTATAAACATCTTCTGTCCTTGTCAGTTGGTAAATCAAAGGCAAAAACAGCCCGCTCGAGGCCCCAGGTCCTCTCAGGGAAGGGGATTTTCCCCACATCCTTGATGGACAAACAGATTGAAGAGGATTTGCCCATCCTGATGATGTAGAAGCCATAAGGAGCAGAATATAGAAATCAAAAAGGGTCTGAGTATCTAAAGAGTTTATTTCTGGGACATTTGAAAAAAAATCACACGAGCCAAAGCGTTTCCAAGGGATATATATTAACAGTCTTTGTAAACTATGACATCACACAAATGTTTATTTTTGAATTTTTTTTATATATATATATACACACATGTATGTCAATGTGTGTATCCATCTATTTATTTGTATTTATATATTTATGTTGTTGTTGTTATATGCCTTACCATCTTGACTTCTGTATAAGGTCAGAAGTCTGGCTCCATGACGCAGCCTGAGGGGTAAGCATCAATCTCTAGCAACTCTGAATATTAAAGATGGTTATATGTTATGTTGATCAAGTCAGAAGCTACTCTTCTGAAAAAGGGACTGTTTGATTTGCCTTTAGACCAAACTGAAGAATTCATGTATTAGAGCAGCTCTAACTCATGTTATGCTGCAATGAATTAAAGATAAATTTAAATTTAAAAAAAAAAAAAAAGGATTTGTCCAGTCGCTCAACAAGCAGAGACAAAGATGAGCTTGGCAACCAGGCACTGACGTCCTGTCCGGGGCAGGTACTGAGTCTTAGTAAACAGGCCACTAACGATGCACCACCAGGGTCAACGGAACCAACCCAGTGGCTAAAAGAATCCAGGAATCCCAGAAGTCAAACAGGCAGAGAGGATTCCTCTCCGCCTGGGTCCTGAACTGTGGATGATGGAGCTCGAAGGGTCCACAGCCCTCAGCTTCCAGTGTAACCTGTGCTCTGTCCAGATTGCACACAGTTCCTTCCTCTGGGGGAGGGAGGGGCTGTCGTCAGTCTCCTCGGCTCAGCTCTGCCACCAGCCCAGTCATGCGTCCTTGGGCAGGTCCCTCCCTTCCCTGGACCTCGGCTGTGGGGGTCCCTTCTCACGACAGCTCAAGCCCGACCTCTCAACCTGGATTCCATTCCCAGTGCCCGCGCTGCTGGGCACAGTTCGGAGTAGGGGCTGGAGCAGGACAGGGGCTGCCCTGGTTTCAATCCAGGTGAGTCATAAAGTGCTTCACAAGCTTTCCCATTTGGGTCCTGGCCTCAGACACAGAAACCAATCAGTGTTCACCCCTGCCTCCCTGCTCTTGGGTGAGGACCACCCTGCAACCCAGCACGTATTCGTAGGGCCTGTGACAGTATTTTTCAGCAAGGGTACGTGGTGGGACATTGGGTGTTAGCAAAGTTGAGTGAGACGCTCTAGAACCAGCCCCCTGGCCCTTTCCTGACCTGTCTACCATGTGGGGTGAGAGCCGGGGAGCAGACGCAGGAAAGGACTCTCAGGAAGAATGCTGACACTTTACTTCCAGGTCAGCCGTGCGGAATGGCCCCGCCTCATTCACAATGCCCATCCACAACCCCCCTCCCGCCCAGTCCTCTGCCTGACAGGTGTCCAGGGGACATGGCCAGTCTCACTTGGACCATTTCCCCCACCCCAGAGAATTACAGGTTGGGAGAGGCTGATACTTGGTGGGAGGCTGTGAATTAGAGGAGTGAAATTACGACTACAGACTGGTACAAGCAAGCCCGGGCCCCGCCGCTTACCTCTGACCCTGACGAAGAGTCTTAATCTCTCAACGTCGGTTTCCTGCTTTGTAAAATGGGCCTTTTTCTAGGCTCTGGTGGCAGTGGGGACATGGATTCATACCTCAGAATTATGAGAATTAGGTGAGTTAGTACAGAGGAAGCATTTGACACAGTGCACAGGATGGATGTCTGATTTCGCCCCATTACCCTGCCTCTGTCCTGCACCTTCAGTGCTCTAGGGTGGCCCTCATGCCCGGTTCCATCCTCAGGACCCCTGAGATACCTTCAGACACAGCCTCGAAATGGTCTTACTGGCTTTGCATCAGCCTCCGTTCTCCCAGCTACCGACTATTATCTTTCACCCTTTCATGCTTCACAGACCAACATGTGGAAGTGTTTGGGGCTGTGCTGACCCAGTCCTGCTTGCAGTTTGGGAGTTTTCCCCTCCTAAGGTAACAGGGCCTCAAGTCCTAGTAACACCGTTTACCCAATGCCCCCTTCCTCTGCCCAGTGCCCAAGTCCTATAAACAGGTTACCCAGAGAACCAGGAGCTGATCCACAAGAAGAACCCAGGGTCTGGTCTCCCAGCCCCCATATTCCAAGTCCATTTAACTCCGCAGACCTGTCCTGCCTCGATGCCCTGAGTTTTAGGAATGGGTCATTCCCACGCTGAGGGAGCAGCAAGGGTCAAGGATTCCTTCTCCCAGGCCACTGCAGTGGGTCGGGGTAAGAAAAAGTTACCCTTAACCTCTCTCCCTCTTAGACATCAGTGGGTTCTTCAGACAGGAGAAGCAGGAGCCAGATGAGGCGGCACTAGGAGGGAGAGATGAAGACGGGATGGTTGGGCACAGGAGGCACCAAGAGGTAAGAAACGAGCGCGGAGACGGGGCACAGGGAGAGACCTGGTGTAGCTGCTCCCCGAAGGAGCCTCCCAACTAGCCTCCATCCCCAGGGAGAGCCTGCGGGGGGCAGGGAGCTGGCGTGGCTTAAGGGAAGGGTACCTGAGGGGCCAGGGATGCAGAGGCTGGCAGAGCTGTGGTAAGAAGATGGGCCTGAAGCTCCTCTGTGCGGAGTGCTGACGGGCTCTGAGCCTTCCCAGCCTCAGTGTCTGGCCTTAAGCAGTATCTCCAGGGGGACAGGGAGAAGCAGGGAGTCCTTCCCCTTCTGGGCTCCGCCCCCCTCCCCCCCCACACGCCCCCACCCCGCTCTGGACCATCCCTGAGATGAGCTGGGTCAGCAGTCAGGGTTGCTTGAGCTTTCTCTGCCTTTTGTGATTCTTCTTCCCTGAAGACTTATCTTGAAGATGGGAATAGGGTGCTGCCCTAGTTTCTCCCAGCATCCATCCCATCCTCTTCATCTCCTCTGTCACCTGCCACCTGGATGACTTGCAGGTTCTGAACAATTATCCCCAAGATGTTAGTGTCCTCCAACCGGGAGACCAGCTAATTGTCTGAGGGTCTGCGGCCAGGACATTTGGACACATGAAGCTGGAAGATGGGAGAGAAGCGGGCATGAGAAAGGGCCGCAGAGGTGGGATTGAGTCTCTAAAAGAAGGAGCAGAAATACCCTGGGAAAGGTCAAGGTGACACTGAGGTGGGAAATGGTCTGATGAAAGTAAACAAAGCTAGATTCTTAGAAAACCACTGGTGAGGGACTTCCCTGGCGGTCCAGTGGTTAAGACTGCACTTCCACACGGGGGGCACAGGTTCGATCCCTGGTCAGGGAACTAAGATCCCACATGCCCCACAGTGCGCCATCCCCCCCCAAAAGAAAACCACTGGTGAACTTAGTTAAAGATATCCTAGATTCGGGGTGGGGGGAATTCCCAATTCACAGGGAATGTGGCACAGAAGGACAGAAGCTGATTCTCAATACAGATAGAACTTAATTCAAGCAAACCCAGTATACGATATAAATAACAATGTTAGAGTTGAAATAGACCTCTGAGATCGCCTTCTCTGGACATTCCCCAAAGTGGCAGCAGATCAGAATTACCACCCCAGACCCACTAAAGCAGAATCTCGAGGTTGGAGAGAATTCCAGTGCAGCTTAGCAACGATTACAGATGCCATCCAAACCTGCTCCTATTTTATTGCTTAAGTGACAGGTGACTTGTTGAATATCATACAGCTACCTAGCAGCACTCAAGAGCCAGGACTCAAAGTCCAGACTGACACAAATGATACTAATATGCTGTATAGCATGATTCACCATGGGGGTCCTTTAAATAGAAAGTTCCTGGATGATTTTTTTTTTTTTTTTTTTTTTTGGCCTTGTGGCATGCAGGATCTAGTTCCCTGACCAGGGATCCAACCTGTGCCCCCTGCATTGGAAGTGCGGAGTCTTATCCACTGGACCTCCAGGGAAGTCCCCTTTGATGATTTTTTTAAAAATATTTTTATTTGTTTGTTTATTTGGCTGCACTGGGTCTTAGCTGCGGCATGCAGGATCTAGTTCCCTGACCAGGGACTGAACCTGGGCCCCCTGCATTGGGAGCGTGGAGTTCTACCCAGTGGACCACCAGGGAAGTCCCCCCACTTGATGATTTTTTAAAATTTCAAATTTATATTAACATTTACCCAAGTAATAGCATAGTGTTTAAAACGATGGATGCCAGTAGCCCAGTGTGTCCGTTTTCGTCAATATTTTTTTTAACATACAATAAAATTTCTGTGTGTGTGTGTTCTTTGAGTTTGAACACATGCAGATTTGTGTAAGCATCACCACAGTCAGAATCACAACAGTTCCATCACCCCCAAACCCCCTCCTGCTGCTCCTTTGCGGCCACCCCTCCCTCCAGTCCTAACCCTTGGCAACCACTGATTTGTTCACCATTGCTATGTTGTGCCATTTCCAGAATGTCACATAATGAAATCATATACAGGCATACCTTGTTTTATTGTGCTTTGCTTTATTGTACTTCACAGATACTGCGTATTTTACAAATTGAACATTTGTGGAAACCCAGCATCGAGCAAGTCTGTCGGTACCATTTTTCCAACAGAATTTGCTCATTTCATGTCTCTGTGTCACATTTTGGTAATTTTGGCAATATTTCAAACTTCCTCATTATTATTATATTTGTGATGGTGATCAGTGATCTTTGATGTTACTATTGCAAAAATATTATGAGTTGCTGAAGGCTCAGATGATGGTTAGCATTTTTTAGCAATGAAGTATTTTTTTCTTAAGATTTAATTGTTTTACTTACTTATTTATTTATTTATTTATGGCTGTGCTGGGTCTTCGTTGCTGCACGCAGGCTTTTCTCTAGTTGCGACGAGCTGAGGCTACTCTTCGTTGCGGAGCACGGGCTCTAGGCGTGCGGGCTTCAGTAGTTGCAGCACGCGGCCTCAGTAGTTGCGGCTCGCAGGCTCTAGAGTGCGGGCTCAGTACTTGTGGTGCACGGGCTTTGTTGCTCCGAAGCATGTGGGATCTTCCCAGAGCAGGAATCGAACCCCTGTCCCCTGCATTGGCAGGCAGATTCTTAACCCCTGGACCACCAGGGTAGTCCCCAGCACTGAAGTATTTTTAAATTAAGGTATGTACATTATTTTAGACATAATGCCAGTGCACATATAATAGGCTAGAGTGTAGTGTAAACATTACTTTTGTATGCACTGGGAAAACCAAAAAATTAATGTGACTTGCTCTGGAACCAAACCAGCAATAAAGGTATTGCCTGTGGCATGTAACCTTTTGAGAGTGGCTCTTACACTCAGCATAATGCCTTTTAGATGCACTCACGTTGTTGTGTGTATTAATAGTTCACTCCTTTCTATTGATGAGTACTATTTTACTGTGTGTTTATAGTTTACCCATTCATCTGTCAAAGAACATTCCAGTTGTTTCCAGTTTTTGGCAATTATGAACAGGAGTGCCATAAACAATCATGTACACGTGTGTGAACATGTTTTAATTTCTTTAGGAGTGAAATGGCTTGGGATTGCTAGGTCACATGGGTAAGTACATATTTAACTTTGTGAGAAAATGCCAAACTGTTTCCCAGAGTGGCTGCATCATTTTGCATTCCCACCAGCAATGTAAGAGAGTTCCAGTTGCTTTATATCCTTGCAAGCAGTTGGTATTGTCAGTTTTTATATTAGGTGTGTGGGTATTCTTTTATTCACAGTGAGATATTTATAGACATCTCACCATGGTTTTAATTTGTATTTCCCTGATGATTAATGATGTTGAACATCCTTTCATGTGCTTATTTGTCATCATTATAGTCTCTTTGATGAAGTGTCTAAGTCCTTCAGTCATTTTTTTCAAAATTGGGTTATTTTCTTACGGTTGAGTTTTAAGTGTTCTTTGTATATTCCGGTTAGAAGTCTTTTGTTAGATAGGGATATGCAAATATTTTCTCCCATTCTGTAGTTTATCTTTTCCTCCTCTTGGTGTGGTCTTTTTCAAAGCAAAAGTTCTGAATTTTGATGAAGTCCAACTTACCACCTTTTTCTCTTACGAATCATATTTTTGGTGTCATATCTAAGAACACTTTGCCTAACTCCTGGTAACTAAGATTTTCTTCTGCTATCTTCTGAAAGTTTTATAGTTGTACATTTATATTTACATCTCTCTTCTTTGTTGTGTTCTGGTAGCTTGTAACTTTGAGATTTGGTCCATTTCATCTAAGTTGTTGAATTTGTGTGTAGAATTATTTGTAGTATTCCCTTACTAACATTTTAATGTCTGTGGGGTGTGCAGTGATATCTCCTTTTATTCCTGATATTGGTTATTTGTAACTTCTCTCTTTTCTTTCTTTCTCTCTCTCTTTCTTTTCTTTTTGGTCACTATGGCTAGAGGTTTATCAATTTTATTGATCATTTCAAAGAATCAATTTTTTGTTTCATTGATTTTTTTAAAAATATTTATTTATTTATTTGGCTACATCAGGTCTCAGTTGGTGCGTGAGGGCTCTTCATTGTGGCGTGTGGGCTTCTCTCTAGTTGTGCCATGTGGGCTCAGTAGTTGCGGTGTGCGGGCTTAGTTGCCCTGCGGCATGTGGGATCTTAGTTTCCCGACCAGGGATCAAACCCTGTCTCCTGCATTGGAAGGCGGATTCTTAACCACTGGACCACCAGGGAAGTCCCAATTTTTTTCTTTTTTGGTTTTCATATTCATTATATTCTGCTCTTGTGTTTTCCTTCTACTTGCTTTCTGCTTATTTTTGCTCTTCTTTATGTACCTTCTCAAGGTAGAAGTGCAGATTGTTGACTTCAGACCTTCTTTACTAATACAAGAATTTGATACTATAATTTGTCCTATAATCACTGCTTTAGATGCATCTCATATTTTGTATTTTCCTTTTTGTTAAGTTCACAATATTTTCTAATTTCTCTTGAGACCACATCTTTGATCTCTGGGTTTAGAAGTGTGTTGCTTAGTTTCCAAGTGTTTGGCAATTTCCCTGTTATCCTTCTGTTATTGATATCTAGTTTTAATTACATTATGGTCAGAAAATATACTTTGTATGACCTTAAGTCTTTTAAATTTGCCGAGGTTTGTTTTATGACCCAGGGTATAGTCTATCTTGGTATAATAAATGTTCCAAGTGCACTTGGGGGAAAAAAGGGGTTTTCTGCTGTGTTGGGGGAGTGTTCTATAAATTTCAATTAGTTCCTGTTGGTTGATGGCATCATTCAGTTCTATATACTTCTATATATTCACTGATTTTCTGTTTACTTGTTCTACTGATTACTGGGAGAGCAGTTTTGACATTTCTCTTTTACTATAATTGTGGATTTGTTCATTTTCTCCTTGATATCTATCAGTTTTTGCTTCATGTATTTTGAAACTCTGTAGTTAGATGCAGAGACATTTAGAATTATGTCTTCTTGGAAAACCAAAGTTTTTATCATTGTTCTTCAATGTTCTTCTTTATCCCTGGTAATTTTCTTTGCTCTGAAGTTAATTTGTCTGATAATACTACAGCCGCTTCAGGTTTCTTTTGATTAGTATTTGCATGGTACATCTTTTCCCATCCTTTTACTTTTAACCCACCCATGTCATACTTAAAAATGGCTTTTTTGACGGCAACATATAGTTGTATCTTGGTTTTTTTAATCCATTTTGATAATTTCTGTCTTTTAATTGGTGTAGTTAGGCTACTTATATTTAATATATTTGGATTTATTTCTATCAATTTATATGTATCTGTTTGGTCCTCTGTTTATTTTTATTTTTTTTAAGATTTAATTATTTATTTATTTTTGGCTGCACTGGGTCTTCGTTGCTGCGCGCAGGCTTTCTCTAATTGTGGCGAGTGGCGGCTACTCTTTGTTGCGGGGCGAGGGCTTCTCCTTGCGGTGGCTTCTCTTGTTGCAGAGCACGGGCTCTAGGCACTCGGGCTTCAGTAGTTGTGGCTCACGGGGCTCTAGAGCGCAGGCTCAGTAGTTGTGGCACACAGGCTTAGTTGCTCCATGGCATGTGGGATCATCCCGGACCAGGGCTCAAACCCCTGTCCCCTGCATTGGCAGGCAGATTCTTAACCACTGGGCCACCAGGGAAGTCCCTGGTCCTCTCTTTATAATTCCACTATGTCTATATTCCAGCCTTCTTTCGGTTTATTTGGATACTATTTAGTATTCCACTTTATCTAGTGATTTTTTCACTAATTTTTAAGTGGTTGCTCTAGGGCAGGATTGGCAAGCTTTTTCTGTAAAGGGCCAGATAGTAAATATGTTTGGGCTCTGCAGGCCACACAATAGCTGTTACAACACACAATTCTGACACCATAGTGTGGAAGCAGCCACAGATGATATGTAAATGAATGAAGTGTTAACTATGTTCCAATAAAATTTTATTTACAAAAACAGGTAGTGGGCTGGATTTGGCCTGTGGACTATGGTGTACTAACCCCTGCTCTAGGGATTATAAAATACATATGTTCACAGTTCCCTGAGAACTTGCATCTCACCAATTCCTTTTAAGTGTAGAAACTTGACCATCACCCAGGTCCCTTTACTTTCGTTCCTTTGTGTTGTAGTTGTCACACGTATTACACCTAAGAGACTGAAAACCCCATTCAGTTAAGCTGTTTAGGTGAGATTCATGCTCACTCTGCAGGTGAGCCCAGGAGTTCACACAGAGCTCAGTGGGGCTGTTCTCTTGATTTCCCTCCTTTCTGCAACATCCTGACACTTTCTGGTTCTCTGGGGCTTCCCTTCTCAATCTTCTGGCCCAAAGTCGGGCCTTTAGTTTCTCTACTCTGCTGGGCATTTCTCACTGTGTGTCTGGGCCAAGCATCAAGAGAACAGAGAAAGAAAAAAGCAGAGGGGATTTGCCTCACATTTTTGGGACCGGAGCGCCTGTGGTCAGAGAGAAGGGTTCTCCTCCCTAGAGTTAAGTGCCTGCCAGGCCACTGTTGCTGTCATTGTGCTGCCGCCGCCACGGTATTCCCTGGGGCTGGAGGTGGGAGAAGGGAAAAAGAAAAACAGGGGATTTCCCCACTCTCTGACCCTTAAGAGTCCCTTTCTGCTCCCTAGATGTGCAAAAGAAGACTCCAAAGGGAGCTCTTTCAGAAAGTTCACACCTCATGTACACTTCTAGGTTTTGGGCTGTCTTTGAGTCCAATCTGGGCAACACTGGAGGGGGGGAAATGGTGAACTCACCACCGGTTTAGTGGAACTTTGAATTCGAGTGGCTTGCAGGACCCCAGTTCCCCGACCAGGGATTGAACCTGGGCCCTCGGCAGTGAAAGCACGAAGTCCCAACCACTGGACTGCCAGGGTATTCCCTACTTTACAATTTACCATAGATCTCGGATAACTGCTCCATGCATTCTGCCCGGTAGCGTGAGAGAGACAGGGTGGTGTGTGCCTACTCCACTTATGATCTGTGTGACCCTAGGCAGGTTACATAACCTCTCTGTACCACTTCTGTCATCTTTAGAAGGGGATAATGGTGATATTAATCTCAGAATGTTGTTGTGTGTATTAAATGAGTTTATATACATAAAGCACTCAGAACAGTGCTTGATCACAGTAAGCACTTAATAAATATTATTAGTAATAAATAATATTATTTATTATTAGAAATTATCATAGAAATACTGGAAAATAGAGACAGGCAAAAAGACAAAAATCACCCAAAATCCCAATGCCCAGAAGTATAATATATGCATTATGGTTTGTATTATTTCAGATTGTTCAGTCAAGATATATTTACCAATTGATTGGACAGATGAACAATAAGTAAAAGTATAGGATTGGATTCCCCACGCATGCCCCACGTTACACATTTCATATCAGGGGAGCTGCAGGAGTCCACAGGATGGAACCTTTCTGCCTCTAGGCCTTCATCCCACTTTTCTTCCCACTCAGAATGCTCATCCTCCCTCCCCTTTATCAGGTTAACTGCTACTTGGGTTTCTAATTTCAATTTAAAGGTCACATCCTCGGAGGAGGCTTTCCTGACCCCAGGCAAGTAGATCCCCTGGTAAGCGCTTTCATGTCACCCTATACTTCTTAGTACTTATCACACTTTTAATTATGTAACAATATACTTAAGAACCTCAGAAGACAGGACAAGTCCTCTCTCGCGCCCTGTACTCAAAGTTTCACCTTTGCTCATCATTCTCTTCCAGATGGTGACCCAGGGCCTCCTCACCCATCCTCCAAGGCCCTGCAGTAGAAGCCTTTACAGCTGATCTAAGGTGGCACTAATCTGGGCAAGTCTGCTTATATAAATAGGACATCACAGCTCAGAGCTGAGTCAATGAGGGTAGTGAAGTCCCATTTCCAGTCCAATCCCAGAGATTCTAATTCGATAGGAACTGGGGTCCAGGAATATGCATTTTCAAAAGCTCCCCCGATGATTCTGATGCCGGTGGACCAAAGAAACACTGCCCGAGGTAGGAAGCTTCTGACATGCCTTCCAGTGATCCCTGCCTTCTGACAGTCACTAGGCTGAACCTGGTGACTAGTAAAATTGATGGGATGTTTCTTCCGTGATTAGGTTACAAAAGACTGTGATTTCACCTTGCTGATATGTTCTCTCTGGCTCTTGCTCTGATGAACGGGGCTGCCTCTGACCTACAATCAGCCAGGGAATGAAGTCCTCAGTCTGACCACCTAGAGGTGATGAATCCTGTTGACAATCACTGGGTGTGCCCGGAAGTAAGTCCTTCCTACTGGAACCCTGAGATAAGACGCCCTCGCTAATACTGTGCTGTAGCCTTAGGAGGGACTCTGAAAACTCAGCAGACAACTCAACTTAGTTGTGCCGATTCCTGGACCATAGAAACTGAGATAATAAATGTGTGTTGTTTTAAGCCACTAAGTTTCAGGGTAATTTGTTACACAGCAAGAGAACTCATACACTGCCTAGACTTGCCCCGCTGAACTCCCTTCTCTCCACCCATGTTGGAAGTTGAACCTAAGCAGAGAATTTCTAACCTCTCTTTAACAGGATCGCATGAAACATTGACTATAGACATTGCTTTTGCTCTTCTTGTGCATAAAGGTGCGCCCCAGTCCAGTTGTGGTTTTTAGCTATAGAGACTTTGTCTTCACCTTCTAAGTGTCACCTGTTTCATGTGCATGAACTCTGAATTCACAGGAAGGCAAGTTCTCTTCCTCTTCCTCCCTACCATAGTGGTCCAGCCCTAAGCTCCTCTGAGATTGCTGTACAGTAGGGATCAGCATGTGGGAATGTGCAAGTGGTGATAAGACTTTTGGTTGGGAGAATCTTCCTGGTGCCCTAGGCTTGGTTATGCACGGAATCCCTGAATCCTGAACCAAATTCCATGGTCAAAAACAGCCCACAAATAATCCACTCCCCCATCTCCAAGCCTTCGGAGCCAAGAGCCCTGTCTTTGTAAATCAAAGACAAATTGCATTTTCATGTCCTTGGGGCTGTGAACGGACCCTCGTCCCTCTTTGGGTGGAGGGCCAGGCAGTCCCAGCCCAGCCCACACCAGACTGTAGAGACACCCACTGAAGGCTGGCACTAGAGAGATCAGGGCAGTTGTGGAGTCATGGCTGGAAGCAGCTTACAGGAAAATGAGATACTAAAGTTCAAGAGAAAAATGGGGCCTGGGCAGAGAAAGGGGGCACAGGCTTGAAGCACCAGGAGTTAGTGACTTCTGCACAGTGGATGGTGTGGGAGGAAGAAGGGGTTTATTTCAGAGACTTAGACTCAAGATGCAACAGGCTCTACAGGCTAGTCTAGGCCAAAGCTAAAGCGAGAGGCCAACAGTGTCAATTCCTGAGACAGGGCTCACTGGACTGGTCCCATTAAGGCTCCACTGCCCCGCAAGATAACAGGCTCACTCGGCCCGCTTTTAACCGAAAACTCGAAAACTCGGGATCTACCCCCACTTCCAATTCTACAACTGACACCTTTAGGACCAGTAAAGAGTATTCTGTCCTACATCTCCACCTAGAGGACGGCACAAGCTCAGGAGAGCAGCTCGGTCAACACTGGGACCCTCAGGAGGCAATCGCCTCTCATGCACGTGGGGGGCCAGCTGTCCCTTACACTAGAGCTTCCCAATTCTAGGGCGTGCGCAGCAGTGCCCTGAGCCAAGGAGACCAGTCCTCCCAGCATGCTGCTCGGACGCTCTGCCTCGGACAGGGACAGGAGCCCGACTGCTGCTTCTTACTGAGGTCTGAGAGCCCTGTGTGGTACTGATGCAAAAACTGAAGTTTACTATCAACTCTTCCGCCTACAATTCTATAAGGTGGAAGGGAACAGGCTGAACTCAAGCTCCTTGAGAGCAGGGACAGTGCCCATCACTTTGGACCTCCAGAGTCTACCACGAGCTGGTGCTCGGTAAGCATCCACTGCTTCTTAAAGAATGCCGAGATACTGAGCCATTTGGCCAAAGTCAAGCGGCCCACAATCTAGGTCTCCAGTACCTGGTTCTTTTGTTTTTCCAGCACTTTGCTTTAGAGTGGACTGGGAATGAGCCTTCTTCCCATCCACAAACACCAAAGACAGAAGATACCCAGTTCAGGGCGTGTTTGTAGATAGACTTCTCATAGATTTATTTCTGTGTCAGGTTATATATAGATATACGTATATATACTCTTTTTTATACAATCTATATCCCCTTCCCTTCCCCACAAAACTCACAGAAGGAAGTATAAATCCTTCCAGGATTGCCATCAGGCTTTCTAAGACAGCCAGGGCCAAGAAAGAACCATCTCGCAGCAGCTCAAGGAACAGCTGCCCTGAGGCTCTGGGGTCACTGAAGCAGCAGCCCTCCCAGGACCCACGGGGAGGAGAGAAGACAGGAAACTGCAGAGTGACAGGATTCTAGGATGTGAGTGTCCAGTGACGCCTAGAATGGCTCCCAGAACTCTCAGGGTGGGAATAAAGGTGGGAGCCCTGTGGCTCTTCAGATGCTGCCCAAACAGGCTGGTGGGCAGGAGGCGGGGCATGCAGGGCTGGGGCAGAGGAGGGGGAAGGGATCACGTGTGGGTTATGCTGGAGACACGGCAGCCCCACCCACTCAGTGACGTATAATAAACAGGGACAGATGCTGACTCCTAAAGAAATAGGGGAGGGAGCATGGCAGGGAGGAAGAGGGGACAATGGGACACACAAGAAAGTTACATGAAACAAAAAGTACCAACAAAAACATGACTTGTACTTGCCTCCCCCCCCAGAGACGGTGTGATCTATGCTTGGGGGTGTGGGAGAGAAGAAGGGAGGTGACGGGTCATGAACCCAGGTTATCAGCTGGCCAGGGGCACAGGAAGGCTCTCTGAGGACTCCTAAGGGGCAGGCAGGCAGCTAGGACCCTACATCCCGGAAGAAACAACAGTCCCTTCAGTTCGACTTGGACCAAATCTTGGCGCTCCCTCGGAGCCTGGCGAGGGGAAGAGAGAGAGAGAGGCTGCAGGGAACCCGCGCAGTGCCGCAAGCTCCCCCTGTTCCCGACCCCCACGCGAGCGACCGAAGGGACGAGGAAGCAGCAGCGGGGCACCCCAGACACCGGCAGCCCCCGCCGCACCTGCTCACCCCTTGCTCACCCCTTGCCCTTCGAGGCTTTCTTGCTGGGCTGGCGCTGGTTGCTGCCTGGAGCCGCTTCCCTGAGCTCTGTCACGTGCTGCTCGGGGTCCTGAGATGTGGCCGCAGCGGCGGCAGCTGTTGTAACTTTAATGGTTTTCTTCAGGTTGGCGACCTACCAGGATGACAGGAGTGGGGAGAACAAGGAAGGTTCCAGAACCTGACAGCCCCTGCCCACCCGGTCTGTCTGCGGCCGTCACTGTCCAAACCCCTCTGCCCGGGGCCACCGGCCCAGGCTGGGGGAGCTCGGCCCGTCCCGCCCGCTCACCTCACTCTCGATCTGCTGCTTCAGGCCCAGCTGCTGCTCCTTGTGCTGGTTGGCGCGGCTCACCTGCTCCTCGATGCCGGACAGCACCACCTCGCAGCCCACACACCTGCGGGAATGAGGGTCGGCAGCGGAGGGCTGGGATCAGACTCACCAAACAGAGACTCGCAGAGACCCCTCAGCCCTGCCGTCCAGACCCCTGTCTGAGTTAGAAGCTTTGCCAGGGCACCTGGAGGCCACCTGCGACAATATTCCCAGGAGCCAGCAGGACACTCAGGTAAGATAAGGGAGGAGAAAGAAGTGCCCGGAGTGATGCGCAAGACAGGAGTAGGAACTAAAGCCAAAACAGGGTGGGAGAGGCCAAAGAGGAAAAAGAGAAGGTGCCTTAACGAACTAAAGTCAGACAAGAACACAGGAAACAGAAGCGGGAGAGGCCCGTGGCCTGTGCACAGGGCTGGTCACTGACCAGGGGGCTGTGTGCAGCGTGAGACAGGGACCCACGCCCCAGGGCGTGCGCTCGAGAGTACCACCCCCCTCCCTCCCCCAGTTACTACACCGAGGACGCGCCTTCCGCCTCCTGCCCCCCAGGCCCTCCTCCACTCTTTTTCTCCCTCAGAAGCCTCTGGAGGGGCTTCCCTGGTGGCGCAGTGGTTGAGAGTCTGCCTGCCAATGCAGGGGACATGGTTCGAGCCCTGGTCTGGGAAGATCCCACATGCCACGGAGCAACTAGGCCCATGAGCCACAATCACTGAGCCTGCGCGTCTGGAGCCTGTGCTCCGCCACAAGAGAGGCCACGATAATGAGAGGCCCGCGCACCGCGATGAACAGTGGCCCCCACTTGCCACAACTAGAGAAAGCCCTCGCACAGAAACGAAGACCCAACACAGCCATAAATAAATAAATAAATAAATAAAATAATTAAAAAAAAAAAAAAAGAAGCCTCTGGAGGAACGAGCTCACTCCCCTTCATCCCCTTGGGTTCCACCTCTGGCACCCAGCCCAACTCGCCTCCTTCCAAAGCATCCCTCCCTTTCTTGGGGCGAGCAGAGAAGGGACGGCGCCAGGACACAGGTCTCACCACTCCTGCAGGGTTCGGGCGATGGCACTGAGATCCTGGCGCTGGATGTCCCGCCCGATGCTGTAGTCGACCTCCAGCCGCTGGTTGCGCTGGTCCAGGGAGCCGCGCAGCACATCGGCGTACACGGCCTCGATGACGAGGTCTTCCAGCTGCCGCACGTTCCGCAGGGCCAGGGCCTCCAGCAGCACTGCATATGGGATACACTGGGGCCCGAGGGCGGGCTGGGGCTGTGAGGTTCCGCAGCAGAGAAGGGCTTCCAAGCTTCTTCTTCCCTCCTTTCCCCCCTGGCCCACCCTCCACTCTCACTCCTAAATCGTTTCCTCTAAGAGGCTGGTTCTAAGGTAAAATAAATAAAAGTACTCCCACCTGAGAAATAACAGCGTGAGAAGAACAATCTCAAATAAAAGACATACGCTCCCCTACTCCCTTCCCTCCCCGACCCCAGGGTGACATCTGCCTGGGTGTCCATCCTCTGGCCCAGCTCAGGACAGAACACGGACCTGGTCAAGATGAGCCTGACGTAACGGGAGGACGTGGTGTGGGAGAGGTCTGGAGCTACTCTGTTTACCGTTTATACTCCGTCTACCTCCAAAGAAGCATCTTGCAGTAGAGAGCCTGGTTTAAGTAAAACCACGAGCATGCCAGGGAGTCAGTAACAACTGGGAGATGCAGGTGGGCGGAGGCGGATAGTTAACAAAAACAGAACCCAACAGGATATACAAAGACACTTCTGGGTTATGTATTTCTTTCTTTCTTTTCTTTTTTTTGGTCGCGCCGCGCAGCTTGCGGGATCTTAGTTCCCCCATCAGGGATTGTTGAACCCGGGCGACCGCAGTGAAAGCGCCAAGTCCTAACCAGTGGACCGCCAGGGAATACCCTGGGTTATGTGTTTCTTATTTTAGCAAACAGAAGCTGGCACCTCACCAGAAGAGAGAGCTTCATTCCAGCCCTGGATGCCGCGGCTGTTTGCAGAGGACTTTACAGCGGGGGGAAGAGGGGGCTGCTGCACGACAGTGAGCAGTATCCTAGTTGCTATTCTGACTCCAAACATAAAAGGTATTTTAATTAGAACTTAAGTTGGTTGAAAAAGAAAAACAGGGCTTCCTTGGTGGCGCAGTGGTTGAGAATCTGCCTGCCAATGCAGGGGACATGGGTTCGAGCCCTGATCTGGGAAGATCCCACATGCCGCAGAGCAACTGGGCCCGTGAGCCACAATTACTGAGCTTGCGCATCTGGAGCCCGTGCTCCGCAACAAGAGAGGCCGCGATAGTGAGAGGCCCGCGCACCGCGATGAAGAGTGACCCCCACTTGCCACAACTAGAGAAAGCCCTCACACAGAAACGAAGACCCAACACAGCCATAAATAAATAAATAAATAAATAAATAAATAAATAAATAAATAAAAATTAAAAAAAAAAAGCAAAAAAAGAAAAAGAAAAACAAAATAGAAAACTAGGAGAATAATATTCAGCCCCAAAGGCCGCAGGTAAACAGAGTTCAGACACAGACCTTGGAGGGGCATGGGGCGAGGCAGGAAGAAGCAACACGGTGGTCAAAGGCTGTCCAAGTGCCATTCCCTTCAGATGGACCCTCGAGAAGGGAAATACAGAAGGGTTCTCTGTGGCTCAGGACGGGGGGGACTGTCACTCACCTTGACTTTGGCAGCCAGGGTGACGACTGACAGGTGTCGAAGCTTATTCTTCTGAGCCTCTGTGAGTGGGGGAAGATTCCGGGCTTCAGCTAGAAAAAAAAAAGACAAAGAAATCCTGATTTCACATTTGTGGAAAGCCCTAGCCTCCTTCCCTTGCCTTTTTTTTTTTTTTTTTTTGGTTTTCCATGCCAATTCAGGTCTTGACCCTGACCCTGTGTACTTAAGGGATCTAAGTCAGGTATCCCAGGAATTTCTTCTAAGTCCCTCAGTAAACTGCCCTTCTCCCACCTCCAGTCTCCAGACCTCCAGCCCCTCCTGTTACCTAAGTAGTCAGCATACGTCCCGTAAGCAAACACCGTGAGCAGCCGAAACGTGGAAGCAAAGTCACTCTCAGCCAGCTGTGAGAACACGACGGGAGAGAAGAAGTGACAGGAAGGGCCTCTCTCTCCACCCTCCCAGCCTTACCCAGTTTGAGCTCCACTTTCTGGCCCCAGCTTTCCCCTCCAACATTAAGCTCCCCAGCTCACCGAAAGTAACTCTCTGCGTCTCTGATCACTCTCCCCACAGGAAGGCCTCATTTCCACCTCCAGGCCTTTGTTTACACTATCCCCCCAACCCACAATGCCCTCTTGCTCCATCTGCCTCCAATTCCTACCCTAAATTCAGAGTTGAAAACTTTCAGTGTTTAGTATCTAACACACACACACCACACACACACCCCAAACGTTGCAAACTGTGTTGTCTGGTCCTTAGAGTATATTTAGCATTTCTGAATTTGAATACCTTTAGGGGGTCTGCTGTACCCCCCAATTCACCAAAGACTTCTGCCTCAGCCTCACTCCCTTCACGGCTGCACGAACTGAGCAGGCACCGGGATTTGTGGCCTCTGCTTCAGACCGGCCTCACCCGGGAGCTTTCATCACCCAAGCCAGTCCACCGAGACCTCCTCTCCTACCACTGATCACCCACTTAGTCAACTGAAGCCCACCTAAGGTTGTTACCTAAGAATATCTTTCTTTTCAACAAGATTACAGATGTGGTCTCTGGTATCCCACTTGGGTCTAACAGAACTGTGCATGTAGTTGGCTCTGCTGATAAATAATCGCTAAATAAATGATTTACACATGGATATCCATTCATCTCCTCCCTGCAACTGGAACGTAAGTTTCAGAAGGGTAGCACTGTGTCTTGTACTTTTCTGGTATTCCCAGATGACTAGCAGGGTGCTAAACAGGCACCCAAAACATACTTCTTTTTCTTCACCCTGATTCTCTTTAATTCCACTGCAGAGGAAAGCAGGGAAAGAAGGCAGCCAGTTTTCTTTGGACCAGAAGGATTCCGAAAGGCTAAATTCATTGACTCAATCACTGGCACTCAAAAACTTAACTCATAGTTGTCCACCTACCACCATCATAGCATCTCAGGGCTTCGGCTGGTGTCATACATCTTGGCAACCTACTCACTCTGGACTTTAAACTCTTAACTCTGCCACTTCTGTGTGAACAGTTCTCTCTGCTGTGTTCCTAGCATCTTGCCATGTGTCTTTGGGAAAAAGATAACTTCTACCTTATCAAACTTAAGTGAATTAGCATATGGTGCAAACGGGAGAGAACAGGTCATGCCAATTTCACATTCATTCCTTCCACTTGTACCAGACTTTATACTTTCCCATAATCTCATCTGATTTCTACAACAATAGTGAGAGGCAGTATCAGGTCCATTTTTAAAAGAAAATTTAGGCCCTAAAATAAAAGTGACCTGATCAAGGCAATATGATTATTAAGAGCTACGACACTGATGGAGACAGGCTAGAATCAGGTCTCCTATTCTGAATCACAGGCTCTTTTGCTTAAAAATGAAAAATACTGGGTTTTACAGATCATTCATCTCCAAAGGGGAATTAAGAGGTTTACTTGCCTACTTACTTTTGCATGCTGCCAGTTAATAATCACCATATTCTTGTTCAACTGAATGGTTATGGGGTTGCAGAATGAGCCCTGCCCACCCGTTCTCAAATTCAAACTTTAGCCCCAAGCCTCCCTGGGTGCTATCCAGGCCAAGAACCCACCTCTCTAACATTAGGCATATCCAGCAGTTCCCCAAACACGTAGACACCAGGGGCCTCCAGCACCTGGTGGATGAGAGTGGCCAGCGCTGCCCCCTTGGCCGACTTGGCCAGGAGCAGAAATTGCTCCTGGTTCTGCCCTGTCACCTTCACCTCGGCACTCATGGCTGCACTGAGCTGGGGGTACCTGGGCTCAGGAAGTCTGGAGCTGCAAGGAAAAAGGATGTGAAGCTGGAGTTTCCTGAACTGGGGAGGATGGAAAGCACAAGGCCTAGGACCTCTATTGCAGAGGCACTGAGCCACGTCTGCAACGAGGAATCAGAGATGGAGCAGTCTAACACTTGGATCTAGGAATCCTGAATTCGGCCACGTCGATGGCAGCCTGGCTGACACAGGGTTGCCACGCCCACCTCCCCCATCCCTGGGCCTATCTCCAAGTCCCACCACTGCACCCCACGGAACCCCAAGGCACAGGTCTTAGTGGGGGGAGGGATGTCACATAGTGTCCACCCCAACGACGACGCTCCCTCAAATCGCCACTGTGCCCCGCATGTGCCCCGAACCACGTGACCTCACCCTCGGGATCCTTCCACGTGGCTCCGCCCCCTCCCTTAAAGAGGCCGCCCAGGGACCGTAGGCTCCCGCCGGCTGCCCCGTCGTACTCTGGGTCAGACTCTGCGGACAGCTACCTGGAAGCTTCGTCTTCCAGCGCACCGGGCGGGGCCACCGATCCGTCACCTCCGGCAGCTGTTCCCAGCCTTTCCTGCCAACTCCCTGCAGGGCCGCTCTGGCCCCTAAACTCTATGGCTGGCTTCCGGCCGTACTTCCGCTCTTACGGGGCGGGCTTCGGACGCGACATGCCCCGCCTTTGCCTCTGACTGCTGAAGCTCCCGTGAGCGAAGCAGACATTCTGCTCTCTGATTGGCTGTTGCAGAAAGAAGGACGGGCGCCTTTTTTTCGGCTTTTTTCAATAAAACTTTATTGTTGGAAGAGTGCTAGACGCTAAAAGCGGAGGGAACTCCAGGTCTCAGGCCGGTCCCGGCAGTTCTAAGCTGCTTGAGATCTGGACATCTGGCTGCACGGGGTGCCTGAGGCGAGAGGAAAGCTGTGATCGAAAGAGAGGGGGAGGAGGAAAAAAGCCTGGTGGGATGAGGAGAGAGGTCGGAGACAATCAATAATAGAAGTTGAGCAGCAGAGATCACCTGGGTAGCGCAACCACTCATTTTTTTGGAGGATCTAGAGAAAAGAGTGGAAACGGTAAAGGAAATAGTAATAGCTAGCATGTGTCGAATGCTTACTGTAGGTCAGGCATCTTTTAAAATTAAAAATGTATCCCACTGAATCCTCGTAACTTTACAGCATCCCCACTGTGACTCCAGAACACCATCTGTCATGATTACAACATGTACTTATAGGGTGATGCTTTCCTACACATTGACTTTTTTAATTCCCGGGAAGGAAAAAAAAACACTAGGTGGAGGGAAGGCATATATTGTTATTCTCATTTTATAGATCAGAAAATTGAGGCTCATAAGAATTCAGAGTTTTCCCTGGAACCCATGTCTTTTCAAACCTGGAGCCAACTTTCCAATTCACCGTGATACTTCAGGGGAAAAAAAATAAACTAACATTTCTATAGTGTTTTTTATTTCATACCGGGCTCACAGAAAGTCAAACGAGAGCAAAGTTAACGGTGACTTGGAGCCTTTGTGTGAGGCACTGAGCTAACAGCTTTACTTCATTCATTTGATGCTTATAACAATCCATTATTGTTTCCATTTTCCAAATGGAAAAACTGAGGCCCAGGGAAGTTAAGTAATTTATAAGTACTGGAAAGATAAAAGGGAGAAAGAAGATAACTGAAGAAAAAAATCATAGAACTGGTAGACTGCTGGAGCTGAGGGGAATTTAAGCTCAAAGTTTATGGTCCACATGGCTTGGCTCATGATACAAAATGAGAAACAGAAACAGGGAAAGGACAAAGAGAAGGAGAAGAAGAAAATGAGGAAGAAGAGGCAGAGGAGGAGAAAGAAGAAGAAGAAATAAATGAAAGAGCTGATACATGAAAGTGAGGAGGGCTTCCCTGGTGGCACAGTGGTTGAGAATCTGCCTGCCAATGCAGGGGACACGGGTTCGAGCCCTGGTCTGGGAAGATCCCACATGCCGCAGAGCAATTAGGCCCGTGAGCCACAACTACTGAGCCTGCGCGTCTGGAGCCCGTGCTCCGCAACAAGAGAGGCCGCGATAGTGAGAGGCCCGCGCATCGCAATGCAGAGTGGCCCCCACTTGCCGCAACTAGAGAAAGCACTTGCACAGAAACGAAGACCCGACACAGCCAATAATAATAATAATAATAAATAAAATCAATTAATTAATTTTTAAAAAAAAGAAAGTGAGAAGGAATCAAAGGCATAATAAAGCATCCAAAGTTTGAAGGAACCAAAGAATTAATGAGTCCAACCGTATCCATTTAAAGAGGGAAGGAAAAAGAAAAATATAAGGAAAGAACGAGAAAAGAGGCAACATATATTCTGTTATGTGCCAGGTCTTTATTTGTTCAACGTTTTAACGACTTTTATTATTATTATTATTTGGCCTTGTGACATGCAGGATAGTTTGTCAACGAGGGATAGAACCCTGCCCCCTGCAGTGGAAGCACAGAGTCTTAACCACTGGACCACCAGGGAAGTCCCTTAAAGACTTTATATTTTTAGAGCAGTTTTAGTTTTATAGTAAAATTAAGAGGAAGGTACAGAGATTTCCCGTATACCCCCTGCTCCCACACATGCATAGATAACCTCCATTATCAACATCAGACACCAGAATGGTACATTTTTTACGTAGGATAAACCTCTATTGACATATCCTAATCACCCAAAGTCCATAGTTTACCTAAGTGTTCACTCTTGGTGGCATACGTTCAGTGGGTTTGGAAAACTGTATAATGACATATATCCATAATTATAATATACAGAGTATTTTCCTTGCTGTAAAAATTTTCTGTGCTCTGCCTACTTATCTCTCCCCGCCTCCTACCCCTGGCAACTACTGATATTTTTGTCATCTCCATAACTTTGTCTTTTCCAGAATGTCATAGAGTAGGAATCATACAGTATGTAGCCTTCTCAGATTGGTTCCTTTCACTTTAAGTTTCCTCCATGTCTTTTTGTGGCTTGATAACTAATTTCTTTTAAGTGTGGAATAGCATTCCATTGTCTGGATGTACCACAGTTTGTTTATAAATTCACCTACTAAAGGACATTTTAGTTTCTTCCAAGTTTGGGCAATTATGAATAAAGCTGCTATAAACATCCATGTTCAGGTTTTTTGTATGGACATAAATTTTCTACTCCCTCAGGTAAATACCAAGGAGCCCCATTCCTGGATCATATGGTAAAAGTATGTTTAGTTTTGTAAGAAACTGCTAAGCTATCTTCCAAATGGGCTGCACCAATTTGCATTCCCACCAGCAATTAGTGAGAATTCCTGTTGCTCCACATTCTCACCAGCATTTGGTGTTGTCAGTGTTCCAGATTTGGGCCATCCTAATGGGTGTCTAGTGGTATCTCATTACCATTTTATTTTGCATTTCCCTGATGACATCTGATGTGGAGCTTGCCATCTGTATATCTTCTTTGGTGAAGTGTCTGTTAAGGTCTTTGGTTCATTTCTTAATTGGGTTGTTTTCTTATTTGTTGAGTTTTAATAGTTTTTCATATATTTTGGATAACAATCCTTTATCAGATGTGTCTTTTGCAAATATTTTCTTCCAGTCTGTGGCTTGTCTTATAATTCTCTTGATATTGTCTACCTCAGAGAGGAAGCTTTACATTTTAATTGTCTACCTTATCAATTATTTCTTTCATGTATAATGTCTTTGGTGGTACATCTAAAAAGGCATCACCATACTCGAGGTTATCTAGGTTTCCTCCTATGTTATCTTCTAGGAGTTTAATAGTTTTGCATTTTACATGTAGGTCTGTGATCCATTTGAGTTAATTTTTGTGAAGGGTGTAAAGTCTGTGTCTAGATTCTTTTTTTTTTGCAAGTGGATGTCCAGCACCATTTGTTGAAGAGACTATCTTTGTTCCATTGTATTGCCTTTGCTCCTGTGTCAAAGATTAGTTGGCTATATGGGAGTCTATTTCTGAGCTCTCTATTCTGTTCCATTTATCTGTTTGTCTATTTTTTCATCAATACCATACCATCTTGATGACTATAGCTTTATAGTAAGTCTTGAAATCAGATAGTGTCAGTCCTCCAACTTTGTTCTTCTCCTTCAATATTGTATTGATTATTCTGGGTCTTTTGCCTCTCCATATAAATTTTAGAATCTGTTTTTTGATATCTATAAAATAACTTGCTGAAATTGTGGTTGTGATTGTATTGAATCTATAGGTCAAGTTGGGAAGAACTTATATTTTGACAATATTGAGTCTTCCTATCCATGTACTTGGATTATTTCTTCGTTTAATTAGTTCTTCTTCGATTTCTTTCATCAGAGTTTTGTAGTTTTCCTCATAGATCTTTTACATGCTTTGTTAGATTTATACTTAAGTATTTCACATTTTTGGGTTACTAAATGACACTGTGCTTTTAATTTCGAATTCCACTTGTTCATTGTTGGTATATAGGAAAGCAATTGACTTTTGTATATTAACCTTTGTATCCTGCAACCTTGCTATAATTGCTTATTAGTTCCAGGAGATTTTTGTTGTTGTTGTTGTTCATTCTTTCAGACTTTCTACATAAATGACTATGTCATCTGCGAACAAAGTCAGTTTTATGTCTTCCTTCCCAATCTGTATACCTTTTATTTCTTTTTCTTGTTTTATTGCTTTAGCAAGGATTTCCAGTACAATGTTGAAAAGGAATGCTGAGAGGGGATATCCTTGCCTTGTACCTGATCTTAGAAAGCTTCGAGTTTCTCGCTGTTAAGTATGATGTTAGCTGTGGGGTTTTTTTGGGTCTGTGTATGTTGTTGTTGTTGTTCAACTTTTTATTTAATCTTTACAACCCTTTGAGGTGAACATTAATATCTCAGTTAACCTGTGAGGACACTGAGGATGACAGAAGTTAAATAATTTGTTGAAAGTCACCAGTATAAGTGATGGAACTGAGATCCAAATGCAAGTTTGTCTGACTCCAACACTATGCTAAGAAAGAGAAGAAAAAGCAGAAATGAAAGAGAAAAGAGAGGAGGGAGAAAGAGATCGTTTGAGATCTAGTCCTGATTCATTCAGCTTTACACTAGCTATGACCTTAAAGCAAATTGTGCCATCTTGTGGTAGCTCCTTTTCCTTATCTGCAAAGTAAGAGATTAAGGCCAGCTCTGATTCTGATGTTTTATGGTCCCGTGAGAGAGAGAGGAATAAGAGAAGAAAATGAGGGGAAAATTGATAACTAGAAAAGGAGAATTTGGAGAAAGAAAGGAGAGGGGATGGACTAAAGAAGTGAGATTAGAAAGGGCAGAGAGAGAAGAGGAGGAGGGGTAGATATGAGAAAGAGAAGAATAGAAATAAGGAAAAAGGGGAAAGTGGGAAGAAAAGTAAAGATCTCCAAGGGAGGATGGGAGCTAATTAAACTTAAGCAAAGATTAGGATGTAACATTTATTCATTCATTTGTTACTAAGTGACAGTTGTTTACAAGGCCATGTGTCAGGTGCTGTGTTTTTAATGCTAAGGGTAGAAAACAAGATACACTGAAATAAAGCTAGAGAAGCTGTCTGATGTCTAAGGAGTCAGACACATAATAAAATATTCATCGGTGATTCAGAAGAATATATTTAGCACCTCTTATTGTCAGGCTTTTGTTCTAAGTACTAGGGATATAGACAAAATAGCTGCCCTCTTGGTGTTTACATTCTTGCCGTGAGACTCAGGCAATAAATACATAGGTCCACACATAAGTGGTCAGGAGCAAATTATGAAGCAAAAAAAACAAGGAGGGGGGATAGGGAATGCAAGAGACATTTGCTCTTTTGTATATGGTTGTAAGGAAAGGCCTCTCTGATAAGGTGACAATGGAGCAGAGACTTTAAAAAAAGAAAAAGGAGCAAGTCATATGGATTTCTGTGGGGACAGTGTCCCAGGCAGAACAAACTACAAGTGCCAAGTCTCTGAGATGAGAACATACCTGATGAGTATGAGGAACAGCAAGGGGGCCTGTGTGGCTAGAGCAGAGTTGAAACAGGCTGGGACCTGGGACCCTTTGCTGCAGTGCTGCAATGCTTGCAACTGGACAAACAGCTCCTGGAGCTACAAAATATAAAGAAACTATAAGGGACTAAAAATAACCATGTGCAAGCACAGTTGGGACAAATTATGAACAAAAAGATACAGAAAGACCAAAAAACTCAACTGCCACTTCTGCAGAGCCAGGAGCAAAAACAGGGTACTGTGCATGCCCCCCCCCACACACAAAACACCACCTAAGGGGTGAACAAAACACCTAAGCCGCCATTCTGTCCTGACCCCCCCTGGACACACCCCTACCTTCACCCTGTAGAAGAAACCAGCTCGTCCCCCCTTTCCGGCATTGAGCAATCAAGGGAAACTGCTGTTTGTTCTCGCCACCTCCTGTGGCTGCAGGAGCCCCAGTAAAGCCTTGCCTGAATTTCTTGTCTGGCCTCTAGTCAATTTCTATTGATCTGATACCCTAGTAAGTATCACAGTGAGAAGGGAGAGAAGTAGTGGCTGAGGTGGGAGAGAGAGCCCGGTGGCCAGGTCATATCAGGCCTTGTGGGTCATGGTAAGGACTTTGGCTCTTACTCTGGGTGAGATGGACACCAGTGGAGGATTTGAGCAGAGGGGTAACAGGATCTGACCCATATGTTTAAAATATTGTGATGCTGCATGGACAGAAACAACGAGTTTATTTAGGAGGCTACTCCAATGATCCAGGTGAGAGATTGTGGCGGCTTAAATGAAGGTAGTAGCAGTGGAGGTGAGAAGTAGTTGGATTCTGAGTTTAATTTAAAGCTGAGGTGAACAGAATTTGCAAATGGATGAGATGTGAGGTGTAAAAAGAAAAGAAAGAGTTAAAAATTACATCCTACAGGCAAGCTGCACCAAGCTTTCAAAGTGCAGATCATTTTAACCTTATATAAACTTTTCCAGAAATTAGGAAAAGAAAGGACAGTCCATAGCTCATTCTATGGGGCCAGAATTACTGGTAACTTTGATACCTTTGATAACTAAACCAGAAAAGGGTAATACGAGAAAGGAAAATTGCAGGCCAATCTCACTTATTAACAGAGATACAAAAATCTTCAATAAAACAAGAGCAAACTGAATCCAGCAAAGTGCAAAAAAGATAATACACCAAGACTAACTTGAATTTATGTCAGGAATTTAAGGCTAGCTTAATATTAGAAAATATATTCATTTTATTCATCATTTTAATAGATTAAAGGAATAAATCACACAATCATCTCAATAAATACAGAAAAAGCATGTGATGAAATCAATATCCATATGTGGTAAAAAAAAAAAAAATTTTTTTTTAGAAAACTGGAAGGGAACTTGTGGGAGTTCCCTGGTGGCCTAGTGGGTAGGATTCCAGGCTTTCACTGCCGTGCGGCCAGGGTTCAATCCCTGGTTGGGGAACTGAGATCCTGCAAGCCACACAGCGTGGTCAAAAAAAGAAGAAGAAAACTAGAAGGGAACTTGTAAATCTGATAGAAGAATGCCTGGTACCACCAATTCTATTTAGTCTTGTAACAGGGATCCTAGACAGAGGAGTAAGAAAAGAAAGAAAGAAAAAAAAGGGTAAAATAATTAGATTAAAAAAGAAATAAAGCAGTTATCATTTACAGAAAATGTCAAAATGTGATTGCATATGTAGAAAATTCAAAAGAATCTACAAATAAATTATTAGAATAAAAGTTTAACAAGGTTGCTTAAGAAAATATAAAATCAATTAATATATTTATATATGAACAACAATCAGATGATGAATGATTTTTAAAGTTACCCCTTGCAATACTATGAAAAATATCAATTATCAAGGTATAAACATAACAAAACATAAGACCCATATGCAGCAAATTATAATTTATTGTGAGACACTGAAGACCTAAAATAAATGGAGAGATATTTCACATTCATAGATTAGAAGTCTCAATATCATGAAGAAGTCAGTTCTCCCTAAAGAGATTCATAGATTCAGTACAATCCTAATCAAAATCCCAACAGGCTTTTTGTGTGAGTGTATAAAACTGACAAACTGATTCTAAAATTTACATGGAAATGCAAAAGGCCAAAAATAGCCTCTTGAAAAAGAACAAGACTTGCTTTACCAGATACCAGGACATAATTACAAAGCCATAATAATTAAGATAGTGTAGTGTTGGCACAAGATAGATAGATAAATTGACCACTAGAACATAATACAGAGCTCAGAAAAATATCCACACATACATAGACATGATTTATGATAGATTTGCACATTTGAGGAGGAGAGAAAAGACACAACATTTCAATGTTGCTGTGACAACTGGGTATGCATATGAAAAAATAAAACTGAACCCCTATCTCAAGCCATATACAAAAATCATTCCCTACTATGCTACAGACTAAATGTAAAAGGCAAATTAAAAGGGTTTTAGAAGATAATGTAGGGGAGTTCCCTGGTGGCCTAGTGGTTAGGATACCAGGCTTTCACTGCCAAGGGCCCCAGTTCCATCCCTGGTTGGGGAACTAAGATCCCACAAGACGTGTGGCATAGCCAAAAAAAAAAAAAAAAGATAATGTAGAAGAATTTATTCATGAATTCAAGGTAGGGAAATCTTTCTTAAGACAAATACACTAACCATAAAGGAAAAGATTGATACATTTGACTGCATTAAAATCAAGAACATCTGTTCATCAAAAGACAAACCACAGAATAGAAGGAAGAATTTGTAACATTATCACAAAGGATGTGTCCAGGATGTATAAAGAACTCCTACAAATGAGTGAGAAAAAATCCTAACCATAAAAATTATAAATGGGAACTAAAGCGTTGTACTAGCAATTCACAAGAGGAAATCCGTAAGGTCAACAAACATATGAAAAGGTGCTCAACCTTATTAATAATTAGACAGATGCAAATTAAAACCATAATGAAATATCGCTGTATACACCAAAGCAGCCTAAGCTAAAGTCTGAAAATATTGTGTTGACAAATACATGGAGCAAGAGAAACTCTCCTACACAGCTAATGAGAGGACAGGTGGTTAAACCACCGTGGAAAAGCGTTTAGCATTATCTAATAAAGTGGAAGATGCCCATCTATGATGCTGTAATTCACTGCTACACGTATAACAAATACACGTAGTATTACATGTGTGTCTTCAAAGACAGACAAAAGGAACTATATTGTTAAGGCATGTAGACACATACAGGGAAATTATTAAGAAAATCAAGGAAGGGCTTCCCTGGTGGCGCAGTGGTTGAGAATCTGCCTGCTAATGCAGGCGACACGGGTTCGAGCCCTGGTCTGGGAGGATCCCACATGCCGCGGAGCGGCTGGGCCCGTGAGCCACAACTGCTGAGCCTGCGCGTCTGGAGCCTGTGCTCCGCAACAAGAGAGGCCGCGACAGTGAGAGGCCCGCGCACCGCGATGAGGAGTGGCCCCCGCTTGCCACAACTAGAGAAAAGCCCTCGCACAGAAACGAAGACCCAACACAGCCATAAATAAAATAAATAAATAAAAAGAAAATCAAGGAAGTGATTGCCATAAAAGTCAAAATACTACTGATCTACCGTGAGGAGGGAATGGTATATGACGCAGTAAGATCACAGAGGTCCTTTTTGAATACTGGCAAGACTCTTTTTTTTAAATTTATTTATTTATTTATTTATTTTTGGCTGTGTTGGGTCTTCGTTTCTGTGCGAGGGCTTTCTCCAGTTGCGGCAAGCGGGGGCCACTCTTCATCGCGGTGCGCGGGCCTCTCATTATCGCAGCCTCTCTTGTTGCGGAGCACAGGCTCCAGACGCGCAGGCTCAGTAGTTGTGGCGCACGGGCCTAGTTGCTCCGCGGCATGTGGGATGTTCCCAGACCAGGGCTTGAACCCGTGTCCCCTGCATTGGCAGGCAGATTCTCAACCACTGCGCCACCAAGGAAGCCCTGGCAGGACTCTTTTAGTTGGCCTAGATAGTGGTTACATGAGTATCCCCTCTCTAGGTATTCCGTTTATAAGTATTCAGTACATTTTATGTTCTCATTGCATTTATCTTTATGTGTTATATTTCACAATAAAAATTGGCTTTGAAAAGCATTTAATTCAACAACCACATGTGACAGAACTCTTAGCAAACTAGGAATAGAAGGGGGTTTCCTTAACTTGATAACATTTAATAATAAAAAAAAAAAAACTACAGCAAACACCATTCTTACTGGGAAAACGTTGGAAGTGTTTCCTTTAAAACCAGGAACAAAAGAAAGAAGCCAGCTATTACTGTTTGTATTCAACATTGTACTAAAGGTCCCAGCCAGCACAAGCAGAGGGAATTAAAGGCACGGTATTGGAAAGGAAAAAGCAAACTGCCATCATCTGCAGATGACATGACTGTCTTTGTAGAAAATTCCAAAAGTCTATAGAAAAATTAGTATACATAAAAGAGAGCTTATTAAGGTGGTTAATAAGCTAAAATCAATTGTGTTTCTATATACCAGCAAAAAGCAATTCGAAATGCAATCTTAAAAAATACCATTTACCATAACAGAAAAGCAGTAAAGTACCTAGGAATAAGTAAAACAGAAGATGGGCATTATCTGTATGCAGAAAATGATACAAGTTCACTGAAAGACATTAACGATCTAAATAAATTGAGAGATACCCCAAATCCATGATAGGAAGTTTCAATAACAAAAAGGTATTGGGCTTCCCTGGTGGCGCAGTGGTTAAGAATCTGCCTGCCAATGCAGGGGACACGGGTTCAAGCCCTGGTCCAGGAAGATCCCACATGCCGCGGAGCAACTAAACCCGTGCGCCACAACTACTGAGCCTGTGCTCTACAGCCCGTGAGCCACAACTCCTGAAGCCTGTGTGCCTAGAGCCCGTGCTCTGCAACAAGAGAAGCCATCGCAATGAGAAGCCCGCGCACCACAACAAAGAGTAACCCCTGCTCACCGCAACTAGAGAAAGCCCACGCGCAGCAAAGACTCAACGCAGCCAAAAATAAAAAAATTTATTAAAAAAAATACCAGCCAGCTATAGAGCCTTTTTTTTTTTTTTTTTTAAAAAGGATGACTCCAAGATTTTTGCCCTGATCAACTAGAAGAAAGGAGATGCCATTTATTAAGAGAGGAAGCGCTGAGGGAGGGGCAAGTTTGCAGTTGAATAGAAAAGTCTGGGAGAAGGGAAGGGGCTGAGCTGGAGATTAAAATTTAGCAGTCATCAGTAAAAATGATATTTAAAGGCCAGAGACTGTAATGCGATCCCCTGGGGCGGGACCATAGGTGGAGGAGACAGCCAAGATGTGCCTGTCAGGGAGATGAAGAGGAATTAGCAAGGAAGACTGAGAAGGAGGAACCAGTGTGGTAGCACAAAATCAGGACAGCGTAGTATCATAAAAGTCAGGTAAGAAAGTGCTTCTAGACTGGGACACGATCACCTGTACCAAAGGCTGCCGATCACCAAGTAAAATGACGCTGATAACTGACCTCTTGATTTGGAAACATGGAGGTCACAGGTAGCCTTGACAAGTGGCATTTCAGCATAGTTTGGGCAGAAGCCTGATGCGAGTGGGTTCAAGAGAGATCAGGAGGGCGTCCATACGTCAGGATACTATGGAGATGTGTGAAAGGATGACAAGGCTCCCTATTCATTGATATGGCAAGATAACAAAGATACACCAAGTCAAAAAGGAAAGGTGTAGAACAGTGTACATGGTATGGCAACTCTATGTCAAATACATGGGGGAATAAGAACTTGCATTACTGTTTGCTTGTGTGGGCATAAAAAGACTCTGGAAGAATATGTCGAAATTAGTCACACTGCAGGCAGAAGATGGGAAGTGGACAGATAGTGGATGGGGTGAGAATGAGAATTTTCACTACATACCTTTTTGTATATTGGAAACATTTTTTTGCACATGGGAATGTATTACCAATTCAAAATAATAAGTTATAAAAATTAAAGTTTAAGTTAATAAAAGAGAAAGAGAAGGAATGGGAGGAGAAGTGGAAGAGCTGGTGAACAGAGAGCATCTTCTGAGATCTTTGCTTGTAATGGGAAGCAGAGAAGGGCAGACACTGGAAGGGAAACGTGAAGCTAAGGAGGGTTTGTTTCAGGCTTAAACTGCAAGAAGTTACAGTGTGTTTACGTGCTGCTGGGCACAATCAAGCAGAGAGGAGGAGAGTGATGTGGCAGGAGAGGGAGGGACAGTCACTGGAGTGATGGCTTTGGGTGGTTGAAAAGGCGTGGGATCCCTCACAGAAGGAGAGGTGTGGCTGGGATGCAGCAGTGGAAGTGGGGAAGTTCTCTTCTGCCTGCTTCTATTTTCTCAAAAAAGCAACAAGCGAGATCATCAGCTGAGAGGGAGAAGGGTTCAGGAGAACCGACATTTGAGGACAGGAAACAGACAGAAATTTACCCTGACAAATACTGGGAAGTCCCAGTGAGCCCAGAGATAATGATAAAGATACCAGCAGAGCCAGGCACAAGGAGAGAATTTATAGACTGTGGAATGTGAGAAGGTCCTCAAATTCATCTGAAGACACATGTATCACTCTGTGTTTCATTGTCTCCCTGGCTCCATTCTAAGTTCCATGAAGACAGTGATGATTTTGTTCTTGCTCTCCACCATGCCCCAGACTGTAACACAGTACCCAGCATGTAGTAGGTGTTCAAAAAATAGTCACTGAAAGAATGAATCAATCGGGAATATGAGAAATAATTCATAATGACCCAAAGTCTTCAGTGTAAAAGTCACTTACACCGCTAGTGAATATTCACTTGATAAATTTGACCCACACCCATCATATCCTCAGGATGCAGCTGGGGCTCACTGGGACCCAGGATTTGCACACCCTGCCTGACATGGCCTGGTTTGCATCCAGTGTGCACCGTCTTTCCCGGCCACTGGGAGACACTAGGAGGAGGGCTCACTCACTGTCTTCTGACCTCGGAATGAAGGGCTGTCAGGGACAGACAAGCAGGAGGGCAGCCACTGCAGATGCCGGTCAGAACAGCAGGTTTCCTTCCGGGAGGCGAGTGTGTCAGGCTAATGATAGTAATAACGCAGGGGATGAGGGGTGAGAGTCTGGAGGGGCAGGGGTGTAAGCAGAGACTTGGCTTAAAGCATTCTGCACAGGGAAGAGATCAGGGAGAGCAGGCAGACAGACTGGAAAGGCAGGTGGAGAGCAGAGGAGAGAATGAAGAGCTTGGAGTGGGCAGGGGTCCCAGGTGAAGTTCGCTAAGCAGTAAACATTGAGCATCTACTATCTGCCAGGCGCCAAGGAAGGATACAGGGTAAACAAGGCAAATGAGGTCTTTGTTCTCTAGTGTATGTGGGGGTGGGTGGGGTCAGACAATAAACAGTAAACAAATATAAGATCATTTCAGAGAGTGATGAGTTGGAAAAACAGTGAAACATACTAATGAGACAGAGTGGGTGGCTGAATGACAAGAGGGAGCCAACTAGGTGAAGATGCGGGGGGGGGGGCAAAGGATTCCAGGAAGAGGGGATGAAAAGTACAGGGGTGCCAAGAGGATAATTTCAGATGTTTAGAACATCAAGAAGTCTGATCTGGCACGTTGTTTGAATATTGAGGAGTAGAAGTTGGAGGGCCTCTCCTAACAAGGAGTTCAGATTTACTCCAAGCACAATGAAAAGCCACTCAAATATTTTAAGCAGGCAAGAATATGATACAATTTGATTTTCAAAACGTTACTAGAGGCCTACCTGCTCTTTGGTGGGGCTAATGGCATACTCTGGGAGGGCTCACACCAAGGATCACTTTCCAGAACTTCAGCTGCCAGTGTCCTTGTCCCCACGGTGAGCCACAGCCACACGCTGCCTCTGCAGGACACCCTCCAACACTAGCAGGAGATAAGCCAACATTTCCAGTTAAAGGTGCTTATCCCCAGTGCTGAACTTTCTTTAGAGGAATCCAATCAAAGGGGCTTGGATCCACAGTCAAATCACTGCCCACAACTGGTGAAAGGTGACACGGAGTGTGAAAAGTTCACCTGTTTTGAAAGGAATCTCAAGAAAGAATGGCTGAACTAAAAACCAAGCTGACATGAAAAGTGGAGCCAGGAGGAGGGATAGTGACAGGACATTCTAGAGCCTCCTAGGGGCTCTTATCAAGAATAGATGCGTTAGAGAGCAGACAGCAGAAGCAAGAAGAACAACAATCCTGCAGCCTGTGGAACAAAAACCACATTCACAGAAAGATAGACAAGATGAAAAGGCAGAGGGCTATGTACCAGATGAAGGAACAAGATAAAACCCCAGAAAAGCAACTAAATGAAGTGGAGATGGGCAACCTTCCAGAAAAAGAATTCAGAATAATGATAGTGAAGATGATCCAGGACCTCGGAAAAAGAACGGAGGCAAAGATCGAGAAGATGCAAGAAATGTTTAACAAAGACCTAGAAGAATTAAAGAACAAATAAACAGAGATGAACAATACAATAACTGAAATGAAAAATACACTAGAAGGAATCAATAGCAGAATAACTGAGGCAGAAGAACGGATAAGTGACCTGGAAGACAGAATGGTGGAATTCACTGCTGTGGAATGGAATAAAGAAAAAAGAATGAAAAGAAATGAAGACAGCCTAAGAGACCTCTGGGACAACATTAAACGCAACAACATTCGCATTATAGGGGTCCCAGAAGGAGAAGAGAGAGAGAAAGGACACGAGAAAACATTTGAAGAGATTATAGTTGAAAACTTCCCTAACATGGGAAAGGAAATAGCCACCCAAGTCCAGGAAGCGCAGAGAGTCCTATACAGGATAAACCCAAGGAGAAACACGCCAAGTCACATAGTACTCAAATTGGCAAAAGTTAAAGACAAAGAAAAATTATTGAATGCAGCAAGGGAAAAATGACAAATAACATACAAGGGAACTCCCGTAAGGTTAACAGCTGATCTCTCAGCAGAAACTCTGCAAGCCAGAAGGGAGTGGCATGATATATTTAAAGTGATGAAAAGGAAGAACCTACAACCAAGATTACTCTACCCAGCAAGTATCTCATTCAGATTCAATGGAGAAATCAAAAGCTTTACAGACAAGCAAAAGCTAAGAGAATTCAGCACCACCAAACCACCTCTACAACAAATGCTAAAGGAACTTCTCTAAGTGGGAAACATAAGAGAAGAAAAGGACCTACAAAAACAAACCCAAAACAATTAAGAAAATGGTAATAGGAACATACATATCAATAATTACCTTAAATGTGATGGAATAAATGCTCCAACCAAAAGACACAGGCTTGCTGAATGGATACAAAAACAAGACCCATATATATGCTGTCTACAAGAGACCTACTTCAGACCTAGGGACACATACACACTGAAAGTGAGGGGATGGAAAAAGATATTCCATGCAAATGGAAATCAAAAGAAAGCTGGAGTAGCAATACTCATATCAGATAAAATAGACTTTAAAATAAAGAATGTTACAAGAGACAAGGAAGGACACTACATAATGATCAAGGGATCAATCCAAGAAGAATATAAAACAATTATAAATATATATGCACCCAACATAGGAGCACCTCAATACATAAGGCAACTGCTAACAGCTATAAAAGAGGAAATCGACAGTAACACAGTAATAGTGGGGGACTTTAACACCTCACTTACACCAATGGACAGATCATCCAAACAGAAAATTGGTAAGGAAACACAAGCTTTAAATGACACAACAGACCAGATAGATTTAATTAATATTTATAGGATATTCCATCCAAAAACAGCAGATTACACATTCTTCTCAAGTGCTCATGGAACATTCTCCAGGATACACCATATCTTGGGTCACAAATCAAGCCTTGGTAAATTTAAGAAAATTGAAATCATATCAAGTACCTTTTCCGACCACAACACTATGAGACTAGATATCAATTACAGGGAAAAAAACTGTAAAAAATACAAACACATGGAGGCTAAACAATACGTTACTAAATAACCAAGAGATCACTGAAGAAATCAAAGAGGAAGTCAAAAAATACCTAGAGACAAATGACAATGAAAACACGACGATCCAAAACCTATGGGATGCAGCAAAAGCAGTTCTAAGAGGGAAGTTTATAGCTATCCAGGCCTACCTCAAGAAACAAGAAAAATCTCAAATAAACCATCTAACCTTACACCTAAAGGAACTAGGGAAAGAAGAACAAACAAAACCCAAAGTTACCAGAAGGAAAGAAATCATAAAGATCAGGGCAGAAATAAATGAAATAGAAACAAAGAAAACAGTAGCAAAGATCAATAAAACTAAAAGCTGGTTCTTTGAGAAGATAAACAAAATTGATAAACCATTAGCCAGACTCATCAAGAAAAAGAGGGACAGGACTCAAATCAATAAAATTAGAAATGAAAAAGGAGAAGTTACAACAGACACCGCAGAAATACAAAGCATCCTAAGAGACTACTACAAGCAACTCTATGCCAATAAAATGGACAACCTGGAAGAAATGGACAAATTCTTAGAAAGGTATAACCTTCCAAGACTGAACCAGGAAGAAATAGAAAATATGAACAGACCAATCACAAGTAATGAAATTGAAACTGTGATTAAAAATCTTCCAACAAACAAAAGTCCAGGACCACATGGCTTCACAGATGAATTCTATCAAACATTTAGAGAAGAACTAACACCCCTCTTTCTCAAACTCTTCCAAAAATTGCAGAGGAAGGAACACTTCCAAACTCATTCTATGAGGCCACCATCACCTTGATACCAAAACCAGACAAAGATACTACAAAAAAAGAAAATTACAGACCAATTATCACTGATGAATATAGATGCAAAAATCCTCAACAAAATACTAGCAAACAGAATCCAACAACACATTAAAAGGATCATACACCATGATCAAGTGGGATTTATCCCAGGGATGCAAGGATTCTTCAATATATGCAAATCAATCAATGTGATATACCATAATAACAAATTGAAGAATAAAAACCATATGATCATCTCAATAGATGCAGAAAAAACTTTTGACAAAATTCAACACCCATTTATGATAAAAACTCTACAGAAAGTGGGTATAGAGGGAACCTACCTCAACATAATGAAGGCCATATATGACAAACCCACAGCAAACATCATTCTCAATGGTGAAAAACTGAGAAGCATTTCCTCTAAGATCAGGAACAAGACAAGGATGTCCACTCTCACCACTATTATTCAGCATAGTTTTGGAAGTCTTAGCCATGGCAATCAGAGAAGAAAAAGAAATAAAAGGAATACAAATGGGAAAAGAAGAAGTAAAACTGTCACTGTTTGCAGATGACATGATACTATAAATACAGAATCCTAAAGATGCCACCAGAAAACTACTAGAGCTAATCTATGAATTTGGTAAAGTTGCAGGATACAAAATTAATGCACAGAAATCTCTTGCATTCCTATACACTAATGATGAAAAATCTGAAAGAGAAATTAAGTAAACACTCCCATTTACCACTGCAACAAAAAGAATAAAATACCTAGGAATAAACCTACCTAGGGAGACAAAAGACCTGTATGCAGAAAACTATAAGACACTGATGAAAGAAATTAAAGATGATACAAACAGATGAAGAGATATACCATGTTCTTGGATTGGAAGAATCAACATTGTGAAAATGAGTATACTACCCAAAGCAATCTACAGATTCAATGCAATCCCTGTCAAATTACCAATGGCATTTTTTACAGAACTAGAACAAAAAAATCTTAAAATTTGTATGGAGACACAAAAGACCCTGAATAGCCAAAGCAGCCTTGAGGGAAAAAAACGGAGCTGGAGGAATCAGACTCCCTGACTTCAGACTATACTACAAAGCTACAGTAATCAAGACAATATGGTTCTGGCACAAAAACAGAAACATAGATCAATGGAACAGGATAGAAAGCCCAGAGATAAACCCACGCACCTATGGCCAACTAAGCTATGACAAAGGAGGCAAGGATATACAATGGAGAAAAGACAGTCTCTTCAATAAGTGGTGCTGGGAAAACTGGACAGCTCCACGTAAAAGAATGAAATTAGAGCACTCCCTAACACCATACACAAAAATAAACTCTAAATGGATTACAGACCTAAATGTAAGACCGGACAGTATAAAACTCTTAGAGGAAAACATAGGAAGAACACTCTTTGACATAAATCACAGCAAGATCTTTTTTGATCCACCTCCTAGAGTAATGGAAATAAAACCAAAAATAAACAAATGGGACCTAATGAAACTTAAAAGTTTTTGCACAGCAAAGGAAACCATAAACAAGACGAAAAGACAATCCTCAGAATGGGAGAAAATATTTGCAAACAAATCAACGGACAAAGGATTAATCTCCAAAATATATAAACAGCTCATGCAGCTCAATGTTAAAAAAAACAAACAACCCAATCCAAAAATAGGCAGAAGACTTAAATAGACATTTCTGCAAAGAAGACATACAGATGGCCAAGAAGCACATGAAAAGCTGCTCAACATCACTAATTATTAGAGAAATGCAAATCAAAACTACTATGAGGTATCAGCTCACACCAGTTAGAATGGGCATCATCAGAAAATCTACAAACAACAAATGCTGGAGAGGGTGTGGAGAAAAGGGAACCCTCCTGCACTGTTGGTGGGAATGTAAATCGATACAGCCACTATGGAGAACAGTATGGAGGTTCCTTAAAAAACTAAAAATAGAATTACCATATGACCCAGCAATCCCACTACTGGGCTTATACCCAGAGAAAACCATAATTCAAAAAGACACATGCACCCCAATATTCATTGCAGCACTATTTACAATAGCCAGGACATGGAAGCAACCTAAATGCCCATTGACAGAGGAATGGATAAAGAAGATATGGTACGTATATACATTGGGATATTACTCAGCCATAAAAAGAAACGAAATTGGGTCATTTGTAGAGACATGGATGAATCTAGAGACTGTCATACAGAGTGAAGTAAGTCAGAAAGAGAAAAACAAATATTGTATATTAATGCATATATGTGGAACCTAGAAAAATGGTACAGATGAACCGGTTTGCAGGGCAGAAATTGAGACACAGATGTAGAGAACAAACGTATGGACACCAAGCGGGGAAAGCAGCAGGGGGTTGGGGGTGGTGGTGGTGGGATGAATTGGGAGACTGGGATTGACATATATACACTAATATGTATAAAATGGATAACTAATAAGAACCTGCTGTATATTAAAAAAAATTACTAGATACTGTGAAGACTAGTTTGTAAAGGGCAAGGGCAGAAGCAACAAGATTATAGCAAGATTATAACAATGATGGAGAGAAGGAGATGAATTCAGGACATCTTTTAGACGCAGAGCTCACAGAACTTGCTGATGAATTAGATACACGGTGGGAATCAGTGAGAAAAGGGAAAGGGAGGAAGGATGTTTCCT
The DNA here is from genome assembly GCF_028021215.1 of Eschrichtius robustus. NCBI lineage: Eukaryota > Metazoa > Chordata > Mammalia > Artiodactyla > Eschrichtiidae > Eschrichtius > Eschrichtius robustus. The sequence goes on along the minus strand of NC_090836.1, from coordinate 6,678,942 downwards.
AGGTTTTTAGCCTCAAAAACCATCATATCCCAGGATGGGGAACAGAAGCCATCATATCCCAGGATGGAGAACACTACTGGGAGAGAAATGGATTGGTGGGGGGCAGCAGTAGTAATTCGAGACATCTATGTGAGCCATATGAGCTTTGTATGGTTATTAGGCATCCAAGTGGAGATGTCAAGTAGGCTGTTGGATAAATGAGTCTGGAGCGCTGGATATAAATTTAGGACTTGCTGACATTTACATAGTATTTAAGCCCTGGGACTGGATGACATCACTGGACAGAGAATGTGGAACGAGAAGGGGGCCAAGGACTAAGCCCTAGGAAGCTCTAACATTTAGAGGTCAAGCAGAAGACGGAGAAGGAAAAGCCAGGGAGGATGAAGGGAAACTAGAAGAGTGTGGTGTCCTAGAAGTGCAACCCAAGTAAAACAGGGTAACCTGAAAGGGGGGGGGGGTGTAGGACAGGATGAGAGTGGGGGCAGGGGAAGCCCATTTAGACAGAGAGGTTAGGGAAGGCCTCGCAGAGGAGGTGACATTGGATCTAAGTGAAATTTTAATGAAATGAGTGAATCATTGTGAAAAGCCAGGGTAAAACATTCCAGGCAGTGGGAACAGCAAATGCAAAGGCCCTGTGGCAGGTTAAGCCCTTCTAATTCTAGTAACATAGATCAGGTCCAGTGTGGCTGGGGCATGAAGAGTGTTAGGAGGGGCGGGGCCAGGTTATACAGGGCCCTGTAAGTCACGGTGAGGAGTTTGGATACCCTGAGCGCTAGAAAAGCTGAGTAATGCAACTCGGTCTACCTATTTTAAAGATCGTTTGGTTTGCTTCGGGGAGAATGCCTTGCAGCAGGACCAGAATGGAATCAGGGGGTCAAGCTGTTGGGATAATCCAAGGTCTCCACTGCCACCCTCACCCGCACCTCATCCCCGGCACTCAGCACTCTCCAGCAGGGGCGAAACAGAGTTGGGGTCACAGAGCTTTGGGTGACTCAGAGTCTCAGAGATTGACTGGGGCAACCACGGGTGTCCATGGAGTCGGGGTGAAGGGTGGAGAAGCCCGCCACCGGAACCCGGGGGATCGGACGGTGCTCACCCTCCGCTGCCCTCTCGCGTTCTCCACCTGGGACGCAGCCGGGCGCGGCTCCCCAGGCGCGGCAGCGGGAGGGTTAAACCATGCGGGAGGGGGAGAGGCGGAGACCGAGCGCTCCGAGCTGCCGCGCCGAGCCCCGCCGGGCCGAGCGCAGCCCGAGCCGAGCCGAGCCGAGCCGAGCCGAGCCGAGCATCTCCCGCCGCCGCCGCCGCCGCCGCCGCCGCCCCGCGCCCCGGGCGCCCGCCCCCACCCTCTACAGCACCCCGCTGCCCTCAGAACCCCCCGACCATGCCCAGTGCCCCACCCGCTCCCGCGACCCCCCAGCCCGGCGCAGCCCCGAGCTCCCGCAGCTGTCGCGCCGCCGCGCCAGGCATGCAGGTGAGCGACAGGGACCCCCACGCCCCCGCCCGAGGGAGCCCTGCCCTGCCCTCCCCGACTCCGCGCCTTTCGCCCCCCGCCTCTCCCGGCGCGGTTCCTCGCCCGGCTCGAGCCTCCAGCCCATAAGCGCGCCTTCCCCACCACGCTTTCCTTCGCTCCGCGGGTCCCGACTCCATCCTGCCCTCCTGGCGCAGCTGTCGCCGTCCCCGCCGCTGCCTTCCTCCCGCCCTGGGCTCAGCCCCCGGCTCCTTGCATCCTCCTGCCTCGGCTTCCCTTTCTGCTCTCGGCGCTCCCGCCCAAGGAGACCCCTCGCCTACCTCCTGGTCCTCGTCCCCCGCCCCCCTTATCGCTTTCCAGCCCTGTCCGGGGAGCGTGGGCCTGTGGGAGGGGTGGGCTCGCGGCCGCGCTGGGGATGGGGCCCGGTTCCCCCAGCCCGAGGCTCCCGCCCCACCCCCAGCTCGTCTCCTGCGCACAACAGGTCGGTGAGGAGCGAGGGGAGGGTGGGGTGGCGCGCCAGCCGGGGGACTTGGGGCTTCCTGGAGGGGGTGACTAAGGGGTGCGGGGTCCGGGGACTGGAGATGACGTTGGTTGGGGAGGGGGAATGCACAGGCGGAGAGGCGAGTGGGTCCTGGAGTCAGCTGGCCACAGACGTCCCTGGAAGCCCTTTTCCCCTCCCCTGGCTCACACGCCTTCCTCTGTCCCTGCAGCTTCGCTCTTTTCCCGGTTCCGTCTCCCTTTTTCCCACCAGGCCCCCATCCCTGCCTCTCTCCGTAGCTCCGTATCCCTTTCCGTTGGAAGAAACAATTTCCATCTCCTCCATCTTTGCTGTTCCCGTTTTCCATCCCCCGTCCCTTCCTTGTCTCATTTTGTCCCCAGTACCATGTTCTCTCCTTTCCCCCTTCCTTCCTCCCCATCCCTGGTCCCCTCCATCCCTCTTCTTCCTTCCCCTTCCACGATCTCCACTTCCCATCCTGCCTGGACCTTTCCTTCCTCCTCCTCCTGCCCTTCCTCCTTCTTCCCGGCTCCTGTGACCGCTTCACCCCCTCAGCTTCCCTCCCTGACCTTTACTCTCATCCTCAGCATCCTCCAGCTGCCGATCTTCTCTGCGCCCCCCAGTCCGTTCTTTCAGGACTAGCCCCCTTCACCTGCTTCCTCTTCACCTTCCTCTTCCCTTCTCACGCCTCACCAGCCTTCCCTCTCTCAGGCCATCATCCCTTCACATCTCTCCCCACAGCCCACTTCCCCAATCCCTTCCCCAGACTCCCCCACCTTACTCCCCTGTTATTCTCTGAGAGTGCCTAATGTCCAGATTTAGACCCAGAATCCAGAGGACGCCAAGTGTCGTATCCTCATTCACTGGGGAGCCTGCTGCCGCCGCCTGGATCCACCACCCTCAGCTCTGAGAACGTGTCCTCTTCTTTCAAAGCATCCATCCCAATTCTCCCAGGACCCTTCACCCAGGAGAGCTACATTTGAGGGGGTGGCCTCTCCCCAACTCCACCTCCCCTCAGAGGGCACCTATGCATTTGGATGATCGAACATTGAGCAAATATTATATTCTGTAGTTTTTCTCCCGCCCACCTCTCTCTTTCTCTCTTTCCTTCCATCCCTCCATCTCCTCTCCCCCTGCTCCTGAAGATGAGATTCCTGGCCATTCAGTCATAAGAGAAATGCCTCAGACAACAAGTGGGGTGGGCAGGCTGGGGTGCTGCCCCTGTGCAGCCACGCACGTTCACACACTCACTCAGATTGCCTTCCTCTCCCCTCCCCCACTCAGACTCCCTCCCTCGCGGTAGGTGCTCAAGGAATCACAAGGTTCTTGGCTCTAAATTAAGATCTAAGAAAAGCTAGGAGCTGTGGGCAGAGGAAGTGAGACGGAAGGAAGCCAGAGAAGTGAGAGTAGACCCTGGGGTGGGGAGGTAACAGGGACCTGGGAAGTTGTGTAGATAGGGGCTGGGGGCTAGACAGGGGACCACTCTGGGGGTTCCCCTCCCCGCTCCCCACCCCCCGCAAGAGGATGCTAGGCAGCTGTGGGTCCTGGGTGGCAGCAGCATAGCTGGCGGCCACAGCTGGGAGGGGAGATGGAGGTGAGCTGGTGGGTGAACGAGCTGGGGAAGTACTCAGGGCAGGGTTGGGATGTGATGACCCCTCTCTCCCCCAGTAAAGGCTGAAAATCTGGGTCATCTCTGAGGAAGATCTCGGACATGGAGTCCAGAATGTGGTAAGTCTGGCCCAGCAGGGGAAGCTTGGAAGCCACTTTCCCTGGGGTCTTGGCCCTTTCCCTCCTAGGCCCACCCTGGGGCCTTCCATCCTGAGGGCTAGACCCTAGGAAGATGGGAAATGAGACCAGTCTTCCCAAGGCCCACCTACTTTTTGCACAGAGTCTTGGAGGAAGGCAGCCTGTCCTCTGCACACATAAGCCCAAGATGGCCTTGGTTTCACCCGCTCTCTCTCCCTTCCCACAGGCCTGCACTGCTGCTGTCCCATCTCCTCCCTCTCTGGCCACTGCTGTTGCTGCCCCTCCCACTGCCTGCTCAAGGTTCCTCCTCCTCCCCTCGGACCCCGCCAGCCCCAGCCCGGCCCCCCTGTGCCCGGGGAGGGCCCTCAGCCCCACGCCATGTGTGCGTGTGGGAGCGGGCACCTCCACCAAGCCGCTCCCCGCGGGTCCCAAGATCACGTCGGCAAGTCCTGCCGGGCACCTCGCCCCCGGCCACCCCATCAGGCTTTGAAGAGGGTCCACCCTCATCCCAGTACCCCTGGGCTATTGTGTGGGGTCCTACAGTGTCTCGAGAGGATGGGGGGGACCCCAACTCTGCCAATCCTGGATTTCTGCCCCTGGACTATGGTTTTGCAGCCCCGCATGGGCTGGCCACCCCACACCCCAACTCAGACTCCATGCGGGGTGATGGAGATGGGCTTAGCCTTGGAGAAGCTCCTGCCACCCTGCGGCCGGTCCTGTTCGGGGGCCGCGGGGAAGGTGAGTGGGAGTTGGGGAGGTTGGTAGGGATTTGAGGCAGTGGGGGGAGGCTGGCTGAAGACTCTAAAGGAAGCAACAGAGGTCCTGTCTGTTAGCTCCTTCCACAAATGTGTCGGGCACTAACGCTGGCACAGGAGGCCGAGATGCAGATACATCTGAGCCTCAGAGGAGCTCAGGTCCACTGGAGAAGACAGATGTGTAAACACTCGGGGATGAGTCAATGTAATAAATGCTCTAATGGAGGTGCGCACAGCATGTTTTTAGGCCGAAAGAGAAGGGAGAGACTACTTCTGCCTGGGGATCAGGACACCTTCCAAGAATTGACATTTAAGCTGGACCTTGGAAACAGTGGGAGTATTCCAGGCAGAGGAAATGAACGAGCCCTTCGGGGTGACATCTCAGCTCAGGGAGCGCTGAGATGGGGCCAGTGGTCTGAGGGTAGGGCCAGGGTGGAGATGGACATTTCCACCCCCTAGTTTCTGTGCAGAGAGAGAAGTTCTCTCTGACCTTGGAACCTCCTCCTCATCCCATATATACAGAAGATTTGGGGAAGTGGAGAAAAAGGATTTGGGAGGAAAAGGGCTGAAAACTCTGGGGAAAGCCGATGATAAAAATAAAGCGGGGGGGGGGGGCTCCAGAGAAGCAGAAAGAGTTGGGCGATGTGGCTTCAAACGGCAACACTCCAAGCCCACCCCCAGCCTCTCTCGGCTCCCCCCACCTCAGGCCTCCCTAAGAATTTCTCCCTACCCCAAGCAGGTGTGGACCCTCAGCTCTATGTCACAATTACCATCTCCGTCATCATTGTTCTCGTGGCCACTGGCATCATCTTCAAGTTCTGGTAAGCTGGGCTGGGGGGAGGAGATGCTGGCATCCCCAGCAATGTGTGGCTACATTTGGCTGGAAGGAGGGAAGGAGCCAGGGCGACAGTTTTGCTGGCGGTGGGATAGGAAGTGGTGGATTAAGGCAAGACTTGGGAAAAGGTAGGAAGGACTCGGGTGGGGGACGCTCTGAGAAATGGGTGCAGATTCCTTCTGGGGAAACACAAGGGTGATGGGAGGGGGGGGAGTCATTTGTGTGCACGGGGGCTTTGGTGGCTACCGCTTGTGCCCGTATCCTCCAAGACCCGTTCTGCAGAGCCCCTTCTCAAGGCCGCCTGGGGAGGAGGGAGAAAAATCCGAGCTTTCTTTGCACACACTTAATATCGGGTCGCTCAGTCCTTCACACTTTACTGCAAGAATCATTAGACTCAGGTGTCCAGGTCATTAGCTGACTTTGAACTAGAACTAAACCTGCCAGGCGCCTGCTGCGGAGGAAAATGGCTCTGCTGGGTATGCGTGGGGGAGAGGCGGTTCTGGGGGACTCTGGGTGTCTGTGGGGAGGAGCTACTCATTCTGTGGATCTGAACCAGGCGAGAGGGTGGCTTAGATTCCCGAACCCCCTGGCGGGGAGAGGAAGTGGTTTTGTGGACTTGGCCTCAGGACACGGGGCTTAGGGACCTGTTAGAGGCTGGTTTCTCTGCTGTAGGATGTTGCGGGTGGCTGAGGGAGTCTGGGGGTGACCGGCGCTGGAGGCCCAGGTTGGGGGCTTCCTGAGTGTGTGAGAACCTCTTTTCTTCTGGGCACCAGCTGGGACCGCAGCCAGAAGCGGCGCAGGCCCTCTGGGCAGCAAGGTGCCCTGAGGCAGGAGGAGAGCCAGCAGCCCTTGACAGACCTGTCCCCAGCCGGGGTCACTGTGCTGGGGGCCTTCGGGGACTCGCCCACCCCCACCCCTGACCACGAGGAGCCCCGAGGGGGACCCCGGCCTGGGATGCCCCAGCCCAAGGGGGCTCCAGCCTTCCAGCTGAACCGGTGAGGGCAGGGCAGAGGGCTGGGAGGGCGGGCAGGGGAGGCACCTCGGGGCTGCGATTGTGGGATTGGGGCGCTCCCTCCCGGGTGGGTGGAAAGGAGGCAGACCTGCCCCCCCCCCACCCCGGGAGACTGGACCCCTCCTCTCCGGGGGGACCCTTCCATCTCCCGCTGTCTGTGGATCTGTGTCCTGTTCTCATGCTGCCATTTAACTCCAACTCTGCCCTCTTAACCTTGATCCCTTTTATTTCTTGGACTGCCCTCTCGATTCTGGCCTGCCTCTTGGTTCCTGACGGTGCCCTTTCCCTTTTCCTCTCAGGATTCCCTTGGTGAATCTGTGATCCCCCCCAAGGCTGGGCTGCCACCAAGCAGGGGGCCAAGGGGCCGGCACAGCCCCCATCCCGCTGAGGGCAGGGCGGCCGTGGGCGCCTCGGAACACTGCTAGCCCGCGGGCGAGCGCACCTGCTCAGCCTCCTGTAGGTGGGGGCCACACATATCTGTGGCTTCTGGCCCCCGGCCCCGCCCTGGCACACTCACATGAGAGCCTTGCACACTCACCTCTCCCCTCACGAGCCACTGCACACACTCATGCTCTTGTACGGCCAGTCTCCCTAGCCACGTCTCTCCCCTCCGCGGATCCCTCACGTCCTCCCTTTCGTCTCACACTGTTCCCTTTGTCTTCTCCCACGCCCCACCCATCGCTCAGTGGCCCATCACTCAGAGGTCAGTGGGTGACTCCCGTGGACTCTCGTGTGCATGTCCCGGCCCCGCGCTGTGGCGTTGTGTGTCATGCTCACACTCTCGCCTCATGAACACCCACTGATTGAGTTTCTGTGGCCCCTGCATGCTGCCCCAGAGGTGGGTGGGGGGTGAGCTGGGGGCTCCTCGGGCCTCCATCTGTCACGGTCCCATCCCGCTCCACGTCATGTGTTTCGCTGTCTCCCCCATCCCGCTCCGAGGACACGAGCACTCCTTACCCTGAGGGCTTCCTGTGGGAATGGGAGTACTGAGGGCCCAAACTCCTACCCCCTCCACTGCTAAATTCTGTTGTCTGGGAGATGGCTTTTGGGGAGTCACCTGCTGCACTACATGAGAAAGGGGCTCCCATTTGCCCTCCCCTGCCTCCCAAGTCCTTCTGTCTTGTCTGTCCTGGCTGTCTGTGTGTGTCACTCTGGAATTCAGAGCCCCCTGAGCCAGTCCTCCACTTCTCGGCCTCCCTGAGGGCCTCCCTAACTCCACCTAGGCTGCCAGGGACCGGAGCCAGCTGGTTCAAGGCCATCGGGAGCTCTGCCTCCCAATCCGCCCCTCCCTCCCTCCCTCCTTGGTTCCTCCACTCTCCCTCCTTTTGCACCGCCCCCCCTCAGGTTTGTCCTGACTTCTCATGGCTTTCCCACCTTCCTTCCTACTTCCCTCTCTTACCTGGCTCCTATGCTGTGATATATATTTTTGTATTATCTCTTTCTTCTTGTGGTGATAATCTTGAATTCTTGTGGGATGTAAGTTTCAAAATTTTCAAATAAAGCCTTTGCAAGATACCTGAGTCCCCTGGTTCTGCCTTATGAGCCCCACAGAGAGGAGAGGAGCAGGGGCGATGGGCAGCTAAGAGGGAGGAAAAGAAGGATGGGGGGGTGCGGGTAACCCCTCCAGACCCGATGTGACCTGGCCTGCTCTGACCCGGGGTTGGGATTCGGGGGCTTTGACTCGGAATGGAATGGAAGGAAGAGACACTGAAGGGGGCAGTCTTGACAAGGAGCAGCCGGAGCAAGAGAGAAACTGGAAGAGTGGCTTGTTAATTGCTAGAGAAGGTCAAGAGAGACCACGAAAAAGGAGGCAGAAGAAAAGGGAAACTTATGTAGAAGCACAGGCGATGGCGCAAGCAAGAAAAGGAAGAGGAGAGCGCTGATAGACACATGGAGGTTGAAGGGCAAAAGGAGAAGAAAAAATGGAGCAACCGGCAAGTGATGAGAGGGAGCCGCAGTAAAGAGGCTGGCTGCCCTGCTTGCTTTATTTGCAGCCTTGCTCCCTCACCTGCCCCCGCCCACAGCTGTCCCCAGAAGCCCCGCGGTTAGCTCTCAATAGCTTTCCCCGCTCTGCCCTCTCTGAGAGGCACTGCTGGGGTGTGGGCGTGGAATCGAGGGGTGCGTTTGGAGGAGGGAATGCAGGCTGCCCAGCTGGGATCAGTCACCTCTGAGCCCCCAGTTCTAGGTCTGGTTCTCGTAACAGCCCTGCAAAAACCACACGGCAGCCTCTCAGCTGTTGCTAGGTTCTGTTGCCATGGTAACCACCCAGGTCCCATTTCTCCCCCCACCCCTATCTGTGCCCCACTTGCTCCCTGGAAATGGGGGCGCTCCAGGGAGGAGAGGAGCCGGTCACGTGCAAGAGGGGGGCTGCCCTGGCCTGTGTTGGCCTCCATGTATTTATTTTTGCAGCTAGAATCAGGAATGTCTACGTATCTGTAGGTGGGTGCTTTAGGGGTTGGGGCGCTTTACTGTGTACTCAAGTGAAGTGTGGCTGAGTCCACGAAGCACACAACGGTGAGCGAGGTGGAGGGAGTGTATTTCTCAGGATCAGAGCAGTATGTGGGTTCGGGTCATCAGACTCCCTAAGAAAAAGAAGAAAGAAGCAGATCCGGGCCAAGGAGTGATGAACCAGCTAAAAGCAGAGGTGCGAGGCAAACATGCTGCTGAGGCGGGCTCAGAGTCAACCCAGTGGGACCTGAAGAGACCCCAGCCCGAAGCTGGTGGAAGGGAGAGGGCTGGATGAGACCTGAGGGTGCAGGAAGAGGTGCTGCTGGGATGGGCTGGGGGCAGTGAGGGAAGGACCTGAGGAGGAGGAGGAGGAGGAGGAGGAGGAGGAGGAGGAGAGGGAGGAGGGGGAGGAGGAGGAGGGGGAGGAGGAGGAGGAGGGGGAAGAGGAGGAGGGGGAGGAGGATGACGGGAGAGGAAGCCTCATTAACCTTTCCCTTCCTTCCCCACAGGAATCTAGTCCTTGTCAGGTGGGGGCTGGGGGGAAGAGGAGGCACAGAAGGGGAAGAGCTGAAGTGCCCGGACAGCACATGTCTCTTATCACCTTCCTCTTCAGAGGGACAGTGTGACCCCAAGGCTCATCCATATGCAAAAGGCACACATGAAGGTCCCTAATGAAGAGGGAATTAATTATCTCCTGATTAGACTGCTGTTTCTCTAAATTTAAATAAATTAAAATATACCAGCAAGACACAGGAAATTCTTACCTGTTCCTTCTCCCTAAATGCCCTCCTTCCCCATGGAAAGTCAGATGGCAGGGAGAGACAGAGGAGAAAGACTTCCGAGTGTTCTGAGTTGTCCTAAAGGAATGATCCCAAACTAAATCCCACTGTTATGCTAACCAGGAAGAGTCAGGAGGCCCTGGGGAAGGATCCTAACTTTATCTCATGTAGAGTTGAAACTGAAACTATGGGGCCTCGGGAGGTCCTCAGGAGGCTCCAAGTGGCAAAGCAGAGTCACTGCTTAGTCACAGACCAAGAACACAAACAGTGGCCATACTACCCCTTTGCTTCTTGGAGGCCACCCATCACTACCGGCACCAGCATCTCTCATTTCTGTGCTTTCTTTGCCTCCTGAGCTGTGCATCAAATGACTAAGCCAGGCTTCTCTTAAGCATTTTTCTGGAATGCTTACCATTGTGGCTCAGACCAAACCAGGGAGTGGGGAAGCCCCCAGGAGGAGGGATCTCCCAGGCAGAGCTCAGGGTGTGGAAGTGATTCAAGATGGAAACAGTGTGCCAGCTGGAAAACCCCAGGCTAAAATTAACAGCCCTCCTCCCCCTACGCCCCACATTTATCTCTCTAAAGCTTTTCTCTAAGGAGTTCAAAGCACTAAAACTTGCTGCTTCTAGCAAGGGCAGCAGCAGGGTTGACAACTGGAGACACCGAGGCCCCGGGGGGTGCCAGTTATTGTAAATAGGAGAAGAACAGAAAGAGAACCAGGACTTACAGTGATTACCACCATTTTGCTCCCACTTTTCAATCTCTGCCCCCAAAGTCAAGGTTTCTCAAATCATCGATCTCTAACCCATACAGCAACTACGTCTGGTCACATCTGAGCCCTTAAGACCCTTATCCTGCCAACTGTCACTATTGGGTTGACACAGACAGGTTACAGAGTCCCAAAATGTGATAAAGAGAGCGGACGCTTTTAAAAAGATACAATTACAAATACATATCTTCTATTTAAACATTTAATTGGAATTTTTATTTTTAGGTGTCTTTTGCTACTTCCTGGGGAAGCTGTGACCTTGGGAAAAACCACTTAAGTCTTCAGAGTCTTATGTTCATTATATGCAAAATTTGGCATTACAGTTATTCCTATCCGGGTTATTTTAATCTCTAAGCAAGGAACTATTACTGTTAATAGGAGGCACTTTGATTCTGTTTCACTCAAAATATAGCTGAGCCCAGAGGGATTCTGGTCAGATCTGGGACAGGCTGGTGGCAGCATTCATTTACTCAAATAGCATGTATTTATTTAGCATCTACTGTGTGCTCAGCAAAGCAGTGGGAGGGTACCATGTATGAGATAGTTTCTCCCGAGTTGCTGACAAACTTGCTGAAGAGTCACATATATGAAACAGTTAAAACAGCAAAAAAAAAAAAAAAAAAAAAAAAGTACGGACTACATGCTGTGGAAATTCGGAGAACAAGACCGTTGGAGCAATCAAGGAAGGCTTCCTGAAAGAGTTCACATTAATTGTTCATTGATGCAACAAACGTTTACCAACTGCTTACTAAGTGCCAGGCTCTGACGATACAGCAGCGAACAATTCAGAGTCCTTGCCCTCGTGGGGCCGATATTCCAGTGAGAAGAGGAGGACATCCAACAATATAGAATCAGGTAGAAGTGAGTGCTATATTTAAAAGTAAAGCCGGGTGAGTAGGAGAGGGCCACAAGAACTTAGAGACCAAAGCAAAGAGAGTAAGGGGTGTGGTTAGGCAGGGGTCGGATTCTGAGGCCTGGGAGGGGTTATTAGTTACGCTTTGGGCCTAAGGAGGGACCTCAGAAAACTACTGACACATCCTTTTCCTTTCTTTCATATTCAAAGCATTGAGACATTCTTGAGAGTATATAAGAAAAAAGAATGGTAACTCCCTACGTCTGCCTATCGCCCCTTGG